>NC_137083.1:23504598-23962737 GCF_951640355.1 Cnephaeus nilssonii
GCACAACCCATGGACATAGACAATAGGGTGGTGAAGGCATGGGGGGGTTGGCTATAAGGGATCAATGGGGGGGGAAAGGAGGAGATATGTAACACTTCCAACAATAAAGATTTAATTTTTTTTTAAAAAGGAACTTGGGGTTGACAGAGCCACTTCTGACTTCGAAGCCAAGGCTCTAATTTCTGACATGCTGAGAAAGGCCTGCTAAGCAGTCGTGTCTGCAGCACCCCACTGTACCCCAGTCGGAAGGCTCCTCAGAAAAATCACTGGCCCTGGTCAGACCGCGCCCCACTATTTTGCCTCCGGTGTAGGGGATCTGGTGGGAGAAAAAAACAACTCTGAACGCCCCAACCACAGCCCCTGTCCCAGAAGCAGAGTCAGAAAACACACAGGCCTGCCAGAACCCGACTGCGGAAGACGCGGTATCTAAGGTAACATTTAGCTGGAGAAAATCTATTCTGATCTTCCGGAGATTCAGGCCAGGAACTGGAAGAGGCCAGAGAGAGAAAACCTCTGTGTCCTGTCTGCAAGGGACCAGATGCTACAGACAAAGACTGAAGAGGCAGAGAGCCACCCCCCATACCTGTGAATGTGCAGGGTCGGAGGCATGTGGGAGCCTGGCTGCCAGAGGGTCTAAGCTGAAAATTCAGGATCACCCTTGACTCCTGCCTATGCCCGGGGACCCTAGTCGGATTGGGCCAGGATGAAGGAAAAGGTAGGAAACCAGACTCTGGAGGGGAAGACACCTGAGGAACATTCCAGAGAGTAAACCCCCTATGAGTTCATGCAAATCATCTCAGAGAGGAGCCCGGATCTGGTGGGAGGAGGTCCAGGGTGGGAGAGGATGTGTGCCACCAGGGGAAACTTCACCAGAATCCACATCTCCTCCTCGGGGAAAGACACCATGCCCTGAAGAAAAGGTTTGTGTGTTTTTTACAGAATTCCCCATGGGAAAAGCATAGCATCTGGTTGAAAGAAATATTTTCTAAAATCACTTAAATCCAATAAGTAGTAGTAATAATTTTATAATAGGAGAGAAACTAGGCTTAAACATTTAGGAAAACTAGTTAATATTTGATTGAGAAGTGTATTGCATTCAGCAAATATTTCTATTTCAGATGCCTAATGTAACTTAGGATGCTAATTTAAGAAGCAAGGCTTGCTATTCATAAAAAAGAACTTGAAATTATCAAGGATTCTTCAAGAATTTTGGTTTTTCACAACTAAAGAGGTTGTCTAGCATATTAAAAAGAGGATAATTTTATAAATTTGATTTGCAGGACACAGCCAAAGCAATATATAAGAAGAATATGACTTGATGACAATATTCTAAGTGATTAATGAACTTTATAGATTTAATATAAATTAATTCTTGAATTACTAGGAAATAATTTTAAAAAATCAATCCTATAATTTTCAAGTGATTTTTAAAAAGGAAAAATAATCCATGTAACTGTGATTTCATTTCTTATCAGAAACTCACCTAAAAGGACAAAGCCATCTGCTTCCGTGTCTGACACCGAGGGCTTTTTCGGTTCCACAGGCTTCCTGAAGAAGTGAAACATCGCTGCGGCCAGGATCTGAAACAGAAACACTATATGATGTCAAACTCAAATGAAACTGTAAAACTCCTACCCACTCTAGTAGCAAGCCAAATATAAAGATATCACAATAACTACTTTTTTAGGAATTCTATTACCAGACTTAAAAGCACGAGCCCTCCTCTCCAGGTGTCAGAAGACAAAGCCGGAAATAAAGGTGCATGGACTTCCAGGGTCAAGTGAATCCTGTAAACTTCTCTCAGTTTTTGAACGTGCAGGAAATAATCCAAGAAATCACTCCAGGCAAAACTAAAATCAACAGATAGCACCACAACCTGGAAGGATCTCGCTGAACATAAACATCAATCATACACTTGATTGAGGAAAGGAAAAACAGGACAAAACCAAAAGAACCTGTCATGTCATAACTAGCTTAAGGCTCACAGAACTGAGGCCGCCTGCGAAAAAGAAGGCATGTCAAACACCCTCTGCAGTTGGTTATCTGATTCAGACACTCAAGAGCTGTAGCCACTGTAAGTAAGGCTGAAGCCAACTTCTAATTCCCATCAGAGCAGATCTTTGTGTTGGTGAGATTATTGTGTGCTACCCCAAACCACACACACACACACACACACATACACACACACACCTCCTCTTCAACCTCCCATCTTTGCACATTCATAAAGGCCAACAATTCCTAGAAAACAACTGGGAAGGAAGTTTTAAGGGAACTTGCAAGGACACATTACACTCGGAGGACAGTCCCTATAAACAAAGCCATGTAACAGACAATAAAGAAAGGAATAATCCTGGTGGCAGCAAATGCTCCACATTTTTGTTTCCATATTTTCCACCCAAACCAGAAGATCAAGCAGGGAGGGTGAGTAAAGATTTGATCTCAGCAAAAGCCTTCTGCAAACTGAGACTTGAACTGGGATTTGTGCAGGTCAACCCGCCCTGGGCTGCAGATCCAAGCGGATGGTAAAGGAGCCCATTTGCGGTTAGAAAACACATCTGGCAGATTTCACTTTTTAGAGGGACAAAAAAATGGAGAAGAAAAAAGCACAAGCCATGTGAAAAGAAAACGTTCCAGTAGAGGGAAGGAACAGCATCTGAAATCCTCAAAGATTTCTGCCTGGATAGAGTGATGGATCCAAAAGAAAAGTCTGGAAGTGGTTGGGCACCCTCAACAGAGCACAGGGGACAGGGCCTCTATGAGACTGGTGGGAAACAGGATTCGATGAAAAAGCAAAAGGAAAAAAGGAAAAGGCAAGGAATGGGATAAAACAAACAAACAAACAAACAAACAAAACATACCTGAGTAAGATCAGAGAAACCCATGCAAGAAAGAAATGATATCAAAAAATAATTGGTTGATTTATATCAGGAATTTAAGAAAAGAGAGTTCACGTTCAGACTTAAAAGACTGGAAGAGGCAGGTAACTCCTCAACCCCAAACGGTTAAAAAAAAACAACGAAGAAGGCCTTTGAAGGGACAAAAGCTGATTAAAACTCAACCTCGGCTAAGGATCAAATCAAGGGTGCAGCCACCGGACGTGAAAACCCCTGAGAGGATTACTGTGGCTCTCAGTACATTCCTTCACTCAGGAAACCTGGTGCAGGAAAAAGAGACAAAGAGGGTGGGTCTCCAACGGAAAGCCGGTGGAGAAAAAGATACCCTCAAATAAGTAAAGGAGGAGGAGGTACAGGGAGGGGTAAAAAAAGATGAGAAATAGAGAAGATCTAAGTTCTATCTAGCCACAACTGTAGGTCTGGCTACTGATACATGAAGCTGACTAGAATCAGATAAGAAGCGAGTGACGTGTTTGAGGGTTGTGATGCCAAAATAACCAGCCGTCTGGATTAAAAGAGGACCACGACCTTACAGGCCGAGGAAGCTGCCCCCAAGGAAGGCCTATTCTCCCGTGCCAACCTCAGGGTAGCCACGAAGTTACCAGAAAAGGAAGAAACTCTCAGAGGGAGGAGCCAATGGCCACGGAGAACAACGGACTGGGGGGTGGGGGCTCCTCCAGGAAGCAGAATCTGGGCGTAATGAATGAACATTCTCCAACCCAAGGTGGGGTCCCCCAAAATGCCTGCTCAGGGGGGTTTCAGAATTGCTACCACTCTGGGACTGCTATATACAGGGTGTCCCCGCAAAATATATACATACATACACACTTTAACAACTGATAGCTCAGTTGTGAAAATGAAATCTATTTTAATAGACACTGCCTTTCTAATTATTCAAAGTGTGTGAATACACTTTGGGGACACCCTGTATTTCCCAGCCCTCCCCTTTCTGAATGGGAGTTACCTTTCCCAGTTCCACAAGGTGGGAGGGGACACGAGGGGCAGAACCCTGGTCTTTTTAGTTCATGAAGTCTCCAGACCAAGAGGTGCCACTTCTGGACCTGGTGAAGAAATACTGAACTTGGAGCCTGATGCTATGACTGAATGGGGCAATTTGGGTTACGGAGCTTGGGAAGGGGTGTCACTTTGCCTACGGCAGGGAGAGAGAGCTGAGTACGTGGCGGCCACAAAGGAGAACCCCAGAATCATGAGGGCTGTTCACTGGCTCTTGGCCTTACAGAGACAGATCAGGAGTGCAGTCGCCTGCCCTCCTGAGGTAGGTGTGGCCATGCAGCTTGCACGGTTCACCCTGTCACGTGCCATTAGATAGTTATAACAAGGAGCTTTGTGGACAGAGAAGGAGAGGCCCTTTAAAAATCGGTTCCTGTTCTATTGTATAAAGAAAAGTCTTTGAACAGAAAGGACTCAAATTCCCAATATCTTTTAATGCCTGGCCACAACACAGACCTGGAACCAACACGGAAATCACTACGTCGTTCTGGTATGTCATTCGCAAGCCCCCTGATTATAGATATGTTGTTAGGAAAGCCAGGTCAAACTCAGCTGTAGCACCAGAATCTCTTTTTAATGCAGGTATATTGTACGGAATTTATAACTTAAGTAACTAAGTGAAGCATTAAGTTTTTCATGACCTGAACACAAAGCTGAAACAATCCACAGGCTGCAGCAGTCTGTTCAAAGTATGACTTGAAAGTATGGCAATGCATCATGTTATATTCCATCCCTTTAGAGCATCATAAAATTCCAGACAAAGTTAGAGGAAGGATAATTTAGGCTCCAAGAGTCAAGAAATTTCCAGGCATGGAGAAAACAGGTCAGGAATAAGAGAAAGATAGCAGAGACAGTAACAAGAACTCAGAATGCAGCAAGAACTGGTTTCCTACAAAGAGCCATTGGAAACAGCTCTAAAATTGTTACAAAAGTACCAGCCATCCTCGCACCTAGTATCCTGCCAACCTGACCATCATCTTAACTCCTTCCTCTCCAATGGCCCACTTCAAGATGGTTTTCCATGGTCCATTTTCCAATACAAGTCTTGAGATTCCCTTATATGATCAATCCTGCTGCTGACATTAATGAGAAGAACCTCAGGTCAGTCTACAGGAATTGCTCCTTGCATGAAAAGACTATGTCTGAGACCCTAAAATCTACAATCAAGTTATCTTTATACCTTGACATTTTTTCATGTCACTGAAAAACACATACAGTGTAAGAAACACTTCTCCTGGGAGGGCTGGCAATTACCATGCTCAGATCTCCCGTCGGGGAGCTCATTCTCACAGGGGGAAAGCGCATGGCTAGGTCCCCACTCCAGCAGCCAGGTTTAGTCACCCTGCTTAAGGCTGGAGAGTGGGAAGGCAAAGGGGCGTAACTGCAAACCCCACAACATGTCAAAATGCTTTGCACCCTCTGTCTTATGTAAGATCTCTATAATTACTCACAATGTGCAAGAATTGAAGTAGGTGACATGCTGGTCCAAGTTCAAGTGGTTAGTAAATAGCAGTGCTAGAATTTTACACCAAGTCCTTTGGGCACCCAAACCGGATGCTTTTCATCAATAAAGCACCGGAGAGAAGGAGCCTTTCACACTTAGGACATTTGTGTTAGACTTGAATATATTCCCCAATATTAGTCAAAAACATTGGATTCATTTCATGTTTTGTCTCTATTAATCCCTACCCTCCCAGCCTTGCTCAGCTCTATGTTCTGAAGACGTTCATGACTTCCACAACACCACGTTCAAGACCCTCACCTACTTTGTATTTTAGAAACATTTATTAAGTGTTTAGGCCAGACACTGACGGAGCACTGCAAATGCAGCACTCGACTTATATTTAGGGTGAACAAACTGCACCCCCCGCCTCCCACATCTGCGGCACTCCTCAGCAAAAGGCACAGTCATTTTGGAGCCTCATCCCCAAAGTGGAGGCGGCCTGTAACAGTCCTGCTGCCCCAGGCCAAGTGTGTGGTAAGTCCCAGCCCTTAAGCTCTGGTGCACGTGACCTTGACATTTGGCTTCTTTTGCTTAGAGTTCTCAAGTATATTCTCGTCTAGTTTCCTTGCTTATAATTATCAGTATTTTTTAAATTGTCTACAGTAAGAAAATTCTACATTTAGAAACAGGAAAAAATACCAAAATTTATTCTGACAAATACTACATTATCATCTAGCAACAACACTCTTGCCTGGCTGAGCTAGGAGATTTAGAATAATACCTCTGTAATTCTCAAACATGAGAATCCTGGAGCTGCCCTGACATGGGAGATAAAGAATTCACCTGCCCAAGCCACAGACAGGCTGGGGAAAAACACGTGCAAGTCACAAATCTGATAGAGGATGTGTGTGTATAAAATATGTAAAGATGTGTGTATATGAAAACATAAAGAACTGTTAAAACTCAATAATGAGAAAACAAATTAATAAAGACTGGGCAGAAGACATGAACAGACATTTCACCAAAGAAGACATGTGAGTGGCAAAAAAACACATGAAAGAATCCTCAACATCATCAGTCAATAGGCAAATGCAAATTAAAACCTCAATGAGATACCATTACACACCCATAAAATATTTAAAATTGAAAAGGCTTGCCATGCCCAGTGTTGGCAAAAATGTGGAGCAACTGGAACTCTTGTGCACTGTGGTAGGTGTGTGATATAGTACAATTACTCTGAACAACAGTTTAGTGTTTCTTAAAAACATAAACATACACCTACCATATGACCCAGACCTTCTCCTTCTAGGTATTTACCTAAGAAAAATGAAGGCATATGTCCACAACTGTACACAAATGTTATACAGCTTTCCTTTGTAAAAACTGGAAACAAGCCAAATGTGCAACAGATAAATGGATAAACAAACTGTGGCACATCCATAATACTATTCAGCAAGAAGAAAGCATGAAGTCCTAAGATAGGCTACAACATGCATGAATATCAACAAAACTAAGCTGAGTGAAAGAAGCCAGACTAAAGAGAGTTTATACTGCATGATTCCATTTGTATGAACTTCTACAAAATGCAAACTAACGTATAAGGACAGAAAGCAGATCAGTGGTTGCCTGGGGAATAGGGAGGCGCAGGCAGGGATCACAAAGGGGCACAAGGAAACTTGTGAGAATGAGGGATACATTCTTTGTCTTGATTGTGGTGATGGTTTCAGGGGTATAAACATGCCAAAACTTGTCAAATTGAACACTTTCAATGTGTGCAATATACTGTATATTGAGTATACCTCAATAAAGCTATTTTTGAAATACATTATTAGTACAATATTCTAGATGTTATATAAATGTTGTAGTTCACAATTATTCCGAAAACTGTCTCAAACCTATTAACCCACTTTGTATGTGTTACAGATACAGTCTTTGGTGTGTTTTTTTTTTAAAAAAAATGCTTTTCTCTAAGGATTCACACAAAACTTGGAAATAAAAGAACAGTGTCTTCACTGTTTTCATAGTAGACCCAGGCTGCACATACAGGGCTAACTGACTGCTAGGCAGGCAGATCCTGTTGCCCTGAAGGGGAAGAGAGTAAGTCAAGTTATAGATTTATTTTTTCCTATTATTCTAAGGCTTACCTTTTAAGAAATATTTCCCATGACAAAAGGATTAAAGGATTAAGGAAACCTCCTTTTTTCAACTTGCTTATCTTCTTTCAATTTCAACAGACTACTAAATAATGTAAATACATCACATAAACTGAAATTTTATGTGTGATCAATAGATAGCAGATCAATAGACAAGAATAATATATGTACCCACACAGCTTTTTCTTCACATTTGTGCCCAAATCCAATAAATATGTATATTTCATGCTGCTACAAAATTAAAATCTTGAACAATGTTTTAACCTTCCTCCGCTTCTTCTGTATGGTGGGTTATGAATTGCATGATTATGTAAGAATAATACAAATTTAGATAACAAGTTTATTAATTTATTCTGAGAGATACCAAAAAAGGAGGTGGTCCATGCTTTTGGTAGTTTTAATCTTGAGAGACACTACATTCCAGAAGAATCAATGAGAATTAGAAGAGCCCTGGTAGACTTCACAAATAAGTAGCCTTGAGTTTAACTTCATCTGATGGTTTGGGCATAGTTATAAATGAAGAAGAGGCCTTTCCTATGAAAAGGATCCCTGTGAACAATAACATGATGTGTTCTTTGGGAGTGACCTCAATAGAGGCATGTAGACAAGCAATAGAAAATAAGACTGCAAAAGAAATGTACAGATAAATTATTGAAAGCACTAAAAAGTCAAGGGAATATTAGAATATCCAGAGTGGTATATAGGATTTACTATTATTGTGTAGTCTGGCTTTTGAATTTATCACCTCTGGATTCCACTGAAGAGGTCAGTTGTTTCTCTTTTGAAATGTGAAACAATATAGTTGAGTTAACATTTTCGTCCTGGTGTGACAGCCAAGTGTAATGGTTTTGGACCAGCCTTCTATGAGACAAGGAGTGAAGGAGAGTGGCGGCCTTGTCTAAAGAAGGCACCTGTGGGGAGGGAGAGGCCCAGGGAGCCCAGTGGAAGAGCCCTTCCCTAAAAGGCTTGTGAGATCTTGATTGAGAAACCAGTGAAAAGCTTTTGAAGGTGCTGAGCTGGGGAAGTCTGTAATCAGATTTGCACTTGTATGGTCACCATAAACCACAACAAAAGAAAAGCAGGACCAGACTGAAGCTATGGCTTAAAGGCATCTCTCCCCCTGCAGAGGATCCCAAGGCATCCAAGAACCATTGGGAAATGGATCATGAAGGTCTCAAGTTGCCTGTGTCAGAAGGTCCTCCCCTGTAATGCCTGTGTGTGGGACAAGGCCTGGGACTTGAACTGCTGCTCTGTCACCAGTCTTCTGAGAGATAACCTTTTAGCTGAAGTATTTGTTTTATACTCTTGGATCCTGTCTGGTAGTTTTTCTAATTTATTTGCTTTTTCAAATGAAATAAGCAGGGTTTCTAATCATAAGAGGAATTTCTATTTTGTGTGTGTGAAAGGAGAATAAGTTTGTATATTCTTAGAAAGAAAATATGGCCAACACACCAAACCTAATAGTTGTTATTAAGATGCACAATCAGTTTATATTTATTCATTCTATGTTTCTTTCTATAGTATTTGCTTTTTTCTAAGCTGTATATCATGTTATTTTACAGTAATACTTTGAATGATACTTTTGAGTTCTCTTTTGAACCCATTATAATATTAAAAATTAAAAAAAAATAATAGAAGGCATCATTGGCAGTGCCAACCAGTTCCATAAAGGGATGTGGGCACAGTGTTACCAAGTTTGATTTTTGAAGACAACTGGAAATCTACCATTTTGAAAAATCTGGTTTTCAAAGGATAGCAACAAATTCAAAATGTTTAAAAATATTCTGCAGAATGCCTAAAACCTTTTCAAACTGGATTTGGCCTTCAGGTGGCAAAATTTTAGACCAATAAGAATGTGTTTAACAGTGTAAATCTAATCACAATAAGGAACAATTGTGAAGGCCTTGGGCTTTTAGTGGATATTCCAGCTAGCTCATCTATCTGGTTATCTTCACCCCCGGTTTTCTTTGACTAGGTTATGCAGTAACTGTATCAGAGGTAATGTGTATGAAATTGACAGCCATGTAAATAAGCACTGACTACAGAAGTGTATCTGGAAGACTGCATTAATTTCTGTCCTGAGGATAGTGACCAGTTTTGCACCCATTTATAAAATGGACATCCCCTCATTCTTCTATACATAATACTCTGAGTGATACTTTTTTTTTATTTTATTGATTTTTTACAGAAAGGAAGGGAGAGGGAGAGTTAGAAACATCGATGAGAGAGAAACATCAATCAGCTGCCTCCTGCACACCCCCTACTGGGGATGTGCCCGCAACCAAGGTATATGCCCCTGACCGGAATCGAACCTGGGACCCTTCAGTCCGCAGGCCTACGCTTTATCCACTGAGCCAAACCAGTTAGAGCTTGAGTGATAATGGGTTCTCTTTTGAACCCATTATAATATCTTAATAATTCCTTCCTTAATTAATGAGTAATGTCTTTTTTTTAAAATATATTTTTATTGATTTCAGAGAGGAAGTGAGAGGGAGAGAGAGAAACATCAATGATGAGAGAATCATGGGTCGGCTGCCTCCTGCACGCCCCCTATTGGGGATCAAGCCTGCAACCCGGGCACGCGCCCTTGACTGGAATCGAACCCGGGACCTTTCCGTCCACAGGCTGACGTTCTATGCACTGAGCCAAACCAGCTAGGGCATGAGTAAAGTCTTTGACAGGTTTTAATATTTGTACGAAAGATGTGATTTTATCCTGTTTAAAAATGTATCCATTACCTTCAGACTACCAATTAGAATCCCAAAGATTCTCCCCCTGTCTTTCCATCCCACCTCGGTATTTTTCTTTGTGAATTTTGTGATATTGGTGTAATATCTGGGAGGATAAGGAAGAGGGGAGCAGGGAAAGTCATGTAAACTGATGTCACATACAAGCTCCACAGAACTTTTGAAAGACAATTAATGAAATTAAAGTATTAACATAAGTTTATTTACGCCTCTCTGATTTATGCTCAGACACACAAAAAAAGGCAAAAAAACAACCCACTCAAGGAATAACATAAACAAAGAACTGAACCTTGGATCCATAGATGTTTTTCAAACTCCAGGTCCGAACTCTTTAGAGGATATAAACTCAATCTACTGAGTCACGATCAGATTTATTAATAGAATGAAATAGGAAGGAGAAAAGGAAGCGGAAGCATAAATATTATGAGAAAGAATCACATATGATAATGTGCTACGAACATTTGCTTTGGATACATGGACAAGGTCATTGAAATGTAGTTCTTAATTTGGGTTGCCAGCAAAAAACATTTCAAAGCCGCTAATCATACTTTGGTGCTCACATATCCCCTAAAAATGTTTTGGAAACATGTCCCCCCTTGTACTTTTTAAGTTGTCATCTAAAACTTTCCATTCAAAATTATAAAGGATGTAATTTCTAGCATGTTATAAATATTTATATGTTGTAATAAAACCAAGATATCATTCTTTTACATTTATCAATGAATTATAAACACTATCACGTTTTTATATACACTATCAACCATTTAAAAAATAGATGAACAAGTTCTTTTATGACAGCAGGAAATTTCACATTGTTCTCTTTCTCCCTGAACTCTTACTTCCATTTCCACTGGCCTGGAGTAGCTCAGAGATGCCCCCAGAACACACTCGTGCAGCTTTTCTAACGTATCCAGATGAATACAAGGTGGTGGTGGCAGCCTCATTTTTAAGAAAGCCTGTCCACTAATTTAACACTCCTAACAGTTCACTGGTCACCTAACTGGAAAAGTAACATCATGCGCATATATAACAGTCATTAATAATTTGAATTGACGTGATCTAATAAAACTCACTTCCCTAATAGGACTGTAGAGTTGCTTTCAGCAAATTCAGAAATTAAACACATATTATTTTTAGCCAAAACAGAACATCTAAACTACTCAGAAAGTCGGAGGTCTGAAGCTACAAGCACATGATTATAAAGCATTGGGCAAGGGAGGATTCCGGAAGAAGGCAAAGGAGCTCCCTGGAACTTCACAGTGTAGATTTCAACAGGGGCTAAGCTGGGGTTTTTGTTTTTTTCTTGATTTTATAGTTTTTTACTTGATCCTTATAGTTTAAATCCTTTCCAATTTTATTTCATATTATATTAAAGGCAGAAAAGCTTTTCAGAAATGGGACACGTAGGATTCAAACATGAAATCCTTAAACAAAGTACCAGAAATCTAGGTTAAAAGAGTACTCGGGGGGGGGGGGGGGGCTGCCAGTTTATCACAAGGGATGATTTCAACATGGCCTTGTTGCCATGGAGAGCAGCACAGGCTTCATTTGATCATCTCAACAGCCAGCTACTGATCACTCCTGTAAGACACCCACCACCAGAAACTCTTTGCCATCATTAGCTATGACTAGAATAACAAAATCCTGCTATCCTGGAAGCATTATCTGGAATTATTCACGTTCTGGAATTTTCTCTAGCAGAATTGCTTTCCAAGCATATGATAAAGGCATCTTGAACAGTCACAATTGGCCCAAGAAAATTTTAGAACCAAATCTTCATTCTTCTCAGACCCTAGTCCCATCATCGAATGGTCTCACTAAGATAAAACCAACCTCATAGAAATTGACCCACCTTCATTACTTTGTAAATAAATATGACCCCCAAAGTCTCTATTAGAATCAACAGGGAAGTTTTGTGTACTTTTGTTGTTTGATTTGGGGATTTTTGTTTGTTTTCCTTTTAATTACCCGATTATTTTCAGAATAAAAAATGGTAGCCTGGCAGTGGTAAAAACTGACTACCTTTTCCTTCTACTGTCCCTTATTAAAAAAAAAAATAGAACAGTATAATACAGTCTCCTCTGATTCTACTAATTGGGGGTGGGGGGGGGGGGGAGAAGTCTCCCAGTACATTAGACCCAGGTTTCTCCATCTCTTTATTCTTAGTGGTTTGGTCCAGATAATTCTTTGTTGTAACCTACTTCTCTGTGGGTGGGTGTGATCACCTAGTATATGATACACTTTAGCCAAAGACATCTTAATTTCAAGAGGTTTTATTTAAAAAAAAAAAACAATAACAATTTCCCTCTCTTTAATGCAGAGCACCATGGATTATTTTTTCTAAATAGTGTGGGGAGGTGTAGACATTTAGAAGATAAAGTTGTTGCTTTCTGTAGCTTATAAATGAACTGTATTTGTAATTTATATCATTTGGGTCTCAAGAATATAATTTAAAGACGTTAGTGTTGTCCCGACTCTTCTAAATTAAGGATACAATGATATGATATATTTTTATGTTTTAATAAAGTTACAGACATAATTCTAACACAGAAAAAACAAAACACATTTTGGCTTTGGCTTAAATAACACTGAACCTACCTATACAATACTAATTTCTACCCACTGCATTCAATGTTGCAACTCTGAAATGGAAAAAACAAAACAAAACACAACATACTAAAAAAGACTTCAGACAACTCTAACAAAACACATCTCTTCACATAAAACAAATATCTTAGATGAACAAACACATTTAAATAATGTCCTAAGGGAGAAGGAAGTCATCCGATGTAAGGCCACACCTCTTTACACTCTCTATAGCACAGGGAAAACCTAGAATGAATAAAAATAAAACATTATTCAGCGTTGGTCTTTCAATTGCTCTATTTGCTCACTTACATGCATTTAACACACAACAGGAACCCTTGTATTCAGCTTCCAAAAGGTCTCACCCCCTAAATTGTCTACTAGAAATCTGCATCATTTGACTTTCAATACAATCTAACTGCAGTATAAAGTCTTTATTTCCTACCGCTCCCCCCCGCCCCCCCCAAAAAAATCAGTTGTTTATTCATTTTTAATTAATCCAACCAACATGTTTTGAAGGGCAAATACTGGCCAGGCACCGTGGTAGGCCTTACAGAAACAAAACCAGACAAGACACTTCGTCTAAATTCAAGGAAATATCCAATCTTCTTGCTGCCTCTTTGGCCTGCTTCTCTATCACCTCTCTCAAAGCCAGTCCCACAAAGTATGGTGCTGAGTCCTGTGTAACACTAGCACCGGCCATGCAAGAGGCTAACAAGTTGCTAACAAGTCTAGTCAAGCATTGCTATTTGTCTGAAAACTTAGACTCCTGAGTAAACAAGAAAGCTGGCTGTTTTACCTCCTCCCAATTTTTTCATCAAAGTGCACATAAAGATAACACAAGACAACAGCTGGCAATAGCTCCCTCAACCATGTGCCAAAGTCTGAGTCAAATTTCCATGAACAGCACAATCAACAGGGATAGGCCAAGAAGTACAACTGACCAAGAGTTCATAACTGTACTCTGCCACATGCTGCTACTTCTCTCCAAGGAAGGCAGGAATAAGTGAATAAACAAGCAAACTAAAACTGGAGAGTGAACCACAAAGATGGAGAAAGTATTCCATCCATTCCCATTGCCTAAACTTAATTCTAAAATATAGAAGTTGTACCTGCCCAGGAAAAAATCGGCTGCCAGACATCCCACTGCCTGAAAACTCTTTCTATCTAAAGTCTGGCAGAACTAGATTCCCTCCCCTATCCTGACCCCTCCCTCGGGAGATCATCCACCTCCATTCAAAGGTCAATGGTTTGTACCTGCCCAAGAAGACTGTAAAACAGGGTCCCAGACAGAAAAAGCTCCATGAGCCGAGCCAGGAAGGAGGTGTCCTTTATGTTCAGACTCTCAGCCCAGCACACCCACATATGATGAGCGCCAGTAGCCAGTGGGAGCTGAACAAGCTGAGGAACGTGTGCATCCGTCTTTGGACACGGAACAAGCAGCTGCATGCAATGAGTTCAGAGAGGGAGACTAAGGTAATCTCACCCACCCAATCGCTCCTTCAAGAAGAGATTACCAGAATAAGATCAACATAAAGAAGGGAAAATATGGAACCAAAGATTAAGAAGGATATCTCTCTGATGATTATTTTCCACAAGAAACTGTTGATAAGTAGAGAAAACACCTTGGTAATTTTCAGATGGTTGTGAAAAACCACAATCTCTAACATCCAAGCTGCTGAGCAGAACGGTGTAAAACCCAGATGGATTCAGGATCTCCACTCTCTGACAAGCCCACACACTTCCTTCCTTCTGGGGAAACACGGTTTCCTTCACCCTTCACTATCTTACTGTTCATCATCACGAAGATGTCCAACGGATACTTAAGGACAATCTGGCCGTGCTAGTAACAGTTATAATTTGTAGTTTATTACTGAAGTACTCAGTGTACCAAGGCACTGTGCCCAATGCTTTACAAACACAATTATCTTTCACGCTTACAATCATATGAAGCTTTACCTCCCATGTTAATACAAATATTGCAACTATGAAAGGATGAATAATTTGTCCGGAAATCACTTAAGTGAAAATATCAGGATTTCAGCTGTTTGCTCTAAGTCTATGTTCTTCACTCTGTGCTACACTGACTCAATGTCCACGCCTGAGTCATCTTCCCAGAACTACTCTACTCTCTACCTCAAAGCATGATGGTCCGAACAGCTGCTAGAACAAAACCGTGTTACCTTAATTTCACCCTCTCCCTGTCCACCGAACACTAAGTCCTGCAACTCACGATATCTCATGAAACTTTTGGCTTTTCTCTATTCCTACAAGTCCTGCAACTCATATCTCATGAAACTTTTGGCTTTTCTCTATTCCTACTGCCACTAGTACTTGAGTTCAGCTAACCACAATCCCCATTATGGGTTACTGCAACCCCCTTGGGCATCTTTTCAACATAGTAAGCTCTCAGCAGCCATGTTTGTACCCAATCCTCCCCAAATCTCCTTCCACGCCATAGCTCTTTGGATGGCGTATGGACAAGTGACTAGAGCTGGCAAATTAGATTATCCCAAGAAAGGAGAAAAATTTAAAAAGCAGAACAAAGAAAGCACAAAATGACTATAGAAATGATTCAAAAAAGTATCAGTAACAACAATCAATGTAAATGGACAAAATATAGAAATGTTAAACCTTTAGCCACAGGCAATATTTACAAGAGACACACCTAAAACTTACAGACACAGAAAAGCTGGAAGTCATAAGGCCAATACAGACACAAATACACACAGTATAAATATCAAATAAGGTTTACTGAGGAAACATAACAAGCAGAGAAGTACAAAACACTCATCATCCACCAAACTCCAGTGCTCCTATAGAGAGGAACCCAGCCTCCACACATTTGGGCAATTCTGTTATAATGGAAGCCTCGTGGTTAAAAATGTGTCTGTTCTTCCCTTGAGTTAGACCTGCCAAGTCAGCCCTGATAAACACCTAAGAGGTGAGGCAATGAGCAATCCAAGCCCTTAGGTTTAGTACATGATGGAAAATAATACAACAAACCAATTCTAAGCAAAAAAAAGCTGGTTAGAAACCAAAAGAAAATTAACTTTAAGCCAAAAAGCATGATCTGAGATACGCAGTACTTCATTTGACCATTTTCTTCACAATCCTAATCTTGTATGAACCGAATAACAAATCTTCAAAAATTAATAGTACAAGTCATCAGAAATTCAAGGGAAAACTGCCAATTGCTACCATCTGTTGGATACTTAGCACAATTATCTCAATTGAGATATTAATCAGACAAAAGGTAATAACATAGAAATAGTTGAACAATGCAATTTACAAGCTTGATCCAACAATTGGAAAATGCAATTTTTTCCAAGCACACATGAAATATTTACCAAAATTGTTCATGTACTTGATAAGCCTTAAAGCAAGTCACATATACTTTGAAAGATAATGCAATTACATTAGAAATTAATAAAACAAATAACTTCAATAAATAAAACCTATTCATTTGGAAACAAAAGCCATGAGTCAAAGAAGAAATAAGTTGAAAACTAGAAAATATTTACAATTTAATGATGATGAACATCTACTTATGAAAACCTGTGGGACATGCCTGCAGTAGGTTCAGGGAACCACAGGCATACCTCGAGATACTGCATTTCGGTTCCAGACCACTGCAATAAAGCAAATATCACAATACAGTGAGTCAGAAGCTTTTTGCTGGTGGATGATCTTGCCTTCAGTTTATGAAAAATGCAACATCTGTGAAAGGCAATAAAGCAAAACACAATAAAACGTATAATAGATGCAGAATGTTTTACAGGTGAGTTCTACCAAACAGTTGACAAGCAGATCAATTCAATTTTACACAGAATCCAAGAGAACAGAGGAAAGACTCCACAACTCATGTCATGAGACTAGTACAAACCTAATAATACCAGAATCTGACAAGGACTATACAGGGAAAAAGAAAATTATAGGCTAATCTCCCTCATAAATTTTTATGATGCAAAAATCCTAAACAAAACAATATCAAACCCAATATCCTATCTAATAAAAGAGTAATATGCAAATTGACCGTCACTCCAACTCACAAGATGGCTGCCCCCATGTGGACACAAGATGACCACCACAAGATGGCCGGCAGGGGAGGGCAGTTGGGAGGGACAAGGCCTGCAGGGGAAGGCAGTTAGGGGTGACCAGGCTTGCAGGGGAGGACAGTTGGGGGGGGGGGACCCAGGCCTGTAGGGGAGGGCAGTTGGGGGGCGGGGGACCAGGCCTGCAAGGGAGGAAGGTTAGCAGTGACCAGGTCAGCAGGGGAGGGCAGTTAGGGGCAACCAGGCTGGCAAGAGAGGGCAGTTAGGGTGACCGGGCCAGCAGGGGAGGGCAGTTGGGGGCAACCAGGCCTGCAAGGGAGGAAGGTTAGCAGTGACCAGGTCAGCAGGGGAGGGCAGTTAGGGGCAATCAGGCTGGCAGGGGAGCAGTTAGGCGCCGAATCAGGCTGGCAGGGGAGTGATTAGGGCAGGCGTCCTCAAACTACGGCCAGCGGGCCACATGCGGGTGTTTTTGCCGTTTTGTTTCTTTACTTCAAAATAAGATATGTGCAGTGTGCATAGGAATTTGTTCATAGTTTTTTTAAAACTATAGTCCGGCCCTCCAACGGTCTGAGGGACAGTGAACTGGCCCCCTGTTTAAAAAGTTTGAGGACCCCTGGATTAGGGGGTGATCAGGCTGGCAGGCAGAAGCAATTAGGGGCAATCAGGCAGGCAGGCAGGCAGGCCAGGGGTTGACAGCCAGCGGTCCTGGATTGTGAGAGGGTTCCCAAATTAGAGAGGGTGCAGGCTGGGCTGAGGGACACCCTCCCCACCCCGTTGCACAAATTTTGTGCACCAGGCCTCTAATATAATAAAAGAATATATAAAAACCAAGTTGTGTTTCTTCCAGAAACGTGAGCATGGTTCAATAGTGGAAAATTTATTCATTTTAATCATCTCAATTAAGGCAAAAAAATTGATCAAATATCCTAATCACTCAATTAAAACTCTTATCAAACAGGGAATAGATGGGAAGGCCCTTAACCTAATAATTAGAACTCCAAGTTGTGAAGAACTTCCAGGAAGGCTCCTTAAAGGGAGCTGAGTCCCATGAAGGCACACCCTTTTGCCTGACTACTTCTCTGCTGTCTGGAATGGGAAGTAAATGGTTGATGCCCCTGCATCTATCCTAGCCTATGTGGTGACCTTAAGGATGGAACCAGAGAGAGAGAGAGAGAGAGAGAGAGAGAGAGAGAGAGAGAGAGAGAGAGAGAGATTACTCTTCCACTTATTTATGCATTCATTGATTGCTTCTTATATGTGCCTTGATCAGGGATAGAACCCATAACCTTGGCATATTGGGACAACACTCTAATCAACTGAGCTACACGGCCAGGGCAGCCTTTGTATTTTTAAGACACTTTTACTTATGCAGTCAAATCCCATCTTAACTGAAACACCATTTCTATTCAAAATGGTACTGCAAGTTCTAACCTGGGGAAAAGCAAGAAAAATAAAATGTGTAAGACCTGTTAAGAAACAAAATATTCACATATGAATAGAAAATTTACCTTATAGAAAATTATAAGAAATGACTTTAGCAGGATGGCCAGAAAAAAGTCAAATGCATTCTATATACCAGCAACAATCAGTTAACAATCTTTAATTAAAAAATACCATTTATATCCCCAGCCGGTTTGGCTCAGTGTAGATAGATCATTGGCCTGCGAACTGAAGGATCCTGGGTTCGATTCTGGTCAAGGGTATATGCCCGGTTGCAGGTTCAATTCCCAGTAGGGGGTGTGCAGGAGGCAGCCAATCAATGATTCTCATCATTGATGTTTCTATCTCTCTCTCCCTCTCCCTTCCTCTCTGAAATCAATAAAAATATGTTTTAAAAAGCATTTTTTAAAAAGCATTTATAATAGCAACACGTTACCTAGGAATAAATCTAATCTAAAAGTCAAAACCTTTATGTAGAAAATTAAGAAACTATTTGGAAAGATTTTAAGAGGACCAAAATAACTCAAGAATAGTAAGTTGTCATTATGATGTTATTTCTGAAATCAATCCAAGGATTCAAATGCAATTGTGATCCAATCCCAACACAGTTTTCTATGGAACCTGACATGCTAAATTGTATATGAAGTAGCAAAGAGCCAAGAATAACTACACATTCATGAAGAACAGATCAAGGTAAAAGAACTTTCCATCAAGACATCAAAGTTACAAAGCCACAGTGTTGAAGAGAGTGAGTAATAGTGCAGAGACAGAAAAACAGATGAATGGAACAGAACTGAGAGCCCAGGAACAGACCCACACATATATATAAACTTAAGGTGACATCAAAGGTCAATGGCAAAAGGTCATAGTCAAAAATGATGCTGGGACAATTGAAACGAAAACAAAACAAAGAAATTGGATATCTGACAACATACATGAAAACTCAATTCTAAATGATGGAGTAGTTTTGAATATGAAAGATAAAACTATTTCAAATTTTTTAAAAATATAGAGCTTGTTTTAAGAAATGATTCTTAAATTAGATTTTTTGAATTGCCTTTTCAACTATTTTAAACTTCAGGGAAAAACATTTTAACTATATTAAAAGTAGGAGTTCTTTCCAATGAAAGGGAAAAAAAGGAAAGAAAGACAGAAAGAATGAAAAAAATTGAAAGGCCTAAACTAATAAATGCAACATTACTATCCACACTAATACAAAAGCTCTCAAAAATCAATAAGAAAAATCCTCAAACCAAAAAAAAAAACAAACAAAAAACAACAACAAAAAAAAACACACCACAAAATGGTAAACACAAATAGCCAATAAATATTTGAAAAGCTGTACAACATTAGTAATCAGAGAAAGGCAATTACGACCGCAACATGAAACCATCTCATTGCCAAAAAAAAATGTGGATCAAATGGAACTCCTGATAAGAGAATAAACTAGTACCACTACTTGGGGAAAATTTTGGTTTTACTAGTAAAACTGAAGATGCATACCCTATGTTCCAACAATTCTACTGATATACTTTTGCACAAGTGCGCCAACAAATATGTACCAAAATATTCACAGAAGCCCTGTACACAATAGAAATGAACTTCAAATAATCAAAATGTCAGTCAATACAGCAAAAAATTAAAAGAATGAACTCCATCTACATGTGTCAACATGGATTAATCTCAAAAACAAGCAAAAGAAACAACTCAGAAGATATATATGGAATGATTCCAATTTTATAAAGGTCAAAATTGACAAAAACTAAACAACATTCCATTTAGGAATGTCTGCATGTGTAAATAAAAATATAAAGAAAAGCTTAGTGTTTTCCAGATAGTGTTGCTTTCTGGCTGGTAGGGAGAAGGATTTAGTTGAGGGAGTACAAACTACTAATTGGTAAAGGTCCATTTCTTAAGCTGAATGAGTTCATTTAATCTCTCTGGAAAGTATTGAATATATACTGGCCACATTTACATTTCTCTATATGATGTATTATTACATAATAAATTTTAAGTAACTCAAAATATATCCAAAAGGCTGTTTTAAATTATCTTCCTGCTTGTCTCCATATTTTGTTTGCTTTTTAGAACACTGTTGGAAGATAAGAGTGGTCTTTTAACTGTAATAAAACAATGACATTAGCATCTGGTACTTTAAGGGTTGCTATTAAAGAATATATTCATGCGTACCCTACCCTATATAATGCATATTGACTTGTTTTCTAAAGCAATACTAAGGTGCAAAAGACAGTTAGTCTTCGGAAAAAATATAGACTTTATTGATTTGCACCAATAGAATCACAACTTTTTTATAGACCAATTGACATACACCCTGTATCGATTAACGAAATTATTTCATTTTGTTTTAGTGATAGCAACATCAAAGACAAATATATGTGCTGCTAAGTAAACACTGAGATAGGCTATCCTTTAATTACGGTACATTAGATTTCCGTTTTAAATTGCTGCAGTGAAGTCTCAAAAGGATCTTATTTGCTGAAGTCTCCAGATAGGTCCCTGAATTTGAAAGATGTCAACTAAGGTGCCTTAGGCAAACTCATGGACTAAGTTCCCCCAAAATAGTAATATCCAATAAAAAGTGTTTTCCAATTTCTGCAGCACTGTTGGCAGGTATTTTTATGAGCACTCATTCTGGAATATCCCTGGCAAGTCAGGTACCAATCGGCAAACACACACACACATACACACAACACAAAAACAAACAAAACAAAAACAAAACAACAACAAAAAAAAACACGAAAATTAAGAGCCACAGGAGCCAGTGAGATCTCCTTGAAACAGGTTATCTTCCACATCTCCAGATCTCCCCTCCAGAGTCCTGGGGAGCGGAGAGCAATGGGGGAAAGATTGCAGAGGAGTTAGAAAGGTCCGTGAACCCTACGGACAACAGTTGCAATTTACTTTGCAAAACAGTCAATGACCTACCCGCTCCTTTTGCGGAGGGGGAAATGACGGGTCAGAACCTCGCCCTAATTTAAATTCGTCCCCTCTCCTAGGCCAGAGGTCCTTCGCCCTATCGGCCCACTCCCAGAGGCTCCCAGACCTTGCTGACACGGAGGTGAGAAAACCTGCACCTCCGCGGTGTGGCCCGACCGTCGGCACCAGAACCGGTCTCGGCGGTCATCAGACCCGCCTCTCTCCCTACAGGCGGGGAAACTGACAGGGAAAGTGACGCAGCCTGGGAAGGAAGCATCCAGCCCTCCGCCTCGGCGCGTCCGGCGGCCTGGCCAAGGCGGTGGCGCTCACTGACGACCCCGCTTCCCTCCTCTAGGAGGGCGGGTATCAAAAACAACCCCATCGCTAGGTTTCCACGGGCAAGAGTCACGCCCTTCCCACGCAGAACCTGGCAGAGCGGGGAGAGGGAAATGCGAACAGCCGGGGACAGCAGCGACTCCGCCTCTCTCTCCTCACCCGTCCGCGGAGAGAAGGGCAAAGAGTGAGGCTGCGGGGCCTCCCGCGAGAAGAGGTACCTGAGGCTCGCACCGCAGGGTCCTGCCGCACCGGAGCCCGGCACCCTGCTTCCGGGGTCAAGTGGCCTCCGGGAGGCCGGAGATCAGCGGAGGGAGCCTCAGGCCCCGCCCCACCCGAGCCCCGCCTCCACTGCCCTCTCCCAGGTGGACCGGGCCACTTCCGGGACGCCGCGCGTCACTAAGCAGCAGATCCCCCACTTCCGTTCGCGTCCCTCCTTGCGCTGTCCCTTTGGTGGAGACCGTGAGTCCCGCCGAGATTCCCGCGCGTTTGATTGGTGGAGCGAGAGTGCCGGTCTCCGCCGATTGGTGCCAGGGGAGTCTGCCCCATAGACGCCCGCGAGCCGCTGTTTCACTCCGCCGCAGGTTTCCCGCCGGCCGCCCATCTCCGTCTGCGATGATGGTGGAGGTGATGGAGTTGCCCAAGTCGCGTATCAACGCCAGCATGCTAGCTCAGTCCATCGACCGGCCCGTCTGCTTCGTAGGGCGGCTGGAAAAGGTGTGTGCGCTCGCCGCCCGGGCTCCCCGGTTGTAGTCCGTGCGGGGTGAAGTGGCGGGAGGGGAAGGGACCCCTTGACTGCCTGGGGGCGGCCTTAAGGACGGGCAGCGCAGGGTGAAGGAGGACAGAAAGAAAGCCTCAGCATCACTGCGCTCCCGGTTGCTTTATTTTTGCACACTTTATAGCTATTGCAGCCCCATTTTGGCGCCTCTTTTATGGCGCGGAATAGCAACGTTTGCGAATGCGCTCCATTCTAAGTTCTAGCGCCCCCACCCTGGTTCTGTTTGTGTTTACATAAAAGTAATTGTAGACTTGACTCCCACATCTACTTTCTTGATATTTTAGTTTAGCCAGACTTGACGGCTAGTCTGATTTTCTCATTTTCTTCTCTTCTGCAATTCTCCTTCTCAAACCTCGTTTTTCCTTGAAGTCACTTCTCGATAAAACATTCCTCGACTGTCCCTTCCAGATCCCACAGCTGTCTGTTACCTTATCCCAGTGTTAAGAGTGCAGCCCCTTCATCCTTCTGGTGAGAAACAGGCCCAAAGTCTCAGAATCGGTGAACCAGGTTAGAAAGCTTAAAGAAAACGAATGTTATATAAAGGCTTACTAATATCAGCCACACCTCTTTTTGAAATAGGTGTTATTATGACTTCTCACAGGTAGGGAAATTTGGAAGTAGTGTAGATCAACCAATGAACTTGTATGCATGTATGCATAACCCGTGGACACAGATAATGCGATGGTGAGGGCCTGGAAGTGGGGGGGTGGGGGGGAGCCGGAAGAGGCTAATGGGGAGGGGGGGGGAAGAGAATCTATGTAATACTTTAACAATAAAGATTAAAAGAAAATACTTAAAAAGATTCAAACAAAAAATGCTCAAGACCACACACATTAAGTAGCAAAGCGAGCACTCAAAACAGATCTGACTGCACACTTTGCAGCTGTCTCACAAGATTAGAATCCAGATCTTTTGACAACTGATTCTCTTTACTAAATCATGCCTGATTTTTAAAACATACCCTCCATGGAATATGTACTATTTAAATCATGGGTCCCGGCAGAGTTCATTTTTAGATAGTATGGACTCCCTTTAGTTTTTAGCATAGGGTTGTGTGATATCCTCTCTAATAAAATGGTAATATGCAAATTAACCATCACTCCGCTACATAAGCCACACCCACCAGCCAAGCCACGCCCACCAGCCAATCAGGGCAGTATGCAAATTAACCCCATCCAAGATGGCTACAGCCACAGAGAGCAAGGTTTCCCAGGTAACAGAGCAAGCCAAGCTTTCCAATAGTCATTGCACGCCTAAGCTTCCACTCAAGCTACAAAGTTTCAATTATAGAAGGTAAACAAATTCAAACAAATGGCGGCAGAATGGAGCTTGAGAGAGCAGGCCAGGATTGCCGGCGGCAACAGGGGAAGCAAAGCTTTCCGCACACCCTGGCCTGGCCCACCCGCTTAAGGCTACAAAGTTTCAATTGTAGAAGGTGAATTAACTGCCACAGAAATGGCTGCCGCCCCAGAGGGAGCATCAGGCTTGGCTCCGCTCCAGGCTACAAAGTTTCAATTATAGAAGGAAAATAAATTCCAGATACCAAGGCCTCCACTTGGGTTGCCAGGGGGCGTGGCCGGCCTGCAAACCACCACAGGCCCCTTGCTCAGGCCACCCCACGCCTCCAGGGAACCCCACCCTGATCCGGGACACCCTTCAGGGCAAACCAGCTGGCCCCCACCCGTGCACCAGGCCTCTATCCTATCTAATAAAAGAGTAATATGCAGATTGACCATCACTCCAATACACAATATGTCTGCCCCCATGTGGTCAAAGATCCTGCCCCCATGTGGACACAAGATGGCCAGCAGGAGAGGGCAGTTGGGAGGCACCCGGCCTGCAAGGGAGGGCAGTTGGGAGGGACCAGGCCTGCAAGGGAGAGCAGTTGGAGGTGATCAACCCTGCAGGAGAGGGCAGTTAGGGGTGACCAGGCTGGCAGAGGAGGGAAGTTGGGGGCAAACAGGCTGGCAGGGGAGCAGTTAAGCATCAACCAGGCTGGCAGCTGAGTGGTTAGGGGGTGATCAGGCTGGCAGGCAGAAGTGGTTAGGGGCAATCAGGAAGGCAGGCAGGCAAGCAGTTGGGAGCCAGCAGTCCTGGATTGTGAGAGGGATGTCCGACTGCCCGTTTATCAGGCCTAAACAGGCAGTCGGACATCCCTCCAGGAGTCCCAGATTGGAGAGGGTACAGGCTGAGCTGAGGGACAACCCCCCGCCGTGCACGAATTTCGTGCACCGGGCTTCTAGTAGCAAATAAAAATACAGGACATATTTGTACTAAAAAAGGTGTTAATCTGGAAATTGAAATATAATGGGGTCATTTGAATGGATACAGTAACACAAGATTATAATTTGAACCTAATAAACTTCAAAAATGATTGCTTTGCACACATGTGTCTATTACAAAAGTTTGGGTCAACCTACCCATCTTGTCAAATTAATATTTTTATTTAAATTAGATTTTAAAGGTTTTGTTTATGTCGGATGTTTTTCATTGTGTATTTCTTTTTTAGATTCATCCCACTGGAAAAATGTTTATTCTTTCAGATGGAGAAGGGAAAAGTGCAACCATTGAGTTGATGGAGCCTGTACGTTCAAGTATTAATTCTATGCATATTAGAGCTAATTCTACATCTTGTTTTGGTTTGTTGCTGATATTTTTGGTTCTTGGAGTGGATGTATAAAGGATCAGCTTGTAAAACTTCCCTGGCTGTAAAAGTCAATTTTTGTCCTTGTATTACATTCTATTTCCCTTTTACATGTCTAACCAATGATTATTTGGACTCTGTGATTTTTTTTTTAAATACATCCCTTAAATACTAGGTGACAATTCTCATGTCTTTTGAAAGACCATAAAATCATGTAAGGTAAATCTTCTGTTTAAATCACTTTTCTTCCTTAAGAAAACATGAAGATGATGCTTTTTTAAATACTGTTTCCTATTTTTGTTTACATATATTTTCAGTTGTCAATTTGTTTTTACATTTTATATTTATTTTTTATTGTCTTTTATTAAGACAAATGCATATGCTGTTTGGTTAATGTATACAGAATATACTGTGCAAGATAATAGAAGGTTCCTTTCATCAGTCTTTTTGAACAAATTACTTCTTGTAAAAATGCTGGGCAGTCTCAGTATCTTTAAGTGATTTTGTCTTCAATTTAATATCTTTGGACCTGGAGCTATAGCTAAAGGTTAATAGGATTTGTAACATGCTGACAGCAAGTACTCAAACATTTTTTAACAGGTTGTACTTCAGTTTCAGCATTGGTAAATTTTTAATTATTTTGTTACATGAAATGAAAGATAACAATTTTCCGAGTTCATTATCAACTGAAATGTGATAACATAAAGTTGGTATTTTGTTCTTTGTGTTAGCTTGATGAAGAAATCTCTGGAATTGTGGAAGTAGTTGGAAGAGTAACAGCCAAGGCAACCATTATGTGCTCATCTTATGTCCAGTTTAAAGAAGATAACCATCCTTTTGGTAAATAAAGCATTTAGTTTCATGAATTTAGGAGAAAAACAGATTTTATTCTTTAGTCTCAGTCCTGCTACATTTTCAATTTCTAGAATTTTCTGATCTCGAAAATAGGAGTACATTTTGCCCTGCTTCTAAGTAGTGTGTGTATTTGTAAGAACCTCAGTCAAGTTTAATATTTGTGGAAATAATTTTTTAAGCCAAACAAAAATAATGTTAATCTTTTTTGTTTTGTTTTAATATATGGATTAAAGCCATCAAGTAATGTATAATACCTAAAGCACAACAATACAATGGATGATCTCCTGTCCCCATGTCTTTCATTTTTTGAAGCCACAGTTAGTTAAATAAATATGATGGTCCATATCTCAGTTTTAGAAGATGGATTGGGAAAATAAGTTGACCTTTAAAGGGGAGGTAAAAGAGAAAGAGGTAGAAATGTTTAGATAATAATTGATATTACAACTTTCCACTGTAGATTAAATGTTTGCTAAAATGTTTTTTTTTCAGATCTTGGACTTTACAATGAAGCTGTGAAAATTATCCATGAGTTCCCTCAGTTTTTTCCTTTGGGGGTTATGCAATATGATTGATCTCGATTGCAAATGAGCTGCATTGAAGACTATTAAAGGAGATCCCTGATATTTGAGGGATAGATTTTTGTTATTTTTAATATTTAATTTGTTCTCTTTTTAAGTTCATTTACCTAACTTTATTAGATATTCCAGTATGCCATTTTTAATGGAACTGGTATATTGACAGTTCTCTCCTACCTCCTCATAAAGACTCACTTATCTGGCATATGGTCAGATCAGATGCAAAAACAAAGCAGTTGCCTGACTTTAGTTTTCTGTTTTATTAATAAAAAGTTAAATGATACTATTGGTCATGTTATTATTTTTTTAGGCAGGTATTCAAGCACAAACTTAGAATTTAATAGCTGTACGGTCAGTCACTTTAGCTTGAAAGAGTGTAATTTGAATGAGGATAGCTGCCCTGCCATGTGTTCCTTGGCTTTCTGATAAGAATTTTATTAAGATAGAATTCACACACAACTCACATATTTCAAGTATACAATTCAGTGGCTTTTAGTATATTCACAGAGAGTTGTATAATTATCACCTTCAATTTCAGAACATTTTCATCATCCCCAAAAGAAAACCTTATACCATTTACCTATTATAGCCCAGTTTCTCCACCCCCATACACACACCTAACACATCACTATAGATTTGCCTATTCTGGACATTTCATATAAATAGAATCATATAGTCTTTTGCACATGCCCAGGTTGTGGGCTCAATCCTAGTAGGGGACATGCAGGAAGCAGCTGACCAATGTTTCTCATCAATGTATTTGTCTCTCTCCCTCTCTAAAAATCAATAAAAATATTAAAATAAATAAAATCCAGACAAGTGTGGGAAGAGGAAAACTTCCTGGGAAGCTTACAATGGAGGAACCTGGCCAATACTACCTTAACAAAGTGATCAAGGTGAACATCAATGATGACATGGACATCATGTGCCCTCTAATACAATGTGATAAGAAAGGCACTTCACCTCTTTTTTTCAAAAACCCTCAACACCAGTCATATCATGAGAAAACAGACAAACACAAATTGAGGGACATTCTACAAACTGATCACTACCTCCCAAAACTGTTGAGGTCATGAAAACAGAAACTCACATAGAAAAGCTAAGGAAACATGACAACAAAGTACGATGTGGGATCCTGGATAGGCTCCTGGAACAGAAAAAACTGAATAGTCTGGAGTTTGGTTAATGATAATATACCAGTGTTGGTTTCTTAGTTTTGACAAATGCACCATGGTAACGTAAGATAACATGAAGGGAGACAAAAGGTGAGGGTTTATACAAGATCTCTGTACTATCTTGGCAACTTCTCTGTAAATCTAAAATTGCTCCAAAATGAAAAATTATTTTAAAAAAGCTAGTAAACCTCCAAAGAGTCTCCACTGACTAGGTCAGGTCTATATTTCTAATTAATACTTGAGGGACTTTGCAATCTGACTATACCCACCTCAGTCTCAAATTCTACTCCCTTGAAACTACCCTCCAGCACCAGTTGCCATTCCTGGAACCCACTATAGACCCTTTAGGATCTGGGTGCTATTGAACTTGCTACTTGCTCAGACTAGAATGTCTATTTCTGTGCCCAAAGGAAAACATTATCTAAGCTTTCCCTAACTTAGGCAAGCAGAATTAGGTACTTAAAGTTACATTCTTTATACCTTATCACACTTAACTTACTGATAACCTTTTTTCAGCTTTTGTTTAAAACACTAGAAAAGTCAGAAAGCAAAGTTCCTACTGTCTTCCCAGGGACACTGCTATAGATGTGCTTTCCAGAACTTTTTCTACATAGATAAACTGTCTATAGCATCTCAATATACTGTTCAACAACATGTATTTCTCCTTTAATATGTTTTGGCAATTGACATGAAGCCATCTCATTCTTTTTAATGGTTGCAAAATGTTCCCTAATTGATTTGTGCCAAATGTTCCCTAATTGATTTAACCAGTTCTTTCATTAGTCTTCTCCACTAAGGAGAGGTCCTTATAAAGAATTTATAGTTAAAAAATCTATCCAATCAAGGCAGAGAGGAGAGGGAACGAAAGTTTGAACCATAACATGTGAAGTGGCAAAGGATAAGAGGCAAGGAGTTCAGAGTAAATTATACTGGATTCCATAGGACACAGTGATGGATAGTAGGAGCTTAGACTAAGAACCAAGGATGAGGTGAATTTGTGAGGAGGCAATAAATTCACTTCAACACAAATTTATGTAGTTGATAGGCTCTTTAGTGAAGATGTGCAAAAGGTATTGGAAATATAGGACCAGATAGAGATTTGAGAGAGACCATGCCTAAAATATTTTAAGATCTACCAATCCTTCTCTACACTTTCGAAAGCCTTAAATGATTTGAAACCAAAAAGCTTTTTCCCAAATTTGGGACAAAACTCATTTGGCAACAAAACCTGACTAAAAATGTAATGGGGCTACTTATAGTCTTTATATTACTATTGTAAATGCTCATGCTTCACTGAAGAAATAATATATTTGATTAGAAGGTAGGGTTCTTCAGGGAAGGCTATTACATAACATATGGTAAATCTATGACCTTTCTAAAATCCAAAAATTCTGAATTCTGAAGCACATCTGGCCCCAAACATTTAAAGGGAGGGATTGTATTTCTAAATCAAGGGATAGCATACAGAGTGAGAAAACCATAGAACTGGGGGATGAAGGGGGGCTGCACACTTAAGGAACAGCAGTGGGAGAGTGACTGAGTTAGGAGAAACTCAATGGCGCCTGATACCTAGTAAGCACTCAATAGGTATTTGTTGACTGAAAGAATTTAATGAAAGGCAAGGAAGGAGAGTTTCAAAGAGTAGCCAATAATGCTGAAAGAACCATTGAAAATAAGGACTGAGGATAAAACACTGACATTCGTAACATATATCACATTTATAAAAAGGATTAGGCTATGAAAATGAAAAAGTAAATGAAAAAGATGACAACTGACAAAAACAACAGGAAATATAATGACATTAAACTTAGCTCCATGTGTTCCTGAGAAGCTAGGAGAAAGAAGGAACAAGAATAGGCCACAGAATTTTAATAGCCTTAAATTCGTTAGGACAATCAAACCTTCCCCTAATATTATATCCTAAAAGCAGTATCACACAGAATCTAATGTGACAGATGATGAACTACAAATGGTTGTCTTCAGTAGTAATTTTAGAGTTGTTCTTCAAATGACAATTTTTAATTTCATCTGATAAAGACAACATTAAAATAACTCTGAAAGCATCTCTTCACTGGGTAAGTTCTTTGAGTGATAAACTAGTATTATTACTAAATTTATCAAATTTCAAGATTGTTTTTTAAGGTGTTAATTTAACATGCATTAAGACACTCAACAAACGTTTTGTGTCAGGTCCTGGGCTAATTATTAGAGATACATATAAACAAAGTCCCTGCCCTCTATTAAATCTCAATCTATGGCAGTTTAGCATAGTCTCTACAGATGTCTCAACTCAGATTTATTTAACATTTAATTAGTCTAAAGTTTTGAAGAAATCCACCTTGATTAAGAACAACCAAATTCTGGAGGCTCTATTTAGTGAAACTTCAATTTGGTTCTCTTCCTTATTTAATTCACATGGAATTTTATTCTGTTCTGTTGCTGAAAGGAAAATAATAATCCTGGTACCACAAGTTATTCTTCCTATAAAGGTAATGTTAAATCTAGAATACTAATAAAGCATATGTTTTAAGTTACTTTCTAATTGTGATGTTGGTTTGAGGTAAGCCACTTATGTTCTTCATGACCCCATTTGACCTACAGTATAGGGTTTTGAGCTGGCTAATTAAGACCAGAGGTGTAGACTATGAACAATTTATAGTGTAATATCTTCATCTTGACAGTGAGGATGAAATTTGTTCTTAGCATGCCATTGTTTCTTCTTTACATATTACAGAACATCAACAGCAGGGCATGATATTCTGTAGCATTTCCTCATGTTCTTAGAGATTCTGACTGAAAATAGTGGCTTTCACATATGAATAAAAAAGTTTTCAACCTGATTATTTTTGTAGGTGAGCAGGTAAAGAACAACAATCTCTGTGGATTCTATAGAATGTGATATTCATGATGAAACTTTGAAACAGTTCTCAAAAAAACAGTATAAGTTGGGAGAAAGAAAAATATATGAGCTTCATAATAGTTATGGGTAATGTCATAGATGACATTGAGACTTAATTAGCCCCTCTTTTTAAAAGACTATTTTTCACAGGCGTTTGAACTATAACCAAGGAAAGTTAAGTCAATTATTTTGGCCATTAAGAATCTCCCACCATAAAATATTGTGTTAAGATAATAACATTTAATAACTAGAGGCCCAATGCACGGAATTCGTGTAAGAGGCTCAGCCCTCACAGCCTTAGCTGCTTGCCTCGGCCCTCACAACCCTGTCTTTGTCCAGAAGGTCATCGGGAAGGACATCTGGAAGGTTGTTCGACTGTCCAGTCTAATTAGCATATTATGCTTTTATTATTATAGATAGTAGGTTTAAATGAATGGTTTCATTGAAAGACCTTAGTATCATGTCATCTGAATCTTTAAAGATAATGAGCAAGAAGAAATTCTTCAACTGAATAATCACTAATTAAAAAGCTAGATAATTTAATATTATTTTACTATAGATATGTATTTTAAAATAAATGTTTTTTAGATGTTAACACTAATTTTCATTGATTCAACTCCACTTCACATTCAATTATTTAAAGCCATACTGCATCAATAAATGTAGCATTACCCTACAGAAGATCAGAAACTGTCACATTTCATTTAAACTTTAAATTTTTCTTTAGCTTTTGAGAAGCTAAACATTGGGCTTCATGAGAGAATATATTTCTTTTTGAGATGCATCTATTCTTTTAAGTGATCAGGATCCCACTGAGTCAATTATTTCTTCCATATGGCTCAGAAATGTTATGCCGTTAGTTGGTCATGTATTTGACCTTTTATGAGAGGCAGACAGTGGACCAGGGGCTACGTCATTTTGGAATCTCCTCAAAAATGACTAAATGTTTTCCAGATGAACATACTGTAGACCAAAAGAGGAGCAAGGAATTAGAAATCATTGCTTCCAAACCAGGGGTATTTGTAGACTTCTTTTTCTTTTGGAACCTATTGACCTAGAATTGACCCACTCAACAATTTCCTTCACTCTCAGTAGTTATGATTAAGTCATGTAAATAACTGAGGATGAGCTATATTTATTTCTACCCCACTTATTTCCAGAGAGAGAGAGAGAGAGAGAGAGAGAGAGAGAGAGAGAGAGAGAGAGAGAGAGAGAGAACTTAAGACAGCTGCAAAGGCTTTTATCCTTTCCCTGTTTTCTCATCATGAATTCATAAAATGTGATTTTTCCTAATGTAAATGTGAGTTATCAGTGGAGGTAGAATGGGACAGTCAATTGATTACTGACATTGTCACAGGAACATTAGTCTACTAAAATTGGCACTAGTATTTGCCTGCTTTATCCCTTCTTAAGAAAAACTTTCAAATAACATTTCAAAATGAATAAAATATGTTCTATGTTGCTTTTCTTCTTTTCTCTTCAATTTTACAAGCTAGATCTATATGAGGTGAAAATTGAAGAATATATTTTAAACAATTCAGGGAAAATACATTATCAGTACATTGGACTCAAAAACTATACCAAAGATAATGTACACAAAAATAAGGCTTCCCTGTTTAATCTACGACTCAAGTTGATTCTTTCAGCACTTGTTTAAAGGAAAAATAGGCCAAAGAAATATGTGTAAATTCATCTACAATAATTGGTAAAAGATACTTGTTACATATCCATCTGTGTAATGTATTTGATGATTCTTTAATCAAAGCTGGAAAGGATTATAAGGCACCGTATGCTTCCAGATCTGACTCCCTAAACAGTCTGGAGTACATGACATTTGGCTTCTAATAATTTAAAAAATAATATCTAGAGGTAAGTCTTCTGATAAATTATCTCATTGGAAATGAGGTTAGGAAACTGCAGGGGTTTGGGTAATATGATGCATAAAGACAGCCATTTGCAGCAACAGAACATAGGGAATTATCTAAAATATATGTCAGATATGAATGATTTGAATTGATGTACTTGAACTTTAAATTTTTTTGTGAATTAAAATCATTAAGTCAATGTCATTTAGAAACAGTTATACTGCCTTCTATGTTCTTAACAGATTCTAAATACAGCTGCTTCACGTGGCTTGTGATCACAAGATCTGGTTACAAATAGCAATAATAGTTGCAAAGCAAATTCCATGGTGGCACAGGAAAAACATTCCCTCCTCCAGCAGAGGGGAGAGTGGATTAGCTCACTCATACATAGCCTGCAGGTTATATAATGAAGATTACAGACTTCAAAATGAAAAAGGGATGTATGCTAAAGTAAAAAAACTTATTTCATAGAAAGGAAAAACTTATTGGTGAAAAACTTCTAAAGCACTGAAGGGAAATTTTAGGTGCAAATATTTAAGTGTTTATAGGCTATGAAAACTTACTAAGATATGAATTTATTAATTTCCATAATATTTAAGAATGCACCCAAGCAAATAAGTTTTATGCATATAGGCCTTGGATATATTACAATATACATTGCACAATAATATTGTATAAAAAAAGGTACATATTTATACAATATTATGTATAATACTAGTAGCCCTGCACACGAATCCATGCACCAGCAGCTCGCCAGTAGCTCGCTGCCACCCTCCAGTAGCTCTGCGCCCACTGCCTCGCCCTCCTGTAGCTCCCTCCAGCCCCCCACGCCCCCTCATAGCTTGCAGCCAGTAGCTCACTACCACCCTTCTGTAGCTCTCCGCCCGCTGCCCCACCCTCCTGTAGCTCCCTCCAGCCCCCCACCCCCCCCATCATAGCTTGCTGCCCTGCCCACTCCTGTAGCTCTCCGCCGCCCGCTTGTAGCTCGCTGCCCCACTCTCCTGCTGATCCGTGATCCAGTCATTACGTGGTCGGTCGTTACACTTCATGGCGTAATGACCATTTGCATATTACATCTTTATTATATAGGATATTACACGTGTATATACTACATATATAATTGTCAATATGCTACAATTATATGTAATATATTACAACCTGAAAATTGGTAATTTCTATTTAGCTGGATTCAGCACACAGATGAAAATATTACTGTTTATTTTAACCCACACATTTTATTTATTTATTTTTTGATTTATTGATTTGAGAGAGAGAGATTGCAAAACATTGTTTTGTTGTTCCACTTATTTATACATTCATTGGATCGAACCCACAACCTTGGTGTATCAGGGTGATGCTCCAACTAAATGACCTACTGGGCCAGGGCAACCCACACATTTTAGTGGTTTGGGCTAATGGGCTAATGAGTGGTTTAGGTGTATATGGATTTAGTGGTTTAGGTGTATATGGGCTAATGAAAAGTGGCCAGAGCATACCAAATTCAAACTACTTCAGGATACATTTTCATAAAAGTAACCCCTAGAAGGTTGCCACACACATGCATGATTATTACAACAGACATTCCGATAATACATACCTATGATAAAGTTTAATATATAAATTATGCACAATAAGAGATTACCAATAACTAATATTAAATAAAACAATTATCACAATATACTGTGATAAAAGCTATGTGAATGTAGTCTCTCTTGCTCTCCAAGTATCTTAATGTACTGTACTCACCCTTCCTCTTGTGATGGATGATGAGAGATGATAAAAGTCTACATGATGAGATGAAGTGAGGTGAAAGATCCAGGCTCTGAGAGGTAGCGCTAGGCTACTATTGGCTGATGATATGTCAGGAGGAGGGCATGTGCTTCGAGTGATCCTGGATCATCGAAGTTACCCATCAGGCTTGACAGTGGGTAACTGAAACCACAGAAAGTAAAACTGCAGATAAGGAGGAGACCACTGCAACTTTTAACTCCACAGTTCCCCCTTTATAATTTATCTGACAGATATGCTTACTCACAAGTACCCAAAGATGTACATGCAAAGATGCGCACTGCAGCATTGTTGGTAAAAATACCCTAAATGTCTATCAATGGGAGGATATACATACATAATCACATACCATTCAGTGTTTTTTTGTTTTGTTTTTTAAAGTAGGTGTATATGGGCTAATGAGAAAAACTCTACAAGATACATATTTTAGGTGAGGGAAAAAAATCAAGAATTTATATAATATGACCTTAACCATGCAAAAATAGAAAGGCAAATACCGACAGAGAGACAGAGAGATGCATATGGACTTTAAGGAAGTTTCCCATAGGAAGTGAAGATTGGAATTTTGGGAAGTAGATCATAGAGCTGAATGGGGAGAATTTAATGAAGCAGAGGGGTGGGGCATTTACTTGCATTTTATACACTTTGTTAACTTTTAATTTTTTTTTTAGCATGACCCTGAATTATTTTTATAATAAAACACTAGCTTTAAAAATCATTGAAAATTCTTATTTAATACATTGTACTAACAAGGGAAAATTCATCTGGTCCAGTTTATCTGTCAATGAAACAGAAGAGCACAGTCAAGAAACCTGACATCTAATTCAAGTTTAGTCCACAGCTACCTCCCTAAACGATCCTGTAGCTTTCTTCCAGTTCTAACAATTCATGATGTTAACTATTTCAAAGGTCACTTTCCACGTCAGTGGTCAGCAAACAGGTGAATGTTGACCAGTTGGTATCTGCTGGCTGGAATACTCTGCTGAAAAGGGTTCTGAGGGCAAGTGGGTAATTGATAAGCTCCTGTGTCAGGCAAAGGAAGGTGCTCCCACCAGAGCAAGCACACCTTGATCTAACTTGCTCATTTCATAACTGAAAATAATTACCTGCCAATGGAGAATTTTAACACACAAATTCACAATTTTAACACACAAAGGAAGTTTGTTATTGATCTACTGGTAGAGCTCTTGCTCCCATGTGTGGTGTGCTTTTTGGTTTTGTTTGTTTGTTCGTTTTTGTTTGTTTCCTATCCTTGCAGTGTTTCCTCTTACCATAAACCATATTCTGTCCCCTTTTCAAAATACAGGTCTCACTTATCTACAACAATCATTGTTGGATAAAAATATTCTCTGTAGCAGTCCTCAAAGCAGCCTTTTCTAGCTTAAAGTATACACAAACCAGGAAAAGATGAAAATTCACAATACCATCACTAACAACTTAACTACTTAGAATCTGGAAAGAATCTTAACCAAATACAGGGCAGTAGCAAAAACTGGATAGAGAAAAACCGAGGATGGCTCCATGTCATCGCATAACAGTCAGCTCTGAAGAAAACAATCGGGTGACCAGCATGATGTAGTTCAGGTGGCTGTCTCAGTTCAGAGGTAGATAAAACAGCTGGTCCCAGGAAATTCTGAGGGAGCTGAGACAGGAAACAGTAACAGAAAATTTAAGGGGAATGGACAAAACATGCCATGCTGGAAGACAAAAGTGGGTGAGGAGGGAGTTTAAGTGCAGTCATCTTGAGAACCCCCAGAATGGAATCCCAGGAACAGAGAGAGATGCTGAAACAGACGTTATAAATGCCATCATTTTCCTCGGGTGTATCACTTCACAAAATTATAATCTGCCACTTTTTTGTAGGCTTGTGTAGGCTCTCATTCTTTGCCATCTGCTTTAGAAATGCAGCCCATATCACCAAGAAATCTAAATGATGTTATCACCTCACTCTCACATCTTGCTGAATAAGAACTTTTATTTCAATGTATCTGAGTATCATTTGTCAATCAAGATCTTCTAACAGTTAGAATCTAACTGCTCTCCAGGAGGATTAATTCTGGCCTTTCAAAAATGTCTAACTCTACCCTTTTACTAAAGGCAATAATTTGGCAACTTCATTTTCACCATTGCTTGCAAGTTGCACAAATTCATAAATTTACATTTCATGCTAACATGACAGTGATTAATAAAGACACTGGGAAGTTTGAATATCTTAGTAGGTTGTAGTCAAAACAAGAATAACTTCACTCCCATGCCTTCCATGCTTCCTTCCTCAACTTAAGGCTTTCTGATGCTGGTCGACAAGAAAAAACATAACCTTACCAGGAATGACTCAGAGGAGATTATTTTGTGTTATTTTTAATGCCATAACTTAATTCTTTTATTTAAATGCTAATAGACTGTCCTAGCACAACCTTCTAGTGGCAGAATCAATTTCAGTAATGATGCTGATGGCTGCAATATGATCAACTGAAGCCTCCACCATTTGCTATGAAAGGAGTGGAAATGATGGGCAGTTCATTAATCATTTATCCCAGAGATGAATGTGTTCAGTTGCTGATAGGGGTCCGTAGGTGAATGCTGCCAAAATGAGAAATGTCAATTGTCAGGCCTCGTGCATAATGGTGGAGCTATTTTTAAGCGTCTTTGAAGATTAAAGTTATGCTCTTTTTCCCTACAGTTCCATCACATATGCTTGGCAATTTAGTTCTATGAGAATTCATTTTCACCCTGCTCAGATGTCTCTGCTTGAGCAAATATACACACATTCAAAGGCTAGCATATTTTAAAAGTTACTTAGAAATCTGTAGAATTCCACATATTGGGAGTGAACTTTAAAAGAATAGAGAAGTAAAAGAGGCAAACCTGGGAAGTTACTGGACAACTTTTAGGCTAATTTCCCCCACAGGGTATGTTTTACTAGCAAGGATGATATTTATTCTTAATTTCTCAGGTCCCCAGAAGAAACAGGCATAGTCTCTAATTTCCTGTAACATTTTCTGAAACAGAGATAACACAATTAAATAGACCTAAAAATCATTCGTTTACCAAATTAAGTGAACAATGTTACCAAAAGAGTAGTCCCAAATGACTTCAGAATCTGTCCCAGATTAGTTATCTCCAATTTGTGTCTGATCCTTCTAGGAGAAAATAATGTGTCCTGCCTAGAGGAATATTCTCTTTGGAAGCCAGCAGCATCTTATTCACTGAATTATCTTTTTCAACAAGAATTGTATGTATTTCAGAAATCTGTCTTTAAAAGAAATGGTAATTTGTCATAAGAATCACAACTAACTCTACATTCCATTTTTGAGAACTAGACGGAAAAGGTCAGAAGAGAAAATGCATTATTTTTGCAAGAGATACAGGGTGTCCCAAAACAATGCATTCACACTTTAACAGCTGATACCTCAATTGATGTTTCCTTCTTTTCAGATTTAACCCATTGGAATTAATAAATATTCAAAATATTCATACATTTTTGGGACACCCTGTACATCTCCCATATTTATCAAGTTGCTGAATATTTTGCTCCATAACTTATACATCTTCATCTATTAGGGAAACATTTATGTACAGTAAAGATACACACCCTTAGTTGTATAAATATTAAGTATACCTGCTTAATGAATACAAATTTCCAAATTGACAGAGAAAAATTTACATAATTATGTAGCACAGGAACTTTGTACCATTCAAATTTTTATTATGAAATAATCAGTTATCAAATTACTTACTTCTAAAAAGGGTATTTTGTTTTACCGTTTGAGAGTGGCAACTGCTTTAAACGGTTATCAGCAAAATATGGGGCTGCAAGGTGATAGAAATCTGAATAAATATGGATTTTCACATTTGCTATTTCAAGCTCCAGACTTTCTTGCATATGCCCATCCCCCACATAAGTATCCATGTATAAGAGGAGCTAATACTCTCTAAATAAAAATATGTAAGACCCAAATATGCATGAATTCTTATAAAGATGCCTGTTTCATGAGACATTAATCCGTTTAAATGCTCTTCCAGACTACCCTGTCTTTGACTTTATAGTTTAAGAGCCCAACTAATTAGATTTCTATATCTGGATTTCAAGTTATGAAATTATGTTAAGGCAACATGTTTTTCATAAATTGAATGATGAAAGACTGTATCACTGAATTACTATTATTGCTGCTATATCTGAAATTACATAAATTATTCTTTAATCCAAAAGTAACCTTTTTAACATAGCATTTCAAAACACTGCACTCTTAATAGATCAGCAAGAAAATTACATTTTTGAAAAATGTATGGACAGCACCTACTTCCTCAGATTATTTCTAATTAGAAAATAAATTTTTAAAGTCTAAAATTAGAAATTTTGGCCTGCAGAGACAAGATTCTAAAATGATACTATTTCAGTAATTATATATATTCATATGGACAGATTTGAGTCTGATAAAGACTATGCTTATGAACCTCTTCCATTAGACATACGTCTCCTCCAGGGTAACTATTATGTCATCAGTCTTTGAAATCATAATTTTTAACAGTGTCAGGCCCCCTAGGACGCAGATAGTGGTTTTCTAAACGCTTGGACATGCATGCATGTTCAGAATTCACTGCTTAAACATAGTAACTTATTAAATTAATAGAGGCCCGGTGCACAAAATTTATGCACTTCGTGGGAGGAGTGTCCCTTAGCCCAGCCTGCATCCTCTCCAATCTGGGACCTCTCAGGGGATGTCCGACTACCAGCAGTCGGACATCCCTCTCACAATCCAGGACTGCTGGCTCCTAACCACTCCCATGCCAGCCTGATGGATGCCTAACTGCTCCCTGCAGACCTGATCACCCCCACTGCCCTCCCCTGCCAGCCCAGTTGCCCCCAACTGTCCTCCACTGCCAGCCCGGTTGCCCCCAACTGCCCTCCCTTGCCGGCCATCTTGTGGCGGTCATCTTTGACCACATGGGGCAGCCATCTTGTGCGAGGGTGTGAGGGTCAATTTGCATAATAGCTCTTTATTATATAGACTAGAAGCCCGGTGCATGAAATTCGTGCACGGCGGGGGGTTGTCCCTCAGCCCAGCCTGTACCCTCTCCAATCTGGGACTCCTGGAGGGATGTCCGACTGCCCGTTTAGGCCCGATCCTGGTGGGATCGGGCCTAAACGGGCAGTCGGACATCCCTCCCACAATCCAGGACTGCTGGCTCCCAACAGCTTGCCTGCCTGCCTTCCTTCCTGATTGCCCCTAACCGCTTCTGCCTGCCAGCCTGATCACCCCCTAACCACTCCACTGCCAGCCTGTTTGCCCCCAACTTCCCTCCTCTGCCAGCCTGATCACCCCCTAACCACTCCACTGCCAGCCTGGTTGATGCTTAACTGCTCCCCTGTCAGCCTGTTTGCCCCCAACTTCCCTCCTCTGCCAGCCTGGTCACCCCTAACTGCCCTCTCCTGCAGGGTTGATCACCTCCAACTGCCCTCCCTTGCAAGCCTGGTCCCTCTCAACTGCCCTCCTTTGCAGGCCGGGTGCCTCCCAACTGCCCTCTCCTGCTGGCCATCTTGTAGTGGCCATCTTGTGTCCACATGGGGTCAGCTATATTGTGTGTTGCAGTGATGATCAATTTGTATAGTACTCTTTTATTAGATAGGATAGAGGCCTGGTGCTCGGGTGGGGGCTAGCTGGTTTGCCCTGAAGGGTGTCCCGGATCAGGGTGGGGTTCCCTTGGGGCGTGGGGTGGCCTGAGCAAGGGGCCTGTGGTGGTTTGCAGGCCGGCCACGCCCCCTGGCGACCCAAGCAGAGGCCCTGGTATCTGGAATTTATTTTCCTTCTATAATTGAAACTTTGTAGCCTGGAGCGGAGCCAAGCCTGCTGCTCCCTCCAGGGCGGCAGCCATTTCTGTGGCAGTTAATTCACCTTCTACAATTGAAACATTGTAGCCTTAAGCGAGTGGGCCCGGCCAGGGTGTGCAGAAAGCTTTGCTTCCCCTGTTGCCGCCGGCAACCCTGGCCTGCTCTCTCAAGCTCCATTCTGCCGCCATTTGTTTGAATTTGTTTACCTTCTATAATTGAAACTTTGTAGCTTGAGTGGAGGCTTAGGCCTGCAATGGCTATGGAAAGCTTGGCTTCCTCTGTTACCTGGGAAACCTTGCTCTCTGTGGCTGTAGCCATCTTGGATGGGGTTAATTTGCATACTCGCCCTGATTGGCTGGTGGGCGTGGCTTATGTAGTGGAGTGATGGGTAATTTGCATATTGCCATTTTATTAGAGAGGATTATTATATAGAATTAGAAACTAGAGGCCCGGTGCACGACATTCATGCACTCGGGGGAGGGTGGTCCCTCAGCCTGGCCTGCACCCTCTCACAGTCCAGGAGCCTTCGGGGGATGTCCAACTGAAGGCTTAGGCCCGCTTGAGCCTAAGCTGTCAGTCAGACATCCTTAGCAGTGCCGAGGAGATGGGAGAGGCTCCTGCCACCACCGCTGCACTCGCCAGCTGTGAGCCCGACTTCTGGCTGAGCAGTGCTCTCCCTGTGAGAGCGCACTGACCACCCGGGGGCACCTCCTGTGTTGAGTGCCTGCCCCCTGGTGGTCAGTGTGCGTCATAGTGACCGGTCGTTCTGCCGTTCAGTCGATTTGCTTGTTACCCTTTTATTATATAGGATAAGTTGAGTAAAATGCATTTTGAATCGAATTGGACAATAGTCAACTAAATTCTAAACACAGAGGACAGGTTTCCTGCCACAGGATTTAATAATGCTCTTTTTGAATTAAGGTTATTATATTTGTTATACATGTAGTGTATCAGCTCGCTTGCCTTTTAAATGTTTATGGCATTTTTGCCATATTAAATCCAAGGACTTGATAAAGAAGCAAGGATGTGCCTTGTTTTACTCTCCTCTTTTGCACTGCTATATGCAGACTGAGGTAACGAAGTTATCCTTATTTTATTCCTTTCTGTAGTGGGAAGAGTTCTAGAATTAGGGATGAGCCAGCTATTTTAGATAGTAAAATAGAAGGAAAAAACATTTTTCTTGCATGATAAAAATGCAATCTCAAAAACAAATTAAGTCAGTTGATAAAACAAATTCAATTTTATCAAGTGCCTTTTACATCCAAAAAGCTACTGACATGGTTTTCCTCTTTTGACATATTAATACTAAATATAATAAACCCCTCTGTCATAATGAATTATTCTCATACATAGCCCATAAAGTACTACATTGATATATAAACAGTAATTAAAAATACAGACTGGGAAGTCAGAGTATTGGAGTCTAAATCTGGGTTCTGCTATTTACAAGCTGTGTATCCCAATTGCCTCATGCATAGAATGGACACAGTAATGGTATATCTGCTCATAGAGCTACTGTGGAGATCAAACAGGGTAACGTGCATTGTAAGGATAGTAAGTACCAACAATAACTATTTCTCATTAATAAAGTTATATTTGATATTTATTTCACTTACGAGTTTATCATGTATATCCCTAAGTAAAATCAGTTCCTTGTTTTGTCAATCTAGGATGATTTGATATGCAGGTTATATTAGCTTTAAAAAACATTTGGAAAGCTTTCCTTCTGTCTCTTTACTCTGGAATAATTTATATTTTATAAAAATAATATTTTTAAAGTGCTGCTTTTCATAATTAGCAAAATAATTTATAAAATTTGGGGGTAAGAAGGAAAACAAGCAGATGATGTAGTGGAAGGAGTTAAGAGTACTAGATAGAAGGGCAGCTGTCCAGCTAACCCCACCTCTGCCATGGTCATGTGGGTCATAAGTACTCAATATGAATATGAGGATACTGAGCTAACATGTAACACGTCTCGCCCACCTCCCGGATGCTTTTATCTCAGCGACTGTTAGGCATGTACAACTAATTAGTGCCCACTTGCTTTAACTACGGCTATCCTAAGGGAGAACAAATCTCACTGTGTATTTCCTTTTTTATTGCCATTATCTCCCCAACATGTTAACTTAAATGAACATCAAGTGTAATAGAATGACTGAAAAGGAAAGATTACAGAGATAATAGTGGATACTTTCTACCATTAAGACCAGGGTTTAAGAGTTGAATAGAGATATGAAAACCTCAAGTTTTAAAAAGTTACTGGTCAACTATCGAGATTTGCCAAAATTTTAATTTTCATTCCTGGGTTCACTCATATCACATTAAACTCCTAGGTACTTGTTCAGAGGATTTCAAAAAGCAAAAAGTAATATTCTAAATATAGGATAAACAAAAGTAGCTAGTCCTATCTCTAAAGAAAATACCGTAATTTATTCAGATTTGGGAAAACAAACTCTTGGGAAATTCCCACTTCTGAGACAAATGTAGGTCCTTCATTTAAATTATATTATACTTAGAGGCCCAGTGCATGGATTCATGCACCGGTGGGGTCCCTCGGCCTGGCCTGTGCCCTCTCGCAATCCAGGACCCTCAGGGGATGTCGGACTGCCGGTTGTGGTCCGATCCCCGCAGGCCAGGCCGAGGGACCCCACCGGTACACTGGGCTCTAGTCCCATATAATAAAAATCCTAATATGCAAATTGTCCCCTCAACCGGGAGTTTGACCAGGAATTCGACCACTTGCTATGACATGTGCTATCTACCAGGGGGTGGTGTGGAACATGGTGGGCGCCAGCCACGCGGCGCTAGCAGTGGGCGGCAGTGGAGGCGCTGCCGGCCCTGATGGGCCCCGATGAGAGCAGGACTACAGCGGGATGGTGGAGCAGGTGAGCAGGCGGCGACCAATGGCGGCAGCAGGGGGTGGGGCCCCAATGACTCAGGCGGAAGGGGGCTTGTGGGGGCCCAGGGGCCCAGGTGCTGTCCAGGGCCCAGAGGTCTGCTGGGACCTGCCCTTCCATGCCAGACACTCACACTTCCATCGCCAGCCAAGTCTAGGGACTGTGCCCATGCACAAATTTTGTGCACCAGGCCTCTAGTATGCATATAAGATCTCTGGTTAATCTCTTCCCACCCTTTCCCCTCCCCGCTTCCCTCTGAGATTCATCAGTCTGTTCCACGTTTCCATGCCTGTGCATTGATATTCTGCTCCCTGAGGGTCAGTGCATGTCATAGCTACTGGTCAAATTGTCCCTTAGGCTTTTATATATATAGAATTCAGTTAAAAAGTACTGACATACAAGTAACCAATAAAGATTAAGGTTACAATGACTATTAATCCCTACCTTTTATGGAACACTTACTATGTGACGGATAAAGCACTTCATGTTTATTTCATCACCTAACAGTCCCATCACCCTATGAAGTAGTTATTTCTGTACCTTGCTTTAAACATATGAGGAAATTGAAGATCAAAGCAGTCAAGGCACTTGGCCAAAATAATAAGGCTAATATTATCATTTAAATTTCAAAGCCCATTCTTTTAATATTTATAGTCAAATGAGTGACTGGAATTAAATTTAGTCATGCAATTAAATGCCAAACTATATTCTTTGTAACTCTAATACTTACCATGTGTAGCACTGACAATAGAAGGTTACTTTTTGAATAGATGATTTTAAAGAATAACCACTCTGAAAAGCATATTAAACTGAAAAACAGAGCTTAAAAAAAGTTACTTCCAAGATTAAAACTGTCAACAAATTAAATACTAATATTACTTTCTTGAATTATTTGTAGGAGTCATAATTTCTAGATTAGAAATGTTGACTTCAACACAGATTTATTGAATTAAAAAAAACAACACATTTTTATTAAACACTTCTATTGAACATATCTAGGTAAAATATCTTGTTGAGTTTATAAACAGAAATATCAGTGACCTAGCAATAAAAACAGAAAAATAATTTAAATCTACTTTCATGGGCCACATACACTGAAACTAAAACAAACATAATAGGCATCTTGTATGAACATTTGGGCTTCGCAGAAAATATCAGGAAATTGACACATAGACATAAATGATCTTAAAAATGTCACCCTATATAACAAGATTATTTATAGTAGACTTTGTGTTATATTTACAAAAATTATAAATATTTTAGATATAACCCTATTCTAAATATACATTCAATAATTTTATCTTACTTGAGCTAGGAAAAGTTGAAATATATAAGATAGTCTGACATTACTTAAAGCTGACTTTTCATAGTTAGGACACAGTAAATTTGAAAGGGACAATGCAATTGAAGCAATTTTTAAAAAGATTGTGTTAGTAAAATGAAATCTGAAAGATTTACTTAAGACTGAAAAAGGCCCCTTAATAGGAATATTCGTTAAAAAAATTTATATATATATATATGTATATATATGTATGTATGTATATATATATATATGTATATATATGTATGTGTATATATATATATATGTATACACACACACACACACACACAGTAGGTCCTCAGGTTATATTGGATCCGTTCCTACGGCACAACTTAACGCGATTTTCGCCGTAAGTCGGAACCCACCTATATAAGCACCTACGTCACTCACATGGAGCACATACACAGCAGTAATGAAGTGAAACAGTAAAATAAATTTAAAAGATTAACAATTCCTGACCTTTACTTGTGGTAAATAAGTAATAAAAAACAAAGCACATATGTACATATGTGGAAATGACAGAACTTTTTTTTTATAAATGGGAGATGGCGACGTAACCATGAAACGATGTACGTCGAGTCTGACGTAACCCGAGGATTGCCTGTATATAGTATGTATATATGTACATACATATACATGTATATATAAATATATATATATTTTTAGAGCTATTCCCAGTTCTTTCATTTTAAAAGAAGATTGTCATCATCTAGGTGAGACAGATATGTAATGTTTTCCTACAAAGGAGCCTTTTGTATCACATCTAAAAGTAAAAAAATATTTTAATCCACTTTTAATATTTAGGTCACACTTCAAACTAATCAAATAGATCTTAGTTTCATCAGGTAAAAACTGCTAACATGAAAGCTCTTAAAATTCAAGGTATTTCTCCGAAACCCATAAAATAATTACGTTTTAGGGTTACTTTCTTTTTATTTTTGAATACACCTTCAATTATAAAAATCAGATCAGTCCTTTGCATATTCAGATGACAGAGAAGCAGCTACAATTCTTTTATATTTCTCTTCTATCTAGCTGTGAAAAGGGGAAAAAATAAATTTAAAATAAAGGCCATGAATTGGCCCAAATATACTTACTTTTAGAAACATACATGTAAAGTAAAACTGTCTCCAAAGTGACCTTGTTTCTCCCAACATCTCCCAGTTTACCTTAAAAAAAAAATAGAGCATCCCAAAACAGGAGCAAATTTGAGAGTAGGACATACTAACAGATTGCTGAGTGGTTGATCACATATAATCTTGCACAGACTTTGTGTTCAGTAAAATGCTCCCAAATGATGAGCATAAGATGAATTAATAGGGAGAGAAATCTTTAAAGGCAAATCAGGACACTGATAAGCAAAAGGCTGAAACTGAAAATTTTATAACATGTTCTCCTGAACTGATGCAATTATTTCTCTTCAGAAAATCTGTAAGATACAGTCTTAATTTTGGCTTTCTAGGAAGAAAATATGGTCTGTGCCAAAAGATTTCTTACCTTAAAATGAAAGTACAAGGGAAAAAAACTCCTTGAAAAAAAAAATATATATATCAACCATACCTTGATAAAATTTATTCTCCAGTGTGGGGTAGAAGCTCTCCAATTCTAAATGTAAAAATCCAACATTTAATTTTATCTGAAAGGAAACTAAGCATGGATGAGTTTAAACTATCATCTGAGTCACTGAATTGATCATTTTCAAAGTGTACTATTTTCAAAGTGTACTGATTTTACTGGAAGATATCAACTTTTAGCTTGGAAGATAAAGGTTCAAGGTCTGTTCTTGGCTATTCCAGAAACTCTGCTTTTTTATAATTTCAACAAAACCCTAGAAAGTTGTTCCAAAATGAACTTTTTCAACCTACTCAAGAGAATTAATGAACACACTCTGATATCCATTTCAGCAGCATTTGTCTCTGTGAAGCACATCAAAATCATCCAGACATCAAATTGCTGATTTGATAGAATGATTTATTTTTCCATTATAGGAAAGTCATGAGTGACTTGTTCTGAGGTATGTTTTTGCGCTATGAAGGTCATCTATTAGAAAGCTCCACACTTGAAGGTTCTTCTGCAGGTGGTAACATTTACGGCTGGACAGTCTCTGCAGGCACCAGATTCCCTGTCGTATCCAACTGCATACATTTACACGTGCATGCCGACACAGGACACTCTGCATGGTCCCTAAAAGAATAGATCAAATAACAGTTAAAAATCTAAATTATTAATATACACAGATATATACACACATAGGTACATATGTACATTTCTTTATCTACATACTTATCTATGTCTATAATGCAATTTTTCAAAATGGCACTTGGGAAAATATAGCAATTCAAATCCAAAGACAAAAACACATTAAAAGCATTAAATTAGAAATTTATGCCACGCTGACATGGGGAGAAAGTTACTAAAAACTAGAATGGCTTTGTTTTCTAAATATACAACAAAATATCCATTTGCAGCTATGAAGGTGAAGGGATGTGCTCAGGTTTAAATTAAAGCCAGTGTGACAAAGTGAGTGTAGAAGCTACAGCAATACAAAAGAGTGTAAGGCCACTAGCACTGCTCAGGGTAAAAATTAAATGTGGTCTTGAAAATCTCCATTGCATGAGGTACTTACTACATAACAAGCTTATTTAGAAGGTAATTGATATGTACTCTATCATTTAATTTATAATTCAATTACATATTATATACAGCAGGATCTTCAGTTAACTGTGAAAAACTGTAAACATATACTCCCCCAAATAAAGTAAAATAATGCTATTCAAACACTTAACCCATATATCATATTTAAACTATTTATTACATGTTTAATTTTATAGTATAAGATTACAAAGGATATCTAATAATAGAAATGTTGATGCCCCCTTTGTTAACTCAGGTGACAGGAAAGAACAAATTCATCCTTTAGCTGTATAAACCTGAGGTATTTAAAAGGCCATCGGCTTTATCTTCTCTAACTCCAAGCCTATTAAAGAAGGAATGTGATTATTACCTGAACCAACTAAGCATATGTCCAGCATGCCCACCATGCCTGCAATTGTGACACCAGGTAAACCAGTTGTTAAATTGAGCTAATTTTTTGTCCTTGCTTAAGTCTACTTTTTCATCTGATTTGGATCCTCCTATGGGTTAAAGAAAATGATCTTCAATAACTATATTATAATATTAATTCAAATTTTCTTAAAAGGTATTCCAGAAGCTATGTCAAAATACAAATCATATATCATAGTGAAAGAAGCATCAAACAGACTGTCCAACTACAGCGGGAAGGCAGGGCAGGGGAGGGTTGGGGGGGTAAGAGATCAACCGAAGGACTTGTATGCATGCATATAAGCACAACCAATAGACACAAGACACTGGGGGGGGGGGGGGGGGTAGTGAGCGCAAGTGCCAGGAGGCCGGGAGGAGGTCAATGAGAGGGGAAAAAAAGACCTATGTAATACTATTTGTAATACCTTAAACAGAGAAGAGAAGAGAAGAGAAGAGAAGAGAAGAGAAGAGAAGAGAAGAGAAGAGAAGAGAAGAGAAGAGAAGAGAAGAGAAGAGAAGAGAGAAAGGAATAGTAATTTTAATGCTAGAATCTAGTTAGGTTGAAAAGATACTAAATAACAAGTTTCCTTACATCTTTCATTGCTAATAAAACACTTGAAAAATATAAGGTATCAAACCATCTAAGAAGCAATCTGAATGAACAATTTTAGAGAAATAACTGGTAGCTTAAAATCTTCCCACAAAGAAAAACACCAAGCCCAATTTACAAGAGAGTTGTACTAAACACTGAAGGAACAGGTAATTTTTACCTATACAAACTCTGTCAACAAATAGGAAAAGAGAGGAAATCTCCCAAAGAACTCTATGAAGCTGGTATAACTTTGCTAACAGAATCAGGCAAAAATAATATAAGGAAGATTAAAGACCAATCTCTCTCCTGAACAGAACATAAAAATTCTAAGTAAAACATTAGCAAACAATATTATTTAGCATTTCTACTTATAGGTAAAGTACACTAGAGAAACTCTGTACATGCTAAACAAAGACATATGCAGGAATGTTCATAGCAGCATTGTTCATAATAGTAAAAAACTGGAAACAAACATGTCTATAGGTAGCAGAGTGGAAAAACAGTGCTACAGTCATTAATGGAATACTAAATAAGAATGAAAAAGGAATAAACTATAGCTACATTCATCAGCATAACTGACACTAAAAACCAAACAAACCCCAATGCTAAGCAAAAAAGCCAAGTCAAAGGATATAACCCATAATTTATTTGTATGGAATTGAAAACACGGACAAAACTCAACATGTGATAAAACTATACAGACATGCTAGAGATTGAATAACACAATTTAGGATAGTGGTTACCTCTGGGGAGGAGGAAAGAGGTGAGACTAGGCAGGGAAAAATAATCAAAGGCACTAGCATAGACAATGTCATCTTAAGTAGGGTAGAAGACTCATTGATGTTTGATTTATCACAGTACATGACATACACATTCCTATCTGGCACAGTGAGTTCTATTTTCTATTTATCAGTATTGGAGCCATAAAAAGTGAAGAACATGAAATGTATAAAATGAAAATCCTTGATTAAAATTTAAATTGAAAGTAACAAGTGCATTTGAAAATAAAACGTATTGCCTTTATTTATTTAAAAAAGGCATAAATTGAAAAATAATTACTCAACCAATGATACCAGCAAATCTCTTTCACAGATGTTAATGTAACAATAAAGCAGACTACTTAAAATGAATCAGCTGCAGACTAGAATTACAAAATTTCGTAACTATGAAGGATCTCCCCATCCAACACTTTATATGAAAAAGAGCTAACATAACTCTAAATTTCACACACTGAAATGTCAGAGCTGTAACTAAAACAGGCATTCTGACATCATATCCAGGTTTTTATTCATTATACCAGTGTGCCAAATATTAAAATGTTTTTAATTGAAATTTTTGCCATAGTATCATAATAGAGTTATATAAATAACTGGAATATTTCTAGCCACTGGGTACATTATATTCAGTTATCTATTCTTCTCAAATATTTTTCTGTATGTTACCATAAGCAGTAAACAATAATCCTAATATTTCCAACCATACATATAATACTTGCTAGGTAACTGATAAATATTGCAGAAACAGCACTAAATCCTACAAGTAAAGGTATTTTACTTTTAGATTAATACTTTCTCTATGTATTTCACAGGTAGATTCTGAAGATGAAATAAGAGGAAATGTGCAAGTGCTTTGAGACTATCAAAAACTCTTTATGCATAAAAGGTAATTATTAGATGAGGGCACACTGACTTTTAAATATAATATTTGAGGAACCCCTCTTAGAAAGAGTGACAAGAAAATGAAATAACATTACTTAATATTTAAGCTCTTCTCACTTCAAATTGGCTAGAATTTGTGAGATTACCTGAGGTATCCTGGACATAGATTTTACTTTTAATGTATAGATTTCATAAACCATAGGGAACAAAAGCCAGCAAGTGGCTTGCTCTTAGAATATAAAATCAAGCTAGTATTTCTTTTATTTACATTAGATCAATTATGGAAGAACAATTTCAGCTCAGAAGAGAATATTGTAGAATTGTCATACCAGGACAGCTCGATACAGGTGTTCCCATATTAATGAGACAAAGTGCACATCGAGGGAGGGGTTTTCGACAGCCAGGGCAACTTGTGACTTTGGATTTCGTTGGCGAGCCACTGACCCCATACTGACTAAAACCTCTGCCCTGATGAGGCACAGTTGAACAACTGTAGGAGATAGACTTGCCACAGAAATTGCAACTCACAAACACCTGGAAAACAAATAAAAGAAGTTAAAGTATAATGCAAACTTTATAAGTAAAAAATTCAAAGTTTGATCCTAACAAATTAAAATAAATTTTAAACATTATTTTGAATTATAAAATAATTTATCTGCTAAGTTTGACTAGCTCTTATTTAAGATTTCCACTTAGCAACTACATTGAGTACTTTCTGTTACCTTTGTTTAGTTATATTCTTCCTAATGCCACTGATATACTGTATACAGAAAAACTTGGCAACATTAGATCCCAACATTTTAGAAATAATAGGGACTCAGAGACATTAAAAATGACTTCTGATCCAAAGTTCCATGATATAATCTCTTGTACAATATTTTCTTATAAAGAAAACACTCATTTCCTAAGGTAGGAAGGAGTTAAGGATCCTGTGATGGTAAATAGTTAAAACTAGAGAATAATAGCATCAGTAACCGTCCATTCTGCTTTAAATTGAATTGAACTCCTAGGTTCTTAAATACTTATCATACAGATCAGTAACAAGTATTATTATGTAATGCAATTTTACTAATACTCAGGTTGTTTTAATAGCAGCAATAATTTCTCAACTTTCTAAAATAAGAGAACAGCACCATCCAGTGCTCACATTGAGGATATACCTGATATTTAATGTCTGAACTTAGTGTATCTTATGTCATGTGCTTTATGAGATAATTCATTTCATGTTTTTTAAACTAATGCAAAAAGAAAAAATTTAAAATTTCCATGTGCAAGCAGACATACAGCTATATATGTATATACTGTTAAAAAAAAATCCTGCCGTATAACATATAAATAGTGCAGAAAAATAATACATAAATGGAATTTATAACACCATAGAGTAGTTTAGATTCTGAAAGGGTTTATTAGAATATACTGGAAAACCTCAGACAGCCCTAGGATTAATTTAGTTTTGCTTCAGATCCTCTAGGCCTGCTGTGGTTTGCTCTATCTTACTAAAACTCAAGCCACTGAGGTGATTGTTAGAAAGTGGAAGGACCAAGACAAGGGAGATAAAGGACAAAGTGTAGTTTGGGATAAAGACATCAGTGTGAACTCAATACAGGCAAAAGAATGAGCTAATCATTTTATTAAATCGAATTCTAAATGTAGCCTACATAATATGCTACAAATACTTCTAGTTTTGGCTAGACTATGCTATAAATGTTATTTGATTCTCTCCAAAGCAATATACTTACCTGCGCTAAAGGCTTGGAACTGGGATCCAACTTACTACGGTGAATATCAAATTCAGCTCGTTTGTGCCAAAACCTCCAGGCATCTAATAAATTTCTATAATTCTCAATCCAGTACTGAACTCTTTCATCTTTAAGAACATCTAAAGGAGAACCCTAAAAAGAAAGAATGATTATTTTAGTTGTTTAAAAATTTCCTGGCTAAACCAGAAGATTCTAGGTAACATGTGAGTACAAGTCACACACAGAAGAAATAGGCCTCCTTCTGCCAAAAGCTGACTCCTAATGAGGATAGAGATAAAATAATCATTGGAACCTCCATTAATTTACTTTAAGCTGGTCTTTACTAATGACAGAAATATATAATGTGTATATATATAATGTAAATATCATTAGACTGGCCAGGGAAGGGTAAAAAGCTTAAAAACCTGAAAACAAACAATTCACCTTCCTGGTTAAATGCAGTAAAAAGTGATGTGAATACTCTTTGTCTCAACAATCACAATTTCTGGGTTCACAAAATCTGTTTACTGTCTGATCCAAATACACACCAAAGCTACTTAATCAGATTAAAAATAATACTGAGTCTGGTCCTTCATTATCTAGCAATGTACTGTGAACTGAGATTATATTTTGTATACCTATTTATCTGAAAGTTAAACCTGCCTATTCTCTCTCTCACCCCCAATTAAAACATACATTTATTACCTTAAAAATTAAAAAGAAAAATAAAGCCAAAAATATTCTTAGTTCTTATGCCCTTAAAACATAGTACAAAACAACAATTTCTTTTCCTTAAATTTACTTTAGATTTTTTTCTCATTAGTAATTTTAATTTCTTGCCAGTAGGTCTCTTCCTAAAGCTGTATTTTCCCTGGCAGCCGTAACATTCCACATTTCACCTATGGTTGCTTTGTTTTCACAGAATGCTTACAGGCCTGTCCAACAAATATTTCCTTAATTTACAAAGAAAGGAGAATATGTCTACCTTAAGTGATGCTCGGGCATCAATGTGAAGCCCAGTTTTCCCAATTTTATTTGGGAGCCAGATAGAAAACGAAACTGTTAGATCTTAGCATGCATCTTACTTATGAAAAATGGAAAGATACCTATAACACCTAATAAAGACAATCTATCTTTACACATTCCATTAAAATAGAGCATATCTTTCACCTATTAATTACTGGTAGGTAGTAATTTCCATTACCAGAGTTCATTTAGCTAAAGAAAAATTGTTAGTCGACAATTTCATTTCTTTTTTTTTAAATTTTATTTTTTTAAATTACTTTATTGATTAAGGTATCACATATTTGTCATCAACCCCCCCATTCCCATCCCAACCCCCCCACACACGCATGCCCCCCTCCCCCTGTTGTCCGTGATCACTGGTTAGGCTCATATGCAAGCACACAAGTCCTTTGGTTGATCTATCTCCCTTGTCCCCACCCTCCCGTACCTTCCCTCTGAGGTCTGACAGTCTGATCAATGCTGTTCTTGTTCTTCAGTCTATGTTGTTCATCTTTTCCCCTAGATGAGTGAGCTCATGTGATACTAGGAATACACTTATAGGAACCGAAAATGAGACAAGCAATAATGGTTATGCTGAGAGGCAAATAAATCAGTCTATAGTGAGTTTCTTTCTGGGCCAACAGTTCTTTTGAGTCCCGATTTCTATGTCCAACAGTTGTTTTTTTGTTTGTTTGTTTGTTTTTTAATATATTTTATTGACTTTTTACAGAGAGGAAAGGAGAGGGACAGAGAGCTAGAAACATCGATGAGAGAGAAACATCGACCAGCTGCCTCCTGCACACCCCCCACCGGGGATGTGCCCGCAACCAATGTACATGCCCTTGACCGGAATCGAACCCGGGACCGTTCAGTCCGCAGACCGACGCTCTATCCACTGAGCCAAACCGGTTTCGGCCAACAGTTGTTTATGTGTTCATAACAGCAATGATATTTCAGTTCTGGATGGTGGACAAATGGTGGTAATGCAGGTCCGACCCTCTCTGGTTTGGTCCTGGGCAATCTGCAGTGACGCACATCTGCTGACTGCTAGTATGGCAAGGCATGGTCAGCGTCTTGCATCTCTGGACTGTTTCTCTTCTGACTTAAACATCTACTCTAATCTTAATTATGAGCAACTAGTTAGAACTAAGTACTAAAGTAGAATACAAGCCCTGTTTTGTGTGTTGTTGTTTTCTAAAGAATTCTTCATACCCCCCTCTTGCCTCTTCCATGGCAGTAAGGATAAACTAAGAAAATTTGGTCAATTCATATTCAGTAAGTCTTCTCTAGATTGCCCCTATAAAACCTATAGTCAAACTCTGACAAAATATGTAGAGGAAGCAGTTCAGTGATTAAGTCTATCCAAATCAGAAGAGTGGGCAGAATACCCTGGGCTTTCTATAGACTCATAGTAGCAAAATGTAAGACCAGAGTGAGCAGCAAGTAACTTCCAAAAGTATTAACAAAAATTCTTCAGGAAAAGGTAAAAGAACCCAGAACTTTATAATGTACTGTACATAACATGCAATATTAAATTAAAAATCACTAGACATATAAGGACACAGGTAAATGTGATTCAACGTTAAAGAAAAAGGCAGTCAATAGAAACAAAACCTAAAAAATTCCAAATGTTAGAGTTAGCTGACATACAGTTATTAGACATGTTCAAAGACTTAAAGAAAAATAGTGTTTTAATTAGTGAATAGATAATGATCTGGGCTGAAAAATGTAAACTATACAACAAGATTCTAGAATGAAAAAGCACAATAACTGAAATTAAGTATTCCCTGGAAAACTTAACATCAGAAAGAAAGTGACAGACAATGAATACATGAATAACATTAATCCAATTTGAATAGCAGAGAAAAAAATATGGAAGAAAAAGAACCTCAGATACCTATAGGGTAATATTAAATGATTTAACCCTATATAATAAAGAGGTAATATGCAAATTGACCATCACTCTAATATACAAGATGGCCACCCCCATGTGGACACACAAGATGGCCAGCAGGGGAGGGCAGTTGTGGGCGATCAGGCCTGCAAGAAAGGGCAGTTGGGGTCAATCAGACCTGCAGGGGAGGGCAGTTGGGGGGGGACCAGGCCTGCAGGGGAGGGCAGTTGGGGGGGACCAGGCCGGCAGGGGAGGGCAGTTGGGGGGGGACCAGGCCGGCAGGGGAGGGCAGTTAGGGGCAACCAGGCCTGTAGGAGAGGGCAGTTGGGGGGACCAGGCCTGCAGGGGAGGGCAGCTGGGGGGGACCAGGCCTGCAGGGGAGGGCAGCTGGGGGGACCAGGTCTGAAGGGGAGGGCAGTTGGGGGCAACCAGACCTGCAGGGGAGGACAGTTAGGGGTGACCAGGCTGGCAGGGGAGGACAGTTAGGGGCGACCAGGACAGCAGGGCAGGGCAGTTAGGGGTGACCAGGCCGGCAGGGGAGGGCAGTTAGGGGCAATAGGGCCAGCATGGGAGGGCTGTTAGGTATCGATCAGGCTGGCAGGGGAGTGGTTAGGGGGTGATCAGGCTGGCAGGCAGAAGCAACTAGGCAAAATCAGGCAGGCAGGCAGGCGAGTGGTTGGGAGCCAGCAGTCCTGGATTGTGGGGGTGATGTCTGATTGTAGGCCCGATCCCTTGAGGGGTCCCAGATTGAAGAGGGTACAGCTGGACATCCCTTGAGGGGTCCCAGATTGGAGAGGATGCAGGCTGGGCTGAGGGACACACATACACCCCCATGCGCGAATTTTGCGCACTGGGCCTCTAGTATATGTATAATAGAGTCCAAGAGAAAAGAATGAGATTGAGGCTGAAAAAAATATGCCTGAAAACGTCCCAAATTTGATGAAAAACACTGACTTGCAGATCCAAGAAGCTCAGCAAACCATAAGCAGGAAAAATAGAACCACATTAGGCATTAAGGTTAAACTGATAAAAAATAAAAAATAAAACCTTGAAAAGAGCTCAAGGAAAAGATAAAAAATTACATAGGGCACAACAGATTAATAGCTGACTTGTCATCAGAAATAATGGGAGGCCAGAACACTATGAAACGTCTTTAAAGTGTTGAAAGAAAAACAAGAACAAAATGGTCATTTAAAATTAAACTGAGAGAATCTGTCTCCAGTATTTCTGTACTATAAGAAATCCTAAAGAGAAGACCAAAGGAAAAGAATACTAGATAAAATTTGCATCTATTGGTCTAAACCACAGGTGGGGAACCTTTTCTCTGCCAAGGGCCATTTGGATATTTATAACATCATTCGAGGACCATACAAAATTATCAACTTAAAAATTAGCCTGCTATATTTGGTCAAACATTTAATTAGCTCACTCCTAATGCCTTGGCAGGACCAGGCCAACTGATCTCACAAGCCTTATACAGCCCGCGGGCCAGACGTTCCCTAGCCCTGATCTAAACAATACCAGAAATTGTAAATAAGTAATAAATAAATATAAAAGCCCATGTTTTTGTTCTTCACATAATTTACACAAATGACAACTAATTGTTCAAAGCAAAAATTGTAACACTCAAAGTTGGAGCTTATAACATATGTAGAAGTAAAATATATAACAAAGGACAAAGAAGGGGTGTATAAGTAGAATTACACTGTTGTAACAATTGTGATATGTGAAATATGAAGCAAAGTATAAAGTGTTAGATGTGAGGTATGAAAAAGAAAGGGTGAAGTAAGTAGGAAGTCTGAGTATTAGGTATGACATGTGAAGGATGAGGAGGTAAAATGTTCACTAATGAGTTAAGGATATACATTGTTAGACCTAGAGCAACTAGGTCTAAAAGAAAAAGAGAGAGAGAGAGAAAGAGAAAGAGAGAGAGAATGAAAAGGGGTTTTGCTAAAAAGCCACTAGATGAAATAAAGTGAAACACTGAAATATTCAATTAGCCTAAGAGAAGGCAGGAAAGGAATAGAAAACAAAAGGAAGAAGAAAACCAAACAAATGGAAAACAAATAGCAAGATGGTAGATTTGCTACCATCTTTTCCTTAAGATAGATGCTGCCACACACTGCACTAACCTGTAACATGCAGTAACTTGCTGTTTGGACATCTCCAGTCCTATCGACATAACTCTCCATTAAGTCCACTCCATCTTTAGTAAGGCCTGTAAGCAGAATTCCTTCCAAATTTCCAGCCTCTTTCATTTCATTGGTCAACTTTTCGATGTATCTATTTAACTGGAAAATTCAAAGTGAATTTTCGGAAGCAATCCATTTCACTTATCTCTTGTCCTTCAAAACGTCTACATTGTGGAACAATTTTATTCTTAATAGAAAATATTGTAAAACAAAAGCCCCTACAAAAATCTAGATGTATGATCTCTAAGTCTTTGCATTTAATATAAATTACAATTCAGCATTCATGATCATTAAAAAATATTTTTTTTAAAAGGCAAGGCATTTCTGTGTTTGATAATCCTATATAATAAAAGGCTAATATGCAAATCAACTGAATGGGGGAATGACCGGTTGTTATGATGCGCACCGACCACTGGGGGCAGACACTCAATGCAGGAGCTGCCCACTGGTGGTCAGTGCGCTCCCACAGGGGGAGTGCTGCTCAGCCAGAAGCCCTGAGCTGGGCTCATGGCTGACAAGTGCAGCAGTGGTGGTGGGAGCCTCTCCCGCCTCCACGGCAGTGCTAAGGCTGTCCAACTACTGGCTTAGTGGGGAGCGGGCCTAAGCCGTCAGTCAGACATCCCCCAAGGACTCCTGGACTGCGAGAGGGGGCAGGACTGGCTGAGTGACTCCCCCAAGTGCAAGAATTTCATGCACCGGGCCTCTAGTTATTCTATAAAGACTATAGAGGGTTTACTGTTATAAATTTAAAGAGAACTGTCATTATTCTACAAAGTTCTTGATGCCTATTATAGTAGGATGCAATAGAATCATAGAATCTTAGTAGAAAGGGAACATCAAGATTATAAAAAACAACCATCTCTTGTAAGGTCTTCCCAGACTTCATTCCTCCCCAAACTCTAGTCAAGATTTCTCTATATTCCCCTAGCATTTTTTTTCATTATTATAGCACTTAGCATTGTAATACTAGCCATATATGTATTTCTCACTATATATATAGCATATGTATTCAGTACCTACTTACTGCATTAGAAAACAGAGGGATCCCTTTATAGCATCCCTAGGAGGTGAGTTTAACATCTTTATTTACTGACCAATCTCAATCCCAAAAACAAAAATAAACTAAAATATTAAGTCAGCATTATTTTAAAAAGTAAATTTAGTTATGATATACATTTATAATATTTTAATCTAATAGATTATTTACTTTTCAGAAGAATTTATATATATATACATATATAACTCACTCATACATCCTACCTAATAGACAAATATGCAAATTGACCATACCTCTGACACACCCACAAGCCACGCCCACCATCCAATCAGAGCGAGCATGCAAATTAACCAAAACCAAGATGGCTACAGCCACAGAGAGCAAGGTTTCCTAGGTAACAGAGGAAGCCAAGCTTTCCGCCTGCCATTGCCAGGCCTAAGTCTCCACTCAAGCTACAAAGTTTCAATTATAGAAAGTAAACAAATTCAAACAAATGGTGGCAGAATGGAGCTTGAGAGAGCAGGCCAGGGTTGCCGCCGGCAACAGGGGAAGCAAAGCTTTCTGCACACCCTGGCCGGGCCCACCCGCTTAAGGCAACAAAGTTTCAATTATAATCCCAACAGAAATGGCTGCCGGCCTCGGAGGGTGCCCCAGGCTTGGCTCAGCTCCAGACCACAAAGTTTCAATTGTAGAAGGAAAATAAATTCCAGATACTAGGACCTCCGATTGGGTTGCTAGGGGGCGTGGCCGGCCTGCAAACCACCACAGGCCCCTCGCTCAGGCCGCCCCACGCCCCAAGGGAACCCCCACCTGATCCGGGAGGCCCTTCAGGGCAAACCAGCTGGCCCCCACCCTGTACCAGGCCTCTATCCTATCTAATAAAAGAGTAATATGCAGATTGATCATCACTGCAACACACAATATAGCTGCCCCCTTGTGGTCAAAGATCCTGCCCCCATGTGGACACAAGATGGCCACCACAAGATGGCCAGCAGGAGAGGGCAGTTGGGAGGCACCTGGCCTGCAAGGGAGGGCAGTTGGAGGTGATCAACCCTGCAGGAGAGGGCAGTTAGGGGTGGCCAGGCCGGCAGAGGAGGGAAGTTGGGGGCAAACAGGCTGGCAGCGGAGTGGTTAGGGGTGATCAGGCTGGCAGGCAGAAGCGGTTAGGGGCAATCAGGAAGGCAGGCAGGCAAGCAGTTGGGAGCCAGCAGTCCTGGATTGTGAGAGGGATGTCCGACTGCCCGTTTAGGCCCGATCCCAGTGGGATCAGGCCTAAACGGGCAGTCGGACATCCCTTGAGGGGTCCCATATTGGAGAGGGTACAGGCTGGGCTGAGGGACAATACCCCTCCGTGCACGAATTTCGTGCACCGGGCCTCTAGTATATTTATAAAGATCAGTTTCTCAATCCACTAACAATAAATATTAATCACTTCATACATGGAATTAAATCTAGTTCTTACCTGACTATCACTAAGGAATTTACAAGCAAATGCCACTCTGTCACGGACAGCAACTTTGTTTTCATACTGAAAAGAAGAGAAAAAGCAAGTAGTTACTTATAGGTGCTATGAGTTTTAAATATTTGAAGACTAAGTATTTTATATACATAAAATATAATTATATTTTCAAAGATATTAATAAGTTATTGTGTTTATGTTGGTAGAACCACTGATCCCCTAAAATGCCTTTTTAAAAATAAAAGAAATTTTCAATTATGGTTGACACTCAATAATGTATTAGTGTTAGGTGTATGGCATAGTGGTTAGACATTTACATACTTTATGAAGTCATCCCCCATAAGTCTAATTACCCACCTGACACCATACATGGTTATTCCAATATTATTAAGTGTATTCCCTATGCTGTACTTTACATCCCACGACGATTTTGTAACTATCAACTGGTAATTCATTAATCTCTTCACTTTTTTCATCAAGTCCCCCAAGCACCTCCCATATGGTGGCCATCAGTTTGTTCTCTATAGTAAGAGTGTTTATTTTGTTTTTTAGATTCCATATGTAAGTAAAATGATATGGCAGTTATCTGACTTATTTCATTTAAGATGACTTACTTAATATAACTCTCAAGAAACGCTCTGCTAAAGTTATTGTCCTTATGAAGTAAAAATTTATCTCTTAAATACTGACCAATTCATTTAAAAAAATTCTAGTTCAGTCTTACTAATCTCCAGCATAAAATAAAAACAATGATGTACAGCTTGTCAAGTTTAAGATGCCATGTATTCCATCCATCACAGAAACTAGTTTGGGGGAAATATGAAATCTTTCTTTGGCTGCTAATTAACCAACAAGTCTAGGAAATCTGTGAATTACCAGTGAGTATACTAGTATGAATATACTAGGACAGAATTTAGAAAAAAAAAAATCAACACATATTTCTAAATACAAACTGATAAGTTTTAAAACATACCTTTATAAATAAATACACACCATTTTGTGCCTACAGTAAAATACTATTAGGTGGTTTGTGTCAAAATTTTCAAATACTTAAATTTGTGTGAACTTGTCAACACTGTAAAACAATATTTTGAAAAATGCTTACTATGAATGAAGGTACAATTAATTTTGTGTTAAGTAAAAAATTGTTTAAAGGTGGAAAAAATCCTATTTCCATTGAAGTCAGTCATTCCATGAATTATAGTTTTCCTCCTTTAAACAAAACACCACTTCAGTTGATACCTATCTTAGTACGTTTTCACAAATATAAAATATTTTCTAGGGTTCTGCCCTAAAGAGGGGAACATGTTTGATACAAGCTGGATGTAACTTTTAGTTTCAGTTTCATGTGATAAAATTTTTTATCTGAAAAGAGTTATAAATATTATCTGTCCCATTTTACAACTTAGACAAAACTAAAATCCCAAAAGTTAAGGTATGTGTAGCAGAGCAAATATTCAGACCTTCATTTTTTGATTTCCTAAGTCATTACCTTTCAGTAGATTACTGCAACTTAATGATTTTTAAAAAGAAAAACATTAATTATAATTATTTACACATAAAATATAATTAGGTACACTCTTGAAATAGTTTGGAAATATGAACTTGCTACTCAAGATAAGGTACCTCTACCTAATAAACTAAATTTAGCTATATGAAAAGAAGGGTCTTTATAATAGGTCACTTAATTTAAAATACAGAATTTAATATTTAGACAATATACTTCTCTATCAATTTAAAATTTGAACAATCCATTTTTTTCTAGACCTTATCATTCTCCAGCACTTCCTGAAAGTATCATTTTATTTCTTCAATATGCAACATTTAAAATCTTCTGTTTAACAAAAAGAGTACTAATAGTAAAAACAAAAAGAACCCCAACATGCTCTCGGATATTAACTTGAGTTGTCAGAAAAGTCCAATTGCAAATTATTTAAAATGGACAAAATCAATAAACTAAGGAATTGCCAAAACAGATACTAACATTAAAATTTTCATTCAGATACCTCAATAAAATACATGATTTTATAAATTTTTAGGGAATAACATTTAAATCAATTATTCAAGCAATGTATATTTTATAAAAAATGCTATAATGTCAAAAAGAAGTAACTTCCATGTTAGAAAGCTCTTCTTGGTGCTAGTTAGAAGACCAACAGAACAAAGAAAGTTGTGGTACTGATGTGAAGTTTAAAACTGAAAAACTACTAGTAAAACTGATAAGGAAATCTCACTTTATTCTTTCTTTCCCAACACTGTGATAAAGAACCTATGTGGAGAAACCAGGTGGCAGCATAGGTAAACACCTAAACTGCTGCCTCGAACAACAATTTCAAAACTACAACTAAAAGACAAAACGGACATCATCCAGAATCACAGGAAAGCTGGCTGAGTGGAAATTCTACAACTACAAGGAAAGAGAAAAGCACACTGAGACTCAGATGAACTGCAGAAGACAGCGTTACGGAGCACGCGCGCGGAGAGGGCTGGCAACTGAGTACGCGGCTGGCATTCTCAAGTGAAAGGACACAAAAGCTCCCAACTGTGCTGAACTTCAGTTCCGGGCAAGATTCTGGGGACCCAGACTCATTCGGGGAGAAACTGGTCTGTCTGGCAGCGGGCGAAAATCGAGGGCAGCTTTCTCTGAGGTGCTTGCAGCAATTACCGCGGGACACTAAGACACAGGGGCCTATTAGGGCAGGGCTGACGGGAAACCATTATTGTCTGCTCCGCCCTGAGACTCTGCCCCATCCAAGCTGAGCACAGAGACTTTTGCAAGTCTTGTCTCATAAGGGTGTCTCCAGCACAGAAGTTCTCCCAGCATAGACACAGCTAATCCTCACAGCCAATTGGCCTGGAGGTCAATTCCTCCCAGTGATACAAACAACAATCAAGGCTTAATTACAACAAGACTGTGCACACAGCCCACAAAGGGGTGCACCAAGAGTGTCCACCTCAGGTAACTGGGGAGGCTGAGCCACTGGGCCCTATAGGACACCTAGCATACAAAGCCACTCTATCAACTCAGGGAAGCAGCCAAAATGCAGAGACAAAGAAGCAGGTCACAAATGAAAGAAATGGAGGAAAGCAAATGACTAGATATAGAGTTCAAAACCACCGTTATAAGGTTTTTCAAGAATTTTCTAGAAAAGGCCGATAAATTTAGCGAGACCCTTGAGGATATGAAAAAGGACCAACTAGAAATTAAGCATACAATGACCGAAATAAAAAATAATATACAGAGATCCAACAGCAGACTAGAGGATCACAAGAATCAAGTCAAAGATTTGAAATACAAAGAAGCAAAAAACACTCAACCAGAAAAGCAAAAAGAAAAAAATAATCCAAAAATATGAAGATAGTGTAAGGAGCCTCTGGGACAACTTCAAGTGTACCAACATATGAATTATGGGGGTGCCAGAAGAAGAGAGAGAGCAAGATACTGAAAACCTATTTGAAGAAATAATAACAGAAAACTTCCCCCACCTGGTGAAAGAAATAGACTTACAAGTCCAGGAAGCGCAGAGAACTCCAAACAAAAGGAATCCAAAGAGGACCACACCAAGAGCAAAAGACAGAGAGAATATTAAAAGCAGCAAGAGAAAAAGAGTTAGTAGCCTACAAGGGAGCATCCATATGATTGTCAGCTGATTTCTCAACAGAAACTATGCAGGCCAGACGGGAGTGGCAAGAAATATTCAAAGTGATGAATAGCAAGAACCTACAACCAAGATTACTCTACCCAGCAAAGCTATCATTCAGAATTGAAGGTCAGATAAAGAGCTTCACAGATAAGAAAAAGCTAAAGGAGTTCATCACCCCCAAACCAGTATTATATGAAATGCTGAAAGGTATTCTTTAACCTTTTGCACTCGGATGTCGAGTGTGACTCTACATGGTTAGCATTAGAATAAAGGAATCGAGAAAAAAGCAAGCGAGTGCAAAGGGTTAAGAAGAGGAAGAAGAAGAAAAAGCTAAAGATAAAAATTATGAACAACAAATGCATATCTATCAACAAGTGAATAAAAAATCTGATGAATAGAATAAACTGGTGAATATAATAGAATCAGGGGCATAGAAAGGAAGTGGACTGACAATTCTCGGGGGGAAAGGGTGTGGGGGATGCAGGAAGAGACTGGACAAAAATCATACACCTATGGATGAGGACAGTGGTGGAGGGGGGTAAGGGCAGAGGGTGGGGTGGGAACCGGGTGGAGGGGAGCTATGGGGGGAATAAAGAGGAACAACTGTAATAATCTGAAGAATAATGTTTTAAAAAAAGAACATATGTGGTTATTGTGGTCATAGGTGGTTAAAGCAGAAGAGAAAAAAAATAGCAATGAAAAGACCAAATAATGAAAAAATGAAATAGCCACTATAAGTAGTGTGTCATATAATTTATCTTCTAAACTAGAACATATCTGAGAATGATAAATACTAAGTCAGATATGATGTGGTCATCCTGATCATGTGTTGATCATGTGTTGGTTCACTTAACAAAAATAAGAAACATGCACACACTTTTAAAAATATTTCAAAATAAAATTTATGCTTTTACATAGTTGTAGAGTTCTGGAACTCAGTTCTTAAGCTAAAGGATAAAATTCTATTCCTTCTATGTCTGCAAATTATATTACTAAAATTATTTTAAAAATCAAGTTCAGTTTGCTATCAGCTAACTCTAGGTTGGCAGTCACATTCATGAATAGCTGCTCCAAAGATGTTTAAGATAATTTATTTTGAATAATAGAAAATGCATCAAACTGTAACAATATTTTTATGCAACATACATTTGAAAATTTTAACAAGCTAGATAAAAACTCCTATCTTAAAAAGAGGGCCTGATGAAACAGAAATCAGCTTACCAATACTCCATCATAAGATCCTGCTTCACTTGTCAGAAATGCAAACATGACACACAGATATGGGTTGTTTAATTGTAATCGTAGAGTGCTGCACATTTCTCTCCAAAGGGAGTTCTTCTCATCAGTATAACCTGATAAAGCCATCGCTACCACATTGAGATTCAGATCACCTGCATATTAAAAACAGCCAGCTAATCAAAGTGATCAAAAGCTTAATACAGCCTTCTTTTAGTTCTTAAATCATAAACAAATAAAGATCAGAGATAGAATTTTATATGCAAAAAAATAAGCTCACTAGAATATGAGTTTTGATTCAGGCTGGAAAATTTGAAAAGGACCACAAGTAAAAATTTCCATTCTTATAAAACTTTTTGATAGTAAATATTACTATATCTTGGGACTTTAATTTTCAAAATAATTTTGTTCTCCTATTCCTAAATACATAATGCATATATTTGTGTATGTTTTAACTACAAGGTAATAAAAACCAATATTTCAGCATACTTATTATAATACTAGAGGCCTGGTGCACAAAATTTGTGCACGGCAGGGGTGGGGGTGTCCCTCAGGCCAGCCTGCACCCTCTCCAATCAGGGACCCCTCGAGGGATGTCCGACTGCCCGTTTAGGCCCGATCCCACCAGGATCGGGCCTAAACGGGCAGTCGGACATCCCTCTCACAATCCAGGACTGCTGGCTCCCAACTGTTCGCCTGCCTGCCTTCCTGATTGCCCCTAACTGCTTCTGCCTGCCAGCCTGATCACCCCCTAACCACTCCCCTGCCAGCCTGATTGATGCCTAACTGCTCCCCTGCCAGCGTGTCTGCCCCTAACTGCCCTCCCCTTCAGGCCTGATCACCCCTAACTGCCCTCCCCTGCAGGCCTGGTCCCCCTCAACTGCTCTCCCCTGCAAGCCTGGGTCCCACCCAACTGCCCTTCCCTGCAGGCTCGGTTACCCGACAACCTCCCTCCTCTGCCAGCCTGGTCACCCCTAACTGCCCTCCCTGCGGGCTTGATTGCCTCCAACTGCCCTCCCTTGAAGGCCTGGTCCCTCCCAACTGCCCTCCCCTGCTGGCCATCTTGTGCCGGCCATCTTGTGTCCACATAGGGGCAGGATCTTTGACCACATGGGGGCAGCCATCTTGTGTGTTGGAGTGATGGTCAATCTGCATATTACTCTTTTATTAGATAGGATAGAGGCTTGGTGCATGGGTGGGGGCCAGCTGGTTTGCCCTGAAGGATATCCCGGATCAGGGTGGGGGTTCCCTTGGGGTGTGGGACGGCCTGGGTGAGGGGCCTGTGGTGGTTTCCAGGGCAGCCATGCCCCCTGGTGACTCAAGCAGAGGACCTGGTATCTGGGATTTATGTATCTTCTACAATTGAAACTTTGTAGCCTGAAGTGGAGCCAAGCCTCTTGCTTGCTCTGTGGTGGCAGCCATTTCTGTTGGAATTTATGTATATCTATAATTGAAACTTTGTAGCCTGGAGCAGACGCCTAGGCCAGCCAGGGCTGCAGAAGCTTTGCTTCCTCCATTGCCGGGGCAACCCTTGCCTCCTGCTCTTTCTAGCTCCGTAGCTGCCGCCATTTCTGTTTGGATTTGTTTACCTTCTTAATTGAAACTTTATAGCCTTGAGTGGAGGCTTAGGCCAGCAAGGGCAGGCGGAAAGCTTGGCTTCCTCTGTTGCCAGGGAAACCCCAGCCTCCCTCCTGCTCTCTGTGGCTGTAGTCATCTTGGTTGGGTTTATTTGCATATTTGCTCCTGATTGGCTGGTGGTCGTGGCTTGTGGGTGTAGCGGAGTTAGGGTCAATTTGCATATCACTCTTTTATTAGGTAGGATTATACTTTTAAATTTTCTAGGGCAAAACTATTAGTATTATCACATTTGAAAAAAGTATTTGTTACAAATACTATTTTAAACTTTTATTCTTAGAAGCTTATGTGGCTGTTGATAAGCTGCTAACCTAGAAGTCAACACTATGGCTGTCTAGGCTTCTAAAAAGTTTAGCATCAAAAGAGAAAACTAAATTGACCTTTAACTTTTACTCTTTAGTATTTTTACATTTATCATAGCAGTTTTCTTGTTTTCTGATCCTAATCATTTTCTTTCTTTTTCAAATAAAACAGGATTTCCCACCTTATGTCCTTAATAGCCTTGTTCTTAATTTCTATAAACACTTTCCCCAAATACTTTGTGCTTGCTCTCTGCCTACTATTTAAAGTCTTTAATAATTAATACAAAAAAAAGAAGGAATATCTTCTCTGAATCCTGCTTAGAACAAATTATTTCCAAATGGAAAGGAATATTGGACTCAGAGAAATCTTTCCTTTAGTTCTTAACCAAAATATTAAAATCACTAGAAAGATAATTTTCCCCTACTGGTAGTAGGAGTGTTCAAATCTACCAATATTCTACATGATAGGAAAGTATCATGTTCTCAGATCACAGCAAAATTCTAATTAGAAATGGCCTTAAATATCAATTGTTTTCCCCATCACCATGTCTTTTTTTTATTGACTGACTGACTGATTTAGAGAGGAGAAAGATAGAAAGAAACATGATTTATTGTTCCACTTACTCATGCACTCATTGGTTACTTTTTGCATGTGCCCCGACCAGGGATTGAACCTGCAACCTTGGTGTGTAAGGATGATACTTAAACCAATCGAGCTACCTGGCCAGAGCATCACATGTCTTCTATTGCAAACTCAAATGGAAAGACTTGCAACAAAAATGAAGAAATAGATGCCAATCTGAACAAAACATTAGCTTTTTCAACTTTTAGTGTGCAAGTAAATATATTCCAGTTAATTTCATGTTTTTCTCTATGGTACAATAAAATTGTAATAGTTTCTAAGTGGACCAGAAAATAGGAATTAAGTTTCCTGACTACTCAGAAATAATTTGCCAAATATATTAAAAATCAGTAGCTCTATACATCCTAGGTATTTTCAAGTGATATGAAAACTGGTAAGAAAACAACTGAATTTTTGGACCCTAGTTGGGTAGCTCAGTTAGTTAGTGTTGTGCTGACATACCAAGGCTGTGGGTTCAATCCCTGTGCTGGGCACATACAAGAATCAACCAATGAATGCATAAATAAGTTGAACAATAAATTAATGTCTGATTGTCTCTCTTCCTCTCTAAAAACAACCGGACAACCAGCTGGTTGTTATGACACACACTGACCACCAAGGGGCAGACGCTCAATGCAGGAGCTGCCCCCTGGTGGTCAGTGTGCCCCCAAAGCATGAGTGCTGCTCAGCTGATCAACGGGCGCCAGACACCAGGCTCACGGCTGGTGAGCACAGCTGCAGCGGTGCTAGCCTCTCCCGCCTCCACAGCAGTGCTACCAAGTGGCAGCAGGTGCAGCAGGGCAGGGATGAGTGGGAGCGGCGCAGAGCCCAGCCTGGACTCGAGCTCCTCCCCGGCTGCCTGCCACTTTGCACACTACTACATCCTCCGAGGGGTCCCAGATTGCAAGAGGGCACAGGCCAGGCTGAGGGACCCCACCAGTGCACAAATCTGTGCACTGGGCCTCTAGTATAAAATAAAATACACTCAAATGTTCACCATAAAAATGCTTGCAAACTAAAGTAGTCCTAATCTCCAAGAAAATACATTAAAAAAAATGAGCTATTTTTTAAAGAAAAATCTTTGAAAATGGACACATTTGAGCATTCCTTAAAAGAACAATTTAGACACATTTTCTTTTTTACAGACTTAAACCAAGGCATAAATAAAAGGGAAGAGCTAATATTTATAGATACAGTACTGTGCTAATTTCTCTTTCAAAAAAATTTACATGAAAATATTAACTGATTAGTTTTTTTGAAAGTTGTCAGCATTTTTTTTTTTAAAGGAATCTATGAACTGCAAATACCGTAGAATATAACCCAATACCTTTTTCTGAAGATGCCCCTTCATTCAGGATTTGGATTGCTCGTCGAATATCCAAGTTGAACAGTGCCACAGCAGCGGCTCTCTCCCATTCCCCTTCTTGAACCAGGGAGTTCAAAAATGGCCCTACATCTACATCTGTTCCTTTCTTAATCCATCCACAAAGCTGTAAAGCTAAGATTCTTTCTTCATTTAAATTCTGTATATCAGTTTGCTTATCCAATCCACTCCAATTATGCCTGGTGTTTTCCACCATTCCTAAAACGAGAAACATTTTTATATTAATTGCTTTATTATTTATTATTTTTAGTAAATTTATTGAGGTTACATTGGTTAATAAAATTACATAGGTTTAAGGTGTTCTATTCTATAATACATTACCTGCATATTGCATTGTGTGTTCACCACGCCATGTCATGTCTCTTTCCAACACCATTTATACCCCCTTTCCACCCACTTTTGCCTCCCCTGCTCTCATTTCCCTCTGTTAATAACCATATTGTTGTCTATTTATGAGATTTTTGTGGTTTTTTTCTTTCTTGAAATATATTTGGAAAATAAGTCAGTTTTACAGATAAATATTTCAACATCAGATTCTGAACATTCAATTTCTCAGCCTTAATTTGATGATAGCATAAATATAAAATATGTCACAAAGAAAACATACTTTACATATTGCTAAGTACAACAGCATCTTGAATTATCAAAAAGAGCTTTAGGAATAACAGTCATCGCTTGATAGTCTAAGCTGAGTCACTGCTTCAGAGAAGCCTCCCTGGCCAAGTAATGTAAAAGAGGGTGCCATCTGCTATTACCTTACTTACCACTGTTTTCTCTAGCACTAACATAAGCTCTCCCCTTTATAAAAAAATTTCATTTTTTAGTCTTTTTTCTTATTAGAACAAGAGCTCCCAAAGAGCAGGCATCTTGTCTGCTTTATTTGAAAGGTATCCCTGGTGCTTGAGTTCCAACAGAAGCTCACTATCTATCCCTCCTCCCCTGGTTTCTCTCTCTCTCTCTCTCTCTCTCTCTCTCTCTCTCTCTCTCTCTGTATATATACATATATACATAGAGATGGAAAAATGAGATTATAAACATCAAAATATTTTGGGAGCTTAAGGTAAGTACTAAAGCTAAAATACGATAAGAACGATTTGAAGTCCTTCTTCCCTTTAAATCAGAAGACTTTATATTCTCATTCTCTTTTCATAAGAAATCTAAATAAATTCTTGTAGCACTATTTAGATCACAATCAAGGTTGTTAATCCTATGATACTTGGTACCAAATAAAGGTTAAACAAATGAATAGAATATTTAAGGACTCTATTAATTGCAACTCATATTCTTCAATGTTCTAGAAAGTTTTACCACCAAACTTCATGAAGAAGTCTCAAGATGAGCCATTTGTAAAATTTTTGAAATTTAAAAATAGTTAACAAATACACTTGAAATTACTTATTTTTAACCTTACTATTGGAAACTGTTGTCAGTATAGGTCAAGGAGTTAGACTAAAGAAGAGTTCTGAAAAGAGAATTCCTGCCCATCAAAATGAGGAAAGCATTCTGCTCTATTAGCAACAATGATGGAAGTCATTTGAGACAAAAAATCACTTTTAGCTTTAAAAAGTGAAATTTTAAGAACTATAAGAAACTTTGAATAATTAAATAAAATAAGTTATTTTTCCAAATTTATATTGTTTAGATAGAATGTAGTCATTAAATTTCAGGTAAAACAAACTGCAGATGTACTAAGGTATTTATTTTTATACTAGAGGCCTGGTGCATGAAATTTGTGCATGGGGGGGGTGTCCCTCAGCCCAGCCTGCACCCTCTCCAATCTGGGACCCCTTGAGGGATGTCTGACTGCCCGTTTAGGCCCGATCCTATCCAAGACTGCTGGCTCCCAACCACTCGCCTGCCTGCCTTCCTGATTGCTCCTAACCACTTCTGCCTGCCAGCCTGATCACCCCCTAAACACTCCCCTGCCAGCCTGACTGATGCCAAACTGCTCCCCTGCCAGCCTGATTGCCCCTAACTGCCCTCCCCTGCAGGCATGGTCACCCCTAACTGCCCTCCCCTGCAGGCCTGGTCCCTCCCAACTGCTCTCCCCTGCAGGCCTGGGTCCCCCCAACTGCCCTTCCCTGCAGGCCGGGTCGCCCCCAACTTCTCTCCTCTGCTGGCCTGGTCACCCCTAACTTCCCTCCCCTGCAAGCTTGATCGCCCCCAACTACTCTCCCCTCCTGGCCTGATTGCCTACAATTGCCCTCCCTTGCTGGCCTGGTCCCTCCCAACTGCCCTCCCCTGCTGGCCATCTTGTGGTGGCCATCTTGTGTCCACATGGGGGCAGCCATCTTTGACCACATGGGGGCAGACATCTTGTGTGTTGGAGTGATGGTCAATTTGCATATTACTCTTTTATTAGATAGGATTGCCCCTATAAATTTTGGATTAAATGCTGATATTATTTAATAAATGGTAAAATAACAATTTTAAAAACAGGTAAACAAAAAGCAGCCATTTATTTTTCAAATGATTTCTCAATTTCTTAGAGTTCATCTTTTACACAACTTTTGTCATGAAATAGAATAGAGATCAATATATATGAATCCAAAGAGTTCACTGCTAGAAGGTGGAAAAGTGTGTCATGTATTTTGGCTGCTCAAAGATGTTCTTACTGCTTGATAACTATGCTATAAGTAATTAGGGTTATCAAATAAGCAATGTGATATTATTGTGGATTTTTTTTTTAAATATATTTTATTGATTTTTTACAGAGAGGAAGAGAGAGGGATAGAGAGTTAGAAACATCGATGAGAGAGAAACATCGATCAGCTGCCTCTTGCACACCCCCCACTGGGGATGTGCCCGCAACCAAGGTACATGCCCTTGACCGGAATCAAACCTGGGACCCTTGAGTCCACAGGCCGACGCTCTATCCACTGAGCCAAACCGGCCTCGGCTATTGTGGATTTTTAAGTATATAGTCATTTTATGATTTTTAACATGTGTGGATTTAATATCCAATAAACAAATATGAACTTTATTACTGAAGGAAATAAGTTTGTATGTGAACTTTTTAAAAATGAATTTCAAATATATGATTTTAACATCTCACTGAAAAAATTAAAATCTATTTATGCATGTTACGCAATTCTAAATGATGAAATTCTATCCCCCAAATTTGAGATTGCCATATATATGAATAAGAGAATCAACATTTTATTGATGGTGGCAAGAGAAACAAGTTCACTTAAACATTAAAAAAACATTTTTTAAAAATTTGTTTCAAACACTATACCAGCAATAAGACACTTTGCTATTTGTAGATATTAATATGTTACATTTTTATATCTATATAAAAACAAAGAAGTAAAATTATCCAGTGTTTTAAAGCACATTTTGTTGTTAAAAACACTAAATCCTAGCTATTTTACCCCTTCAAGTAATTCTGAATAGATAAGTTCTCTAGATCAGTTTTCACAATGTTGTATGAAAAGCTGACCAAAATTTATTCCACAATTTTCTATCTTAAAAGGAAGAAATTATACCTATTGAGAACACTGTGAAAACTGCTCTACAAGACTGTACAAGACATTCCCTCGGAGCAAGCATTCTCGTCATACTTGTTGATTTCAATACTGTACTTTCCGGCGACTGGGCGTATAAGACGACTGGGCGTATAAGATTTTCCTGGGTTAAAAAGTCGTTTTATAGGCCGGAAAATACAGTATATTGGACTATATTGATGGAATTACATATAATGGATTAGACATATTGGACTACCGTATTTTCCGGCATATAAGATGACATTTTAACCCAGGAAAATCTTATACGCCCAGTTGTCTTATACGCCAGAAAATACGGTACTTAGTCCGTCCAGTAAACTAGCCTCTTTGACCCTTTGCTTCCTTATCTCCAGTGGTCAACACCTCCAAGACTTTACCCACTTTCATGGACACTCTCCAAATTGTTTGTCCTCTAAAAGAGCCAATTTTTTTTTATCCTCAACCAAGGATATATTTTTATTGATTTGATTTTTAGAAAGAGAGGAAGGGGGAGAGAGAAACATTGATCCGTTGCCTCTTGTATGCACCGGACTGGGGATAAAACAGCAACTTAGGTATGTGCCCTGACCAGGAATCGAACTTGTGACCTTCCAGTTCATGGGACAATGCTCCAAAGAACTGAGCCATCTGGCCAGGGCCAAAGAGCCACTGTCTAACCACAACCTCAAAGTCTTCTGAAAATCTAATTTCCTATACTTCAACCTCATACTCAATCTTGACCACTCATATTTTTACTTACCAGTCTTTTCCTCCCATTTTCCTCTCTATCCAAGCTAGATTCCAAGGGTCAACAATTGAGTCGCTCTCTTAATTCTCCTGCCACACTGTCCTTTATTCTTTCCTCTGGTAAAACAACATTTCCCCACAACCTTCCAATGTTTCTCAAGACAACTCTCTCTGCTCTTCTCCCCATCTTCTCTAGACAACTTTCTTGCTCTTTCTCAACAAGCAAAGCCCTCAGCTCTTGTCATTGAACCTTAAACAAACTGCATACCTTGCCCCTTTCCCTCTGGCTAATATGGAAAAGGTGCACATACTCCTACCTAAAGCTTTGGATCTCTTTCCCACCCATTCCTAGGTATTTTGCTCTTCACCTCCTTATCTCCTCATCTTCAACCTCTTTCTTTGGGATTTTTCCCATCAGCATTTAAACATACTTAAATTAATCCCATGTTCAAAACAAAAACAAAGCAATACAAAAGTCCTCTTTGACCCCAAATTCACCTGCTGCTACTACTACTACTGTATATATTTTTATCCTTCTTCATCTAGTCAAATTTCTTGAATTATGTAAAATGGATGACTTTACTTCTTCAACCTACTCTAAATTTCTTGCCCCCGGATATCTCCATCTAGCTATCTCGATTCAACTTATTCCAAAATTCTTATTCTTCTCAAATACGCTCTTCCTATATAATTCCTATATAATTAACTGATACCAGTATTAAACCAGTTTCCTAAGCTAACTATATTATCTTTTCCTCCTCCATCCCCTTTATCCAATTAGTCATTAAATTGTGTCCCAATCTCTAATTTATCCACATTTCTCTAGCTCCTCTGCCACTAACTTTGGTAAGAACACCATCATATCTTTCCTGATTACTGTGGCTTTTCTGAGGTCCCTGCTATCAATCTTGATCCTCTTCAATTCATTCCTCACAGTGATAGCTCTAAAACACAATCTAATTGCCACTATTCTTTAAAATGTTTCCTTGGTTTCCCCTTATTACAGGATAAATCTCCCTAAATTATTACCATGAGTCCTGAGTTACCCATTGCTTACTTTTCTAATATCCATTCTTTCTTCACTTTCTCTCACATGCTCTGTTCCAGCAATACCTGCATATGCTATGCTCCTTCACCTTGGGGCTCAGGCATATGCTGCTCCCTGCCTGGACTTTGTCTTTGCCTTTACCTCCTCCAGGAAAACTCAATACCTACAAATCAGATCAGGAATTCTATATATAATTGTCTGTTCTTCTTCATGTTACAACTGCCTATTTTAGCTATCTTGTTCCGTATCCATAATTGATATCTTGTTCATAATTATGTCTACAGTTCCTAGAACAATTCTTAGCACACAGTGAACAAGTAATAAATATTTGGTGAATGAGTGAATAAATTTACCTCATATTGTAGTAAGAATTAAAGTAACATGGAGAAAGCAATTGGCATGATGTCTAATTCATAGTAAGCACTAAATATATTTGCCACCAAAGTTTAAATATAGCTGTGTGTTATAATAAATTTGATTAATTATGGTGGACAAGATAGCTCAATGTATAGAATTATTATGTGTTAAATTATTAACACATAATGGTACTTTATTATTAATACAAAGGTATTACAGATACCATTAGAGAACGGAGTATGGCCAGATAAAAGATTGAAACCTAGGAATGCTATCTTTGACAGTCATTTCTCTACCTATTACTTTCGGGTTGTACAAAGAAAAACATATAAGCCAAATCAAACAAAAAGCTAAAGGTCTAGCAATGAGAAAATCCTTCCAACAGTAGTTTTTTTTAGTTTGGGTGAAGACCACTTGACTTAAATTAAGATATCCAGTTTGTCCCTACTGCACCAAAACCACAGATATTCCACCTTCCCTCTTGCTTTTCCTCAGAGGTAGTTTTTTGGGTTTTCCCTAAAACATATCAAAATATAACAAAAACAATAATAAACCTTAGGGGGGAGAAACCAAGATGGTGGTATAGGTAAACACCTGAACTGCTGCCTCGCACAACAATTTCAAAACTACAACTAAAAGACAAAATGGACATCATCCAGAACCACAAGAAGGCTGGCTGAGTGGAAATTCTACAACTAGAAGGAAAGAGAAAAAGGACACTGAGACTCACAGGAGCTGCGGAAGTAAAGGCAGAGGTACGGAGGCGCGTGCGGAGAGGGCTGGCAACTGAGTACGCGGCTGTCTTTTTCAAGCAGAAGGGAGACAAAAGCTCCCGACTGCTCTGAACTCCAGTTCTGGGCGAGACTCTGGGGACCCAGACTCACACGGGGAGAAACTGGACTGTCTGGCAGCGGGCAGAACTCGAAGGCAGCTTTCTCTCAGAGGTGCTTGCAGCGATTACCTCAGGACACTGAGACCTGGGGGCCTCTTAGGGCAGGGCTGACGGGAAGCCATTGCTGTATGCTCCGCCCTGAGACTCCGCCCCATCCAAGCTGAGTGCAGAGGCTTTTGCATATGAATGCCTTGGTCCTTTGAATTCTAAACTTACTTAACAGACTGCAGCTGAGTCAGTGAAACCTAGAACATCCAAAAGAAGGTCCAAGGCCCCACAGTAGTTTGTATTGCTTCAGAGCTGGGCCTCATCTGGGCACCTCCAAACCCCAAACAAACAAGAGGAATTTGCAGATCTTTCCGTAGCTCCTACTGGGTGGCCTCAGGCAGAGGCTAAATTAGCACCTCCTTAGAGATCCAAGAGCTAGTGTACCCAGTGGTCAGAGTGGGACCATCCAGATTACAACTCCTCAGTTCCATAAGGGACACACTGAGGGGGCAGACTCAGTGAGCACCAAAGCCCCACTGAAGCAAGTCTTGTCTCATAAGGGTGTCTCCAGTACAGAAGTTCTCCCATCGTAGACACAGCTGATCCTCACAGCCAATTGGCCTGGAGGTCAATTCCTCCCAGTGATACCAACAACAATCAGGGCTTAACTACAACAAGACTGTGCACACGGCCCACAAAGGGGTGCACCAAGAGTGTCCACCTCAGATAACTGGGGAGGCTGAGCCACTGGGCCCTATAGAACACCTAGCACACAAAGCCACTCTATCAACTCAGGGAAGCAGCCAAAATGCGGAGACCAAGAAGCAGGTCACAAATGAAAGAAATGGAGGAAAGTAAATGACTGGATATAGAGTTCAAAACCACCGTTAGGTTTTTTAAGAATTTTCTAGAAAAGGCCGATAAATTTAGCGAGACCCTTGAGGATATGAAAAAGGACCAACTAGAAATTAAGCATACAATGACCGAAATAAAAAATAATATACAGAGATCCAACAGCAGACTAGAGGATCACAAGAATCAAGTCAAAGATTTGAAATACAAAGAAGCAAAAAACATCCACTGGAAAAGCAAAAAGAATCCAAAAATATGAGGATAGTGTAAGGAGCCTCTGGGACAACTTCAAGCATACCAACATCCAAATTATGGGGGTGCAAGAAGAAGAGAGAGAGCAAGATACTGAAAAACTATTTGAAGAAATAATGACAGAAAACTTCCCCCACCTGGTGAAAGAAATAGACTTACAAGTCCAAGAAGCGCAGAGAACCCCAAACAAAAGAAATCCAAAGAGGACCACACCAAGACACATCATAATTAAAATGCCAAGAGCAAAAGACAGAGAGAATATTAAAAGCAGCAAGAGAAAAAGAGTTAGTAGCCTACAAGGGAGCATCCATACGATTGTCAGCTGATTTCTCAACAGAAACTATGCAGGCCAGACGGGAGTGGCAAGAAATATTCAAAGTGATGAATAGCAAGAACCTACAACCAAGATTACTCTACCCAGCAAAGCTATCATTCAGAATTGAAGGTCAGATAAAGAGCTTCACAGATAAGAAAAAGCTAAAGGAGTTCATCACCCCCAAACCAATATTATATGAAATGCTGAAAGGTATTCTTTAAGAAGAGGAAGAAGAAGAAAAAGCTAAAGATAAAAATTATGAACAAATGTATATCTATCAACAAGTGAATCTAAAAATCAAGTGAATAAAAAATCTGACGAACAGAATAAACTGGTGAATATAATAGAATCAGGGGCATAGAAAGGGAGTGGACAATTCTCGGGGGGAAAGGGTGTGGGGGGTGCGGGAAGAGACTGGACAAAAATCATACACCTATGGATGAGGACAGTGGGGGAGGGTAAGGGCAGAAGGTGGGGTGGGAACTGGGTGGAGGGGAACTATGGGGGGAAAAAAGAGGAACAATTGTAATAATCTGAACAATAAAGATTTATTAAAAAATAAATAAAATAAAAATAATAAACCTCAGAACAACTGAGAATGCAATGTGGCCTGATCTACTTTTTAGATAAAATACTAAAAATTTTATAAACTCCATGTTTAATTCTTTGCAGTAATTCTAAAATCATGAACCATGGTATTCAGGTTCATTGGTAGGGGTAATACAGTATATCTGTCCTTTTACTTATATTAATAAAAAACAGAAGTTTTAAATTGAACTCACTCATTTTATTATTTATAATAAAAATTACTTTTTTGGTGGAGAGCTAATGAGAACACCTAAATGAAATAGGTCATAAAAGTAGTCCACTGTATCTTTATCAATGTGAACTAAAGCAATTTTTGTGTGTGTTTTTTTAATCCTCATCCAAGAACATGCTGAGAGTGAGTGAGTGAGAGGGAGGGAGGGAGAAAAAGAGGGAGGGAGGGAGGGAGAGAGAGAAAAGGGCATCAATGTGAGAGGAAACTGTGATTAGTTGCCTTCGGTTCGCTCCCCATCCAGGGATCAAACCCACAACCCAGGCACGTGGCCTGTCCAGCAATCTGAACTCCCTGGCAACCTTTCAGCGCACATGACAATGCTCAATCAACTGAGCCACTCCAGTTGGACTGAACTAAAGTTGACAGTCCTTTTAAAAATCTTAAGTTTAATCAAAATACTTAACCTACTATTAAAAATAGCATTTACTTAGTATTATTTGTATAGTATTGAAAGTTGTATTAAAATCCAAGTTGGACTTATTACTTCTGCTAACACTCTGACTAAATAATGTGAACTTTTCTAGCAGCTTGAATTAGGCCCAAATTTGATTGCTAACAAAAGCTAGATATGAAATCCTCATTTGGGGAGATGACTGTAATATATATAACCTACAACTTAATTCCAATAAAAACATTAAAGAAATCAGTGGAAAAAAAATAGTAAGTTTGGCTCTTTTGTCCTCTTTACTTTATTCTTCAATAGTCTTATCAATTTCAAACCTATAGTAATTCACACATTCATTCAATCAGCAAGGACTATTTCAGGTAAGGGTCCTTCAAGTAAGGCCCTACTTGGTGTCAATTACATATAGACCTTGCCGTTAGATAGCTAAGTGAAAGTAAGCAACAAAATAAAAAGGGGGCTTCTTCAATGAGAAATTTAGTTTTTATAAAAACAAAATACCATAATAAAATTCTAACAACCAGGATCCTATAATCTAATGTAATACCCCGCAAAATGGGTCTTCATAAAAAACAATTATGCATTTAACTCAACAATTTACAAAAATATCTACTCAAAACCCAAAAGAGAAAAAAAAAGTATTTATGTATACTATCCTGAAATACATAAATAATGGGGAAATATAAAAGTACAAAAATTATGAACATATTGCAGAAAATAGAATTTTCTTACCCAAAGATGATTTTACAATTGATTTAATCCCTGCATAAACCAATGATCCTTTGTTGCCTGGAGATTTCTGGTCCATATCTTCTGTATACTGCTTCATGAGTATTTAAATGCATAGGAAATACTAATAATAATACATAATAAAATATTTCAAAGCTAAATTTATTTTGATTTGAAGCCAATTCATAATAGGCGTCAGTGCAAACAAGGTGGTTCTACTCTATTATGAAGTTATACTTTCTTCCTCCTACACAATCTGCAAAAGCAGTATTTCAAGTTCTAGTTTTAAACAATTTTAGTTTGTAATGTTAGCATTATATAACTTGTATTTGCATATAAAACATTCAGTATATTTACAGACTGACCTTTCAACAAACTTCAAGAACATTTCTATCTGATTCATCTGAAAATTCACAACACAAAGGATATAGTGCAGAGTATACCAGAGTGACTTGAGCTGTGGATCTTCATTTCCAGCTAAAATATGGTTTCTCCACACTTGTTCTGTATCAAGTCCGTACCTTGATAAAGCCCGAAGGCGCATCTTTGTTGCTATATCTTTTTCTAAAGAATTATCATTTTCTTCTTCTGTACATTCATACAAATGACGACCACAAGCCCACATTAAAGATGTAATTGGGCTCCAGGCAAGAGATATCCTTTCAAAAACAGTGAAGTCAGACATTGTTCGGTTGGGAGTTACAACTATCATTCGATTTTGACTTGTTGGATGCCAAGCAAAGGAAGCAATGTAATTGTCACAAGGTTGCACACTTCTTTCAATTATTGTGGGTTCAGTTTCATCCCCAATGGGAGTGGGTGTATGTTGCATATCATATAATCTAATAATATTACTATCCCTTGTTAAAGTGGCAAGCAGACCAGTCCTAGTTGGACACCATGCAACTTTTGTTAAGGGTTTTGGTTGCTCAGTCAAAGTCAAAACTGGCTTCTCAAATTTCCTAAGATCCCATATTGCAACCTGACCTTCATAGAAGGAAGCAACACGATCATGGAAGTATGGGTCTACTGTCACCCCCTGAACAGCTTTTGTATTTACAAACATCTTTTGGCTTGTATTCCGAAGATCAAATATGGCTAGGTTACGATGCATACCAGCAAGGAGAAGTTTCTGGTCCCGTGGAAGCCAACAAAGAGAGAGACAAGCATCATTCTGTCCTAATTCATAAAGAGGTTTTGTTACTAATAATGTTGTTTCAGTTTCACCTGCTGAAAGTCTCACTTTCTCCATGGGGACTATATCAGGAGTATATTTGCTGCAGATATCCCAAATCAGCACTGAAAAATCAGCTCTATGCTTATCTAGACCAGCAGCAAGCCAGTTACTATCCAATGGATTCCATGCAAGAGTATTGCATTGTCGTGCATGTTTTGGAACAAATTCTTTTCCTATCAAATCTCTGAACTTTGAGTTGTGATCTTGACCAAGACTTGTGAGTACAACTCGACCATTTGCTTGTCCAACGGCTAGGAGACATTCAGGATCATAATTGAGATACCAAGCAACACATTTCATATAGGGTGTATCTGAATTTATTGATAGCAAAGTAGCCGCAGAGTCTTCAGATAAACGTAAAGATCCAGCTTTGAGTTCCGAATTCACAGTAGATTCCACATGATAAAGGCTCAGTTCTGAGTCACATACAACAAATCTATCAACCTGGTGTGGTGCCCACAATATATCAGGTTTGGTACCACTCATGTTTATTGATGTGCTCAAAGTGTCCAGTCAGGTCCATTCACTGAATATCTGTTTAAAAATGAAAAGTTTAAAATGTTAACAAAATATAATTCTAAGTTGAATAAACTATTCAGAAAGTCAGGAAATACTAATACAGGTACTCTGTTTTTCAATGTATATATATTTCTTCTATCTGCTATGAATCCAAGATAATATCCTATCTAATAAAAGAGTAATATGCAAATTGACCACCACTCCAAGATACAAGATGGCTGCCCCCATGTGGACATAAGATGGCCACCACATGATGGCCTGTAGGGGAGGGCAGTTGTGGGCAGTTAGTGGGCAGTTAGGGGTGACCAGGCCTGCAGAGGAGGGAAGTTGGGAGGACCCAGGCCTGCAGGAGAGGACAGTTGGGGGGGACCAGGCCTGCAGGGAGGGAAGTTGTAGGCGATGAGGCAAGCAGTGAGAGCAGTTAGAGGTGACCAGGCCAGCAGTTGGGGGGACCCAGGCCTGCAGGGGAGGACAGTTGTGGGCAATCAGGCCAGGCCAGCAGAGGAGGGCAGTTGGGAGAGACCAGGCCAGCAGGGGAGGGCAGTTGGGGGTTACCAGGCCTGCAGGGGAGGGCAGTTGTGGGCGATCAGGCCAGCAGGGAAGGCAATTAGGGGTTCCCGGGCCAGCAGAGGAGGGCAGTTGGGGGAGACCAGGCCTGCAGGGGAGGGCAGTTGGGGGTGACCAGGCCTGCAGGGGAGGGCAGTTGGGGGTGACCAGGCCTGCAGGGGAGGGCAGTTGGGGGTGACCAGGCCTGCAGGGGAGGGCAGTTGGGGGTGACCAGGCCTGCAGGGGAGGGCAGTTGGGGTCGACCAGGCCTGCAGGGGAGGACAGTTAGGGGTGACCAGACTGGCAGGGGAGGGCAGTTAGGGGCAATTGGGCCGGCCGGGGAGCAGTTATGTGTTGATCAGGCTGGCAGGAGAGTGGTTAGGGGGTGATCAGGCTGGCAGGCAGAAGCAGTCAGGGGCAATCAGGAAGGCAGGCAGGCAAGTGGTTGGGAGCCAGCAATCCTGGATTGTGAGAGGGATGTCCAACTGCTCATTTAGGCCCATCGGGATCAGGCCTAAACGGATGGTTGGACATCCCTCAAGGGGTCCCAGATTGGAGATGGTGCAGGCTGGGCACAAATTTCATGCACCAGGCCTCTAGTTTAATGATAAAAAGGGGAAAAAAAGAACTTCCTCCAATAAGATGACTGGTAAAAATCTGATAACTCCATTCTGGCTTTATTTCCCAAGATCAATTATCTTAATTTCACTGTTACTAGTACCTTCAATTTAACCTCAAGGTTAAAATAACTTCAGTGTGGTGAGAAAATTAGTAAGTATCACCTATTTGAAGGGGGTAATATTTTAAGGCATTATGAATCATGTTTAGATCAGTACTATCCATTTGTACTTTCTGTAATGATAGAAATGTTCTAAATCTGCACTGTTCAACATGGTAGCTACTAGCTACATGTGAGCCACTGAGCCCAAGAAATATGACTAGTATAAATTTTAAATTTTATGTAATTTTAATTAATCTATATATATAAAAGCCTAAGCGACCAGCTGACTGTCCAGTAGCTATGACGTGCACTGAGAACCAGGATGCAGACTCTCAACGCAGGAGCAGAAACCACAGGCATGGAAACATGGAACAGACTGATGAATCTCAGAGGGAAGGGGGGAGGGGATCGGACCAAAACCGGCTCTCCAACACCCCTCCAGGGGTCCCAGATTGCAAGAGGGCACAGGCCAGGCCGAGGGAGCCCACTGGTGCACAAATCCGTGCACCGGGCCTCTACTTTTAATATAAATAGCCATATGTGGCCACCATAATGCAGATTTAAAATGCAATGCCACTAGTAAGACAGAGGTCTCTTCCTCAACTTTCAACAATAAGAAGCAGCCCTACTGCAGAATAAACACTGGAATGCATTAAGAAGAATTGAGTTCTATTCCTAGCTCTAACATATGTACTAGTATATTAGCTATAAGCCTTAGAAAGGACTTTGTGTCTGGGTCCTTTTGTTTTCTCACCTATACAATAAGAGTTGGTTTAGATTAGGGTTTCTCAAACTTTAGTCATTCATGTACCACCTGTGTGGTTATTTAATAGTTTTCTTTAAATTGGCTCATTTTAAAATCTGAAAATTGATTTTAACCTCATCATAAGGTTTATGAATTATAGGTATGATACTGCTAAGTATATTTTTCCTAACATACATTAAAATAAACATATAACTATTAAAAATACCTAGCAAGTGTGCTAAATGGTTTGGGCATTGTCTGTGCACCAGCAATTGCAGGTTCAATTCTTGGTCACGGGCACATGTCTGGGTTGTGGCTCAATTCTTGATAGAGGGCATGCAAGAGGCAGCCAATCAATGTTGTGCTCTCACACCAATGTTTCTTTCTCTCTCCCTCTCTCTCTAAAAATCAATAAGCTATTCTTTTTTTAAAATCTTTTAATATATTTTTATTGATTTCAGAGAGAAAGGAAAAGGGAGAGAGAGAGAGAGAAACATCAATGATGAGAGAGAATCATTGATCAGCTGCCTCCTGCAGGCCCCCTACTGGGGACTGAGTCTGCAACCCAAGCATGTGCCCTTGACCGGAATCGAACTCAGGACCCTTCAGTCCAAAGGCTGACACTCTGTCCACTGAGCCAAACCGGCTAGGGCTAAACTATTCTTAAAAAATTAAAAAATACTTGACTGTGTTTTACCTAAAATCATCCTGTTTATGACCAGTGGTACACAAATTGCACTTTGGGAAACTGAATTAAGTAATCACTAGAGGCATTTTCAGTTTTCAATTCTATAAGCTTTATCAAAATGAGATTTTTAAAAAGATATCCTAGCTTCTTAAGCACAAACTAAAAATAGCTATCTTACATAATAAAAAGGTAATATTTAAATTACCATCACTCCGCTACGCCCATGATTGGGCCAGCGGGTGACACAGGGGGCGGGACTCGGGGTGGCTGGGGTGGTGATTGGGCCGGCAGGACGCTGAGCTCGCGTTGCCAGCAGCGACGCGAGCTCAGCGTCTGCGCCATGGCTGTGCTGCGGTACAGACAGGCCTCTGGGGCAGTGAGCCGAGGCAGCGTTTTGGAGGTTTGGAGGCGGCGGGCGGTGGGCGGGCGGCGCGGCTCCCGGGGAGGAGTCTGGCGGCAGTTGGGCCGCAGGAGCACGTGGCGGCGGCCCCAGCCTTCCTGGGTGGGAGGCAAAGGCAAGACCCCGGCCTGGGCTCTGACCACAGGAGGACCACGCCCCCGCCCCACCTTGCCCTAGTGGCCCAGGGACTTCGGAGCTGCTGACCAGCGGACAGACAGCTTACACGTGCATGATTAAATCATGCACTGGGCTTCTAGTGTTAAAATAATAGTTTAGTAATAAAAGCTACTTACAAAAATGTAAATGTCTGTTTCCTACCAAATCTGGCTATAACAAATTATAGTCTGGATTAAAAATGAAGAAAGGTACTTATAATCTTCATGACAATTGGTATCTTTACAATCAGGTCAGTTCTTAAAGGGTGAAGGTACGGTTCATTCATATCTCTAGATATAGAGCCTGCCACAGACTCCTAATAAAGATATACTAAATAAATTCAACTTAAACATACTTGCATTGCTTTTTGATCTTTTAAAAGTTTCAGTCAGAAATTATCAGTCTAGAATTTCAATAGACTTAAAATTTAGATGACTGGGAAAAAAACCTTTGAGAATTTCTATGTTGGCTTATTTCCTTCCTTAACAGCTCTGAAGCCCAAGATCAATCATTTCAATTACATTCCTATCACCATCCTCAATTTCTTCACTTCCATGCCAGTTTGAGTTTGCTTTCTCAACCCTAGATCAACCCAATTATTACTGTCCTCTCTCCTCCACTCAGCTGCTGAGTGCCAAAGCTCTGCAGACTGACCCCATAAGAAATTAAGGTACACAACAATATCTAGCTTGTGGTGTTGGTCCAGCAATTGTTTTATTCACCTTTCTACTCCAGCTTTCATGAAATTCATCTTTATCACAGTATCACAGTGATCTTTTAAAAATACAAACTTAAGCAGGTTATCCAACCCCTGCTTAAAACCCTATAATGGTTTCTAAATGCTCTTACTAGAACTCCAAATATTCAACATAACTTTTAAAACCTCACATGCTTTGACCTCTATCTACTGCTCCAGCCTCAATGTACACCATTCTCCTTGAATGTTCTAGCTACATGGTCTTTCTAGAATGTAAACAGTCCCTTCATTCTTTTTTTTTTTTAATATATTTTTATTGATTTCAGGAGGAAGGGAGAGGGAGAGAGAAACATCAATGATGAGAGAGAATCATTGATCTGCTGCCTCCAGCACGCCCCCTACTGGGGATCAAGCCTGCAACCTGGGCATGTGCCCTGACCGGGAATCAATCCGTGACCTCCTGGTCCATCAGTCGACGCTCAACCACTGAGCCATGCCAGCCAGGCAAGCCCCTCCATTCTTCCTTCCCTTCTTGGCCAAATTAACACCTGCTCAAGCTTGACATCATCCATCCACTATCCCTCCACAGTCAACATCAGGTTTCTTAGATAAATACTTTCATTGAACAGTATTCCTTCCCTTTATATCATCCCCTGTGACTCTTCTACTAGATTATAAACTCCACTAGAGGCCTGGTGCATGGGATTCGTGCAGTGGTGGGGGCATGGCCTGTGGGGATCGGCTTGCGGTGGGAGCGCTGCTCATCCCAGTCAGCCAAGTGGCACTCCCACTGTGAGAGGGCACTGACCACCAGGGGGTAGCTCCTGCATTGAGCGTCTGCCCCTGGTGGTCAGTGCATGTCATAACGACTGGTCGACCAGTCATTCTGGTCCTTCAGCCATTCGGTTGCTGGGCGTTTATTATATAGGATAAGAGCAGGTAAATATCTTCTGCTCTCCATTTGTACCTCTAGTACCCAGCACAGAATTAGGCCCTTACTAGATACTTAATTGTTAAATGAATGTACTTGTTAAATGCTCCCTCTGATACTTATCACTGCTATCTCCAAGTTTTACCAATCTCCTCATCTTTCCACCCATTACCTCTGAGAAGCTGGCTCCAGCCAAGAGCAAAGTGCCCACTGTTATAACTGTTCCAATGATGGGCAGGAGCCCACATATAGCCACCTGAAGAAAGGATCACTCTAATAAACTGTCTTTCATTTATGCTGTAAATACTTATTAGGCAATTTCTATGTTCTACACACTATTCTAAATGCTATGAACATGTACTAAATAGTAACTAAGACAACAAAAAGAAGGAACAGATACTGTCAAGTAATGGTCCATACTCATGCCTTAACAGAGGAAACCTCTAAACTGGAGGTATCCTGAGATCTGACCCATTTTCCTATCTCACTAAAAAATAATTGCTTAAATAAGCATACTTTTTATCCACACTTCCGTCCCACAACCACTCTTTATATCAGGGGTGGGGATTGTCCAGCCTGTGGGCTGTATAAGGCCCGAGAAATCATTTTGGCTGGCCCTGCCAAGGCATTAGGGGTGAGTTAATTAAATGTTTGACCAAATACAGCAGGCTAATTTTTAAGTTGATTAATTGTACAGCCTGAGAATGATGTTATCAATATCCAAATATCCTTGGCAGAAAAAAGGTTCCCCACCGCTGTTTTACATGAATGATAAATGGTAAGAAAACTTAATGCCACAAGGAAAAATCCATCTTAAACAACAAATAGAAAGTATTACTATAACCTTAAAAACTATATGATTTACATGGCACTCAATGGAGAATCATCAGGATTTCTTTGATGTTATGCATGTAAAATACAGTATCATCCACAAAATCTGATTACAGTAACTCATACAGAATCAAAGAACTTGAGAGAGACTAGCAAACCCTTCTCATTTCAGATACTAGTAGAAGTAAAGTGAAAACCAGATGTTTTGGTTCTTGTCCAACACCTCCCAACTCCCTTTCTAGATTACTGCATAGAGAAAAAATCAGCTACATCATTTGCAGAGCCCGACCCAAATTGAAAATACAGCCCCCCGACCTTGTTAAAAAATTAAGGTGACAGCCCTTCTAAATGATGGGCCTTACGTGACTCACTGGTTGCTTACCATAAAACTGGCCCTGAACAGAGAAGTACATCTATAAGCACCCTCTTAAAAAATGTATTTCTTTATAACCCAATACACAGTATATATAGAATCTGGCTCATGAGCATAAATATGGCTCATATTCATAGGAATATGGTGGAGAACAAAGAAAGCTGAACCTGAGGTCAGAAGCCCTCCAACCACTCACTAGCTAGACCCTAACAAGTCCCTTAATACGCCAATCTCCATCTCACAAAGTTGTGACAATCAAATTGAGTTCTTCACATCACACAGATGATGTATCACTATGATTCCCTTAAACATCCCTAGAATTTAATGTTTTTTAAGTGTTGGAGACATTGAAAAATTGGGGGCATAAGGGGTGGAACCTGCAATAATTACAGCTTATAGTTAGATCCTCACCTTCCAGTTTAACAAGTCACGTGCTCACTTCCCATCAGTGGTGTCTGAGCGAAGGAAAGCCATGTTGCTTCTGTGTTCCTCAGCAGAAGATCGACAGCAGTATTGTCCAACAGAAATATAGCGTGAATCATAGTTTTCTAGTAGCCACGTTGAAAAAGAAAAAGAAACAGATGAAATTAAATTTAATAGTGTTTTATTTAACCCAACATATCAAAAAAGTATTATCCTTCTCAATATGTGATCAACGTAAACATTACTGAGACTTTTTTTTGTTTGGGTACCAGCGTGGAAATCCAACGTGTATTTTACACTAACAGCATATCTCAGCCGCACCTGGCTCCTGGACTGTGTGTGATCAGTAATACTAAGGGTACAAGGTAGCCGATCGCGCTTTCACAATGCGTTTTTTGTCGTTTTCTACTTTTCTGACTATGACCAAAAAACAACAGTAGCAGTTTCAATGAATTCCAACCACCACCACCTTCTAGGGCCTATATGCACTGTATCTATATGCAAATTATCCTTAAAGTTATGCAAAAGGATAACTGCAGCTAGGCCAATTCGGCAATGCTCACGCCGCACTTGAGAGGTTTGGTTTACCCTCCGGTGGCATTTTCATTTCTCCTCCACGCAGAGAACAGAGCTGACCGGTCAGTGTTGGACAGACTACAGCCAGCGCAGGGCTTGTTGCGATTCCGGGGAAACCGGGAGTCTGAGGGCGGCTCCCACGCTCTGGGCACCTGGCGGACCCTCGGGTCCTCGGCGAGGACGCAGTTCCGCACGAACCCGCCGCCACCGAGGCTGCAGCGCGGCCCAAGCGCCGGGAAGTCCCTGCGGGACCTCGGGCGGCCCGCCACCCCGAGGCTCCCTCCGAAGCCCCGCGCGGTTCCCGCAGCGCGAACCCCACTCCCAGCGCCCCGGCTCCGAGGAGGCCCCCGGTCCGCCCCCGCCCGGACTTCCCACGGCGCCCCGGATCCCTCGACTCTGGCCTTCCTTTCGGGAGAACGAGACCCAGCCGGGCCACACTCACCGACTTAGGAGGCCGCGCGGACGCCGCACAGCCGCCTCCAGCCTGGTGGCCGCGCTCCCGCCGCGGGAGTCACCCCCGACACGGGCAAGATGGCGGCGCGGCCCGTAACGCGGGCCCACCCGGCCGGGACCCACGACCCCACAGCCGCGCCTCCGCGACGCGCGGCCACGCCTCGGGCTCGGAAGGGGAGTTCCTGGCCCACGAGCTCCGCCCCTTCACGAGCCCGGGAGTGCCCCGCCCCGGAGCGGGGCGGGGGGAGGGGGGGAAAGGAGAGGCCCCCAGCGCCCCGTTCACAGGCCCCGCCCCCAGAGTACTAGTTCGCTCCTGCAGGCCCCGCCCCCAGCTCACTGGTCCGCTCCTGCTGGCCCCGCCCCCAGGGCACTAGTTCGCTCCTGCAGGCCCCGCCCCCAGCGCACTGGTCCGCTCCTGCTGGCCCCGCCCCCAGCGCCCCGTCCACAGGCCCCGCCCCCAGCGCACTAGTTCGCTCCTGCAGGCCCCGCCCCCAGCGCACTAGTTCGCTCCTGCAGGCCCCGCCCCCAGCGCACTGGTCCGCTCCTGCTGGCCCCGCCCCCAGCGCACTGGTCCGCTCCTGCTGGCCCCGCCCCCAGCGCACTAGTTCGCTCCTGCCGCCCCGCCCCGAGCTCTGGGGCGGGATCCTGGCCAGAGACCTGGGCAGCTTCTCAGAGGCACGTTTATTGTTTTAAGCACTTTATATGCTTTAGTTCATTTGGTAGGTTAAAACTTTCATTAAAAATTTATGTTGGTCGATGTATGAGAAAGACCCAGGTATTTCGTTCACGATTTATTCACTAATTTTCTCATTCCACAACCAAGGTTTGACTGCCTATGCCATAGGCCCTATGGTGTAGCTGGCACCAATGCTGGGGACACCAGAAGGAACCAAAAAGACATGATCTCACAGGAAGCAGGCAATTAGAGTGATGCCTCTTTGGGGCTCATACAGTGCTCCACGGGAGGGGCGCCCCCTTACTTTTGGGGTGTCAACAACGTTTCTTTGAGGCCCACTCGGTTGAGAAATGAAGGATGAGTATGGGATTAGCCAGGAAAGGGAACAGGAGAGAGTGGTTTGGAAGAGAAGCGTCTTCTTGGGTGGAGGAAGAGCAAGTGCAAGGTCAGGGGGAGGGCAAAGCAGTGGGGTAGCAGTGCAGTGTGGATGTGTGAGTAGAGGAGTGGGGAGAGATGAAGATGCTGTATCAGAAAGGCATTTGGAAACCAGGTCAGTGAATTCGGATGGACTTTTACCTAAAAGCATTGGTGAAGTCATTGCACTGAAGGTTTTTAAACAGGCCAGTGGTGTGATCAGTTTGGGGGAGGAAATGGGAAACGGACAGGGTAAGTACCTCAATGACAGATGATGGTAACCCAAACTACCGTCGTGTGGAGAGTGGGGATAGAGAGAATTGTGTGACCTGAGGAATATTTACAAAGTGGGATGATTGACTGAGTGAGGGAGAAAGAGGTTTCTAGATTTCTGGCTCCCACATTACAGCATATGGTGCTGCACCGGTGTTACACATCCTACACAGGCTTTGTTCAGATTTCTGGCAATCTTTGCTTGTCTGTTCATGCTTAAAAATGGGTGGTGTCAGGCTACTGGTGATTGATGTAAAAGAGCTTAGTTCTGATGACCTTCAAGGCAGAACATTCTGTTGAGAATATGACTAGCTAATCCCAGATCCCTTTACTTCCACATGTACAAAACCAGTCTTTACCTGAGAGCAAGTTTTGCTCTTAGGCATCAGGAGGAAATTTTGGTCCTGTAAACATTTGACATAGCTTAGGTAATCTTTTTACAAAGGTTGAAGATGATATCTGAGATATTTAATCGATATATATTTTCAATAGTCATAAGTTTTTATTTATTGATTTATTTATTTTTTTTTTTTTAGAGAAGGAGAGAGAAAAACACTAATTTATGCATCCATTGGTTGTTTCTTGTATGTGCCCTGACCGGAGATTGAATCCGCAACCTTGATGTATCAGGATGATGCTCTAACCAACTGAACTACTTGACCAGGGCCAAGATCTGAGATCTTTTAAAATAGTGGTTTTCAAAAGTATTCTAGCATATTCTCAAATTATATAAGCAATGCACTTATTCATACATTTGGGGGATTACATCTAATATTGTCATGAACCTTATATAGCTGCCAAGGTTATGATTTTTAATACATTTTTTATTGTTGACACTATTAGCGATGTCCCTCATATCTCCCCGCTTTTTCTTCCTCCTCTCTGCCTGTGCCCTGCCCGGGCCTTCACCTCATTATTGTCTGTGTCAATGGCTATGCATATATGCACATATATTCTGGTTTTCTTAGTATCCTTATTCGAGGATATTTTTTCCCACTGATTTTTAGAGAAAGTGGAAGGGAGTGAGGAGAGAGAGAGAGAAACATTGATGTGAGAGAGACACATCTATTGGTTGCCTCCCACATGTGTCCTCACCAGGGATCAAACCTGCAACCGAGGTACATGCCCTTGACTTGGAATTGAACCCACCACTCTTCAGTGCCTGGGCTGATGCTCTATCTACTGAGCCACACTGGCTAGGGCTGCATTCATATTCTATCATCTCTCCCTCTCTTCCCCACCCTCCTCTGTTGCATCAAACAAAACTTACATACTTTAATGATGGTTTCTCACTATTTTCATTTTTAAATTTTGTAAGTTATTTTTTTTAGTTACAGGGAATTCTATATTATTCTATTTTTTCTTCTTGAATTGTATTTCTATTCTACTTACTCCCACTGGATTATTTGTTTGTTTTACAACAAACAACTATACAGCATATACTATGTGCCAGATACTTTACAAGATAGGCTCACTTAACACTCTAAAGGTGGGTGCCCCGAGAACCATACTCTAAGATGGCGATTAGGATGTAGGATATGTATTAAGGAATGTTCTTGGGATCAACACCTGCAGAAGGTGGGAGAAAGATGCTGGATTGGATAGAGTGAGAAGCTGAGCTGTGATTCAATGTCAACAAAGGCCTCAGCTAATTCATGGGAAACTTTAGAACTGGACTGGCCCTTCAGAGATGTCTTGAGTTGGGACAAGGATTCCAGGCCTTTATACTACCCACTGATATGGATGTGTCATTGATGTGAGCTGTCCCTTGAAGGAAGTGGGACTTTGAATGAGTCCATTTTCTCAGGCAAGGCAATCCCTAAAGAAGGCTGACAAATGTTGGTCCATTTTTACTGAACAGGTAGAGTTAATGTGTTAAAAGTTCTATGTATACCCTAACCAGTTTGGCTCAGTGGATGGAGTGTTGGCCTGAGGACTGAAGGATCCCGGGTTTGGTTCTGGTCAGGGGCACATGCCTGGGTTGTGGGCTCGGTCCCCAGTGGAGGGGCAGAAGGCAGTGCAGAAGGCAGCCGATCGATGATTCTCTCTCACCATTGATGTTTCTATCTCTCTTCCTCTCCCTTCCCCTCTGAAATCAATAAAAATATATATATTTTAAAAAGTTCTATGCATGTGTGACCTCATCTTCACGATACCTACTATTCAGGATCCAAGGATTGGAGGTAGTGAGTGTCACCCTTTGCAGCTGGAAGACTGGTGAGAAAGCCCAAAGTCTACATATGGGTGAAAGCATCAGGAAGCGTGGTTGGGGTTGCAGGTCCAAGTCACACTCAGCTTTACTGATAAAAAATGCTGGTATTTTTACCTCCATGTCTTTAACTGCTGTGTATACCTGTTCAGTAAAAATGGACCAAGGGATGTTAGACTATCACCCCCATCATTCAGGAGAAATCAAACTCCTCCTCCTGTGGGGATAAGCGAATAAGGGGAGGATGAAGTACCAAAAGTTATACACTAGCAGAAGAATCATATACACTAGCAGGGCATCATATTTGTTAAAATGGAAATGTCAATCAACATTCCTGTTGGAACTACAGTCATTCATCAGTTTCAATCATAGGTTTACTAAGGATACGAGAATTTGTCAAAAATCTATGAAAGTGTTCTGTGAGAATCAATAGAGGATAATGTATATTTTGTTATTACTTGTATACTACATGCCCCTTTATATCAGCAGTATTTATAATAAACTTATGGACATATCTATACACACACCTTTTTTTTTTTCCAGAGAGCCAATTGTTAAATACTTTTCAGAAAACCACTGGGTACTGTCCTTCTTCATTTCCTTCCCTTTTCTAGGCCAATTAACGCTTCCTAAGTATTTCTCAAAATTATTCACTTCTTTTCAATCCCACTGCTGGTCTTGAGAGCCTTATTGGCTCTCATTGGCATTTTAGTAAGGTTCCTGGTAGGTCTCTCAGTCTCCAGGCTTGCTTTCCTGGAATTAATTCTTCACCAAGTCAGCAAAGTGAGTTTTCTAATATGAAAATGTGATCATGTCACTCCTCTGCTTAAAACTGTTGCATGGTTCCTCATTGCCCTCAAGATAAATTCTAAGCCTTTTAACATGGCATAACTTATTTACTCTCTGGTGCCTGCACTTCCAACCTCCGTTGGCACAGTACAGGCTCGTGCCCTCTTTGAAGTCTCATTTATAGGTAGTATCACACTGCACTGCCATTGCCTTTTTTTTGTCTAATACTTGGTTATTAAAATTTTCATGCATACAGAAGAGTTGACAGAATGATTCAGCAAATTCCAGCACCTTGATTCTGCAATTAACATTGGACATATAATTGACATATTTTCTGTATCATATATTTATTCATCTACCCATCTCGCTACCCATCTTCTTTTATGATGTATTGCAAAGTAAGTTGCAGACACCAGTACAATTGGCTCCCAAACACTTCAGCATGGTACCATCAACTAGAGTTTGATATTTGATTACTCAAAAAAAAATTTTTTTGTGTGTAAAATTTGCCATTGCCTTTTACTTGCCTATCTCCTCCACTGGGTTGAAGAGACTGGATCTTATTTTATTTGTTTTCTACCCAATGCCTGTCCATAGTAGAAACTAAATTAATGTTATTAAATGAATGATTTTCAGATTACATCAGATGTTACTTCGTTTCTTGATTCAGATATAAAAGTATTTTTGTCACTCCTTTGATTCATCTCGTTATTTCCCTACCCTGAGAATTTACAGAAAGCAACTTACATTCTACTTGTTCCGAGGCAATTAGGAGTTTTAATCTGTCAGTGATCTTAGACAAGCTCTCTCACACCATGTCTTTCTACAAAGTCCCACAAGGTGGTGCCCAAATATCTTTTTTCAAACAATAGTTCCACAATACCCACTGTCATTCCTCACTGATTTGTGTTATACCTGGCATTTCTGAATTTGATCACTTAGTATAATAGAAAATATATACTTAAATAAATGTTATATACATTAAGTAAAATTATACATGTGTAATTTCAATATCTATAGTTCTGGATATAAACAATGAACCATGATTCTAATAGTACCTTATATTTGTGTAGGGGTTTATGTCATTAAAAGATTTTTAGCCTGGCTGGTGTGGCTCAGTGCTTGAGTGTCGAACCTATGAACCAGGAGGTCATGGTTCGATTCCCAGTTAGGGCACATACTCAGGTTGTAGGGGGCATTCAGGAGGCAGCCAATCAATAATTCTCTCTCATCATTGAAGTTTCTATCTTTCTCTCCCTCTCCCTTCTTCTCTGAAAGCAATGAAAATATATTTTTTAAAGATTTTTTATATCCCTGTATAGTAAAAATATTAATTTACCTCAAGTCCTTTTTACTGAAAACTTTGTTGGTGGGTAGTTTACCTTTAGTACATAATTTAAAAGAATAGAAGAAGAAACAAACTATTGTCCAGGTGAAACAACATAATTTAGATGTAACTCAAAAAAAACAGATGCCTTTATTACCTTAATTAGTGACAATTTTTTTGTAAACCAGAGTTGTATTGGGTTGACATAATGTGGGGTAATAAGTAATTTAATGTTCTTAAAACATTTTTGTTCCAGGAATTCAATAGAGTTACTTTTAAAACTTTCTTTTCCCTGACCGGTTTGGCTCAGTGGATAGAGCGTCGGCCTGCGGACTGAAGGGTCCCAGGTTTGATTCTGGTCAAGGGCATGTATCTTGGTTGCGGGCACATCCCCAGTAGGGGGTGTGCAGGAGGCAACTGATCGATGTTTCTCTCTCATCGATGTTTCTAGCTCTCTACCCCTCTCCCTTCCTCTCTGTAAAAAAAAAAAAAAAAATCAATAAAATATATTAAAAACAAACAAACAAAACTTTCTTTGTTGGATATTCTTATTAAATTTCAAATGGCCTGACCAGGAAATTAAAATGGGTGTTGAGTTTCTGAAATGTATTCAAGAGGATGATATGTACTTATATTACTGACTGTGTTTAGATCAGGTATCAATTACATGCTCCACAGGTCACTGAAATCAGTGTAACAATACCAACTACTCAGGCGAACCCACCCAAACCCAGAGGAGAAAGTTCTTCAACGCAGGGTTCTAGGAAGTATTGTCCACTGCCTTGGATGGCCCAGGCATTAAGATTTACACAATGTGAGACTCAGTGCACACTGGAATTTAGCCCAAGGTAATTTGTTCTGAGCCAGTTGCCACTGAAATAAAATCCATATTTTTCAGACATAAATTGTTGGCCATAGACCAACAATTATTGTTCTCCTGCTCTGGCACAAACCTGGATGGTACAAAGGCTTAGCAACTTCCTGGGGTATTTAGGAATAATGAAAGATGGCCAACTGACTCACAAACATCTGAACTGTATTCCCTCACTGACCCCTGGTTTGACCTTTGGATAGGTCACAACATCTGCCCTCTATTTTGCCACCTGTGAAATGGACAAATCAAATAAAAGTGGCATCTAAGTTTCCCTCCAGTTCTGAGATTCAATGTTATCATTTGTCCCCAATACAAGAAAAGGTTAAATACCATCTAGTGGGCAATCAAATAAATCACTAAGAGTACAACATTTTCTATTACCTGAAAGTAAAGCCAACTAAATTAAAAGAAAAAAAGAAAATACTTCTCCTCAATAAAAGTAGAATTTAGTCCAAGCTTAAATAGATCTAATCTTTCTCTTTTGGATGACTCTGCATGAAAAACTTGACCGCTCTATCCACTGACTGAAAATAATAATTTTTTTTTTAAAAAAATTGATCATTCAAACCTATGGCAGAACAAAACCTATATCCACTTTCAGATATTTCTTAGAAAGGAAAATGGTAATTTTTTCCAGAAGAGCACTCTGTCTTTTTGGCATAAAATTATTTGCTCTTAGTAAAGAATAAATAACGCAGAATAAAATATCAATTATGAAGGAAAGTTTTAGAGAAAGATTTTAATAGTCATAAGATTGGTACAGTGGAAATTACCCTGTCACTGTGATTTAGGGTGTTGCACATGTGGCACAATTATTCAAACCCGGGACCAAGTGCCAAACAATGAAGCAAGACATATCAGGGAGTAAACAATACAAAACTAACTGAGTAGAGGGAATGCGGAAGCGTCAACTCCATCAGAATTTGGTGAGGGGCGGAGCACTGGAGTCACGCTGCTCCAGACTTAAGCAATGCCACATTTTCTACATTTGATTCCCCATGACTATTTCCACGTCCCTACTGTCTTTGAATGCTTTTCATCCTTTCCTAAGTTCATAAATAAGACCAATAGCATTTTGGTGTTTCTTTAATTTCCTTACAAATGACATGAGAGAATGGCCAAGTCAAACTCTTGGAGACAAGAAGGGTAATAAATCTCAGGAACTTCAGAGCTTTGGGCAAATGTTATAAAGTCTACTACCCCGAGATTTTATACTGGAAAAAAAACAAACAGAAGAGGATCTCTGACAACAAACCAAACTGGGTAAGAAGCTTCATTGTCTTCTCACTTCTTGATAATGTTCTTTTCTATTCTCAATGGGCAGTATGGGAAGTGGGTGAATTGGGAGAAAGATTGTGAAACATTTCGCTGTACCTTGATCTCGGTCTAGACGTATGTGATACAAGTTGAAACTGATATGTAACTAGCCTTTTTATTTGTTTCTGCAACCTCGTGCAGATAAAACCTTCTGATATATACAAGTCATCCTAAACTTTGATTCCTTTCAAATGATCCTAGGACCCCCAAATACCATCATTACTGAAATGGAGATCTTGGCACTGGTCCCCAAACAAATAAAGCCAATATAGCCCTGGCCTGTATTTAGAACATCGGTCCTTGCACTGAAGAGTCTCGGGTTTGATTCCCAGTCAAGGGCAGGTACCTGGGTTGCAGGTTCGAGCCCCTGAGGCAACCAAAGATGTGTCTCTCTCACATCAATGTTTTGATCTCTCTCTCTCCCCCCGCCCCCCTCCCCACTCTCTAAAAATCAATGGAAAAATATTCTTGGGTGAGGATTAACAAAAATAAATAAATAAAATTTAACTTAAAAAATAAAGCCAATATAGATTCTACATAGGTAGAGTATTAACATTTTTTTTAATTGAAAAGGATTTGCTGTTTAGCAGTGCTCTGGAGGAGAGCAATCTGGTGTATCTTGGTTCTCAAGTGACACTAAAAAATTACTTCCAATAACCATTCATTCAACATGTATTTATGGGGTGCTTACTCTAATCCATCTCCAGGAGTAACAGTAAAAAAAGTGTACTATCTGTCTTCTATAAAGCCATGCTTCAGACCAACTGTCCAAAGAGCATGGACTCCACCCAAGTTGCCTTTCTTTAGTCATCAACGCTACCTGTGCTCTCTTATTTGGTTTGTGTATGCCAAATTGCACACTAATTCAAGATCATCCATTAAGATTAAGATTTTAGTCTTTAGCCATAATGCACCATTTCTCTAGATGCAAAGCTAATTGCCAGATATAAATCGATAGAACACAACATTTTCTTTTGTGTTATCTACCTAATCAATTTAGTGTTCATTGCTACACCTGGCAACGAGAGGTGGAAAACCTTGGTTTTAGGTGATCCTATTTGATGGATGAACAGGCAGGACTCCAACCCTCCACCCAACAGAACATATAAAAAGCAGGAGGGTTTTCTTCCATTCTACCCCCGCCCCTCCCCCCCCCTCCGCCCCCGCCACAGGAGTCACCTGTTTGTTTCTTAGAAGCACTGTTCTTCTTCAAGTTGTTAAACTATCTCATGAAAAAGAGAGTTGACCTTCTGAAAAATGCCACTTCTTTATAGCATGATTCTTATCTCACTAAAGTGCAAAATGTGGTTATCATCCACAGGCCATTTAAAATCTATATGTGGCCCTAGCTGGTTTGGTTCAGTGGTAGAGCGTCAGCCTGGGGACTGAAGGGTCTTGGGTTCGATAGTCAAGTCAAGGGCATATGCCCAGGTTGTGGGCTCGATCCCCAGTAGGGGGTGTGCAGGAGGCAGCTGATCAATGATTCTCTCTCATCATTGATGTTTCTATCTTTCTCTCCCTCTCCCTTCCTCTCTGAAATCAATAAAAAATATATCCTACCTTATAATAGAGAAACATGCAAATTGACCACACCTCCGCTATGCCCACGATTGGGCCGGCGGGAGGCTGGGGGGCGGGACTCCGGGTGGCCTATCTGGCCGTTGAGAAGATCAAGATGGCGGCTCCCAGTCCTCTTAGTTCCGGGGGTCCCTGGGGCGATCGGCACCCCGGGGGGGGGGGTGTGTGGCCGGGCCCATGCAGCCGCTCCTGGGGTGCCTGCGGCGATGGGCACCCCGGGGGGCGTGGCCGGGCCCATGCAGCCGCTCCTGGGGTGCCTGCGGCGATCGGCACCCCGGGATGGCGTGGCTGGGGGTGCCTGCGTCTATCGGCACCCGGGGGGGCGTGGCCGGGCCCATGCAGCTGCTCCCGGGGGTCTGAGGCGGGGGTTGAGGGGTGGTGCCACCTCAGTGGAGGGGTGCTGCACTGCAGGGTACTGGACTGACTGATGTGATTCAGACAAGCTCCCAGTGCTAATGGGCCTCGCTCAGGCGGCCTTCACACTTCAGAGGCAGTGACTCCTGCTCCTGCCTTGACCCAAAAGCAAGCCCGCTACACCCTGCCCCATAGCAGAGCATGCCTAGGCAGTGAGTGGGAAGCCTTCCACCTGCTTTGGAGAAGGGGGGGCAGTAAAGAATGGGGGGAGAGGAAAGAATGTGGAGCATCCGCAATGAAGAGGTGCTTGAGAAAGAGGCTCGGAAGCCTGACTGGAAGGTTTGTTCTGTTTGCTGGGCCGCTGCCCCTTAGGAAGCGCAAAGAGCATGGCTCTGAGGGCTTCCTGTGTGCTGAGTCAAGTTCCACAGCCAACTGGAATTGGCCTCAGTTTCCTGGTCTGTAAAATGGATGAAGCGTGTCCCAGTGCCTTCACTGAGCTTTGATGGCCAATTGAGATACTATATAAAGAAAATGAGGGAAGAAATGAGAAAGAAAAGGAAGGACAAGCAACACAAAAGAAAGACTGAAAGGAACCTGTAAACCCATTGTCACTTAAATAGGGAATATAGTCAATAGTGTTGTAATGATGGTATGATGCCAGGTGGGTACTAGAAATATCGGGGAACACTTTTTAAAGTATATGATTGTCTAACCACTATTCTGTAACTAATATAAAACCTGAAACCAATACAAAATAATGTTGAATGTAAAGAAATGAAAATTGGAGTGAAATTTTTATAAATTTCAAAGTTTAAATAAAAGCTGTAAAGGAAGGAAGGGGAGAATAAAAAGTGTTTTTCATTTTGCCACTTCATTAAAAAGACAGTTGTCTTTATATGGTGCTTTTATACTTTTCTAAGTCATTATCTCATCTTAATTTCCGGGCAACTTAAAGACAAGATAAGCATTCCCTCCACTATTCAAAGAAAGGAAATCTTGGTGTCTGGTCCTAATGATTCAATTGTCAAGCCCTTATTGTAAAGCAGGGTTAGTAAAATTTTCTGTGCAGGGTCATATCTATACTAATAAAAGCCTTGGGGGTGATCAGGCCAGCAGGGGAGGGTATTTGGGGGCAATCAGGCCTGCAGAGGAGCAGTTAGGGGGCAATCAGGCCAGCAAGGGAGCAGTTAGGGGGCAATCAGGCAGGTAGGTGAGCGGTTAGGAGCCAGTGGTCCCGGATTGTGAGAGGGATGTCCAACTGCAGGTTTAGGCCCGATTCCACAGGGATCGGGCCTAAACCTGCAGTTGGACATCCCCCAAGGGGTCCCATATTAGAGAGGGTGCAAGCTGGGCTGAGGGACACCCTCCCCAGTGCACAAATTTCGTGCACCGGGCCTCTAGTATATATATATATAAGAAAGTATTTTAAAAAAATAAAATAAAATCTACCTGTGTAAATATATAAATATATATGTTTGCTTCCTGGAAAATCCCATTTTACTTCTGCAATACACCTACTGTTCCTTCTTTCTATTACCAAAGCCCCACACAACTCCCTCCCTTCCTCAAGAACTGCTTTGTGGTGAGGAGACAATGGAAGCCCAGGCATTCACCTGGACACTTACTTTAATGATGCAAGAGTTGTTATAAGTGAGGCTCAGGGGTCAGGTAGTCCTGAGTTAAGATCCCATTCTAGCATTCTCTAGTATTAGCATAACAGTGGGCAAGTGGCTGAACTCCTCTCTGCCTCAACATCCTCATCTGCAAATGTGAATTCTTAGAGAACTTACTATAGGTAGGTGGTTGTGCTTTTGGAGGGCTAGATGCCATAATGTGTGTCAAGCACTTAGCATAGTACCTCGCTTGGTAAAGTGCTCATGAAATGGAAACCATTGTTACAATAAGCAGATGCATAAATGCTAACATGTATTCCTAAGAAAGCCAATTTAAAAGAATTATAGCACGGCCCTGACCGGTTTGACTCAGTAGATAGAGCGTGGGCCTGAGGAATGAAGGATCCCAGGTTCGATTCTGGTCAAGGGCACGTACCTTTATTGTGGGCACATCCCCAGTAGGGGGCATGCAGGAGGCAGCTGATCCATGTTTCTCTCCCATCGATGTTTCTAACTCTCTATCCCTCTCCCTTCCTCTCTGTAAAAAATCAATAAAATATATTTAAAAAATAAATAAAAGAATTATAGCACGAACAATTATATTGCTTTCTCTAGTCATCTTGCTGATCTCTGTCTCTCAGACTGTCCATAGAGAAGCCTCCCTGTTAGTTGTGTAGGGGTCAAGTGGCCTCTTGGCTCATGTTTTGTACAACAAACATTGTTAAATGTTTATTGTTGATAAACATCGACTTAAAATGGGCTGTAACCACAAGGTAGAAAATAGGAAAAAGAGAGAATGGAACCACCACAGGGACCACCTTTCCTGGATAGAAACCTCAGAATACTGACCCTTGTAAACCTACCTTTTATGTTACAGTTTGAAAGGATTTTGATAAATAATTAAATGCACTGCCTCCTTTTATAAGTGGGAAACGGAGGTCCCAATGTTACAGAGAGAACCCAGGACTATATTTAGATCGCTCTTCCACTATCTATTGTGCAAATCTTTTATTATGAAAACTTTCAAAAATGAGAACTATAGAAAGACTGGAATAATGAGCTTCTACATGTTCATCATCCAGTTTCAATCATTATCAGCCCATTGCCTCTCTTGGAAAACACTGCATCTGAATCAGGAGTCATTTATACTCCTTCACAAAGCTGTTTAGAACCACTACCTAACAGAGCACATACCCCAGGCAAAGAAATGTAAAAATAGAAAGTGAAGAACATAGCATAAGAAACAAAGTCGGACTCAGTAAGTGCCTAAAATGTAAAAAATTTGCTCAAGCTGTTTTTAAAACAGTCTGGAAATCATAGATTTGTTTCGAAAGGGCACTGTTCCTTTAAATTACTTACTGATCCCACCCAAATCTTGCACCCTGGCCAAATGCCTGACCACTCTTGCTTTAACTTAGTCTAATAAACATGAATAAAGGATTGCAAAAGATCCAAAGCAAGGACAATTTTTATTTCCCACAGAACAGAGAAATATTCACTAGCCAACTCCATCCCCAATGATGGTACTTGATGCTGGCCTTTCCTTAACCAGTCTTTAGTTCCTGTTTAACAAACTATTTATAAGGTAAGACATAACTGCTTTGTTTTAATCACTTATAATCAGAGAGGACCATTGTGGAACTGTGGAAGATTAAATTGTTCACATACTTACAGTGTGAAGAAAGCTTATCAAAAAATTTTATCCTCTGCTATTACTTTAAATTAATTATTAGAAAAATATGACTAATTGTAGAATTTAAAAATGTAGAAATTTAAAATGTATTTAAAGTTATTTAAAAATTAATTTTTAATGTACATTCTACTGCATAGCATTATAATAATGTTAATATCTTTTGGGGTATCTTTTTCTTAATTTGGAACATGTTTTTATAATTAAGTATTAACTGCAGAATACTTTAAAACTTGACAATATGGCAATTTGAACAAAGTATTTATACATCATTTTATTTTAAGGTAGAAACAAATGAGATGCAATGTGAATAAAATTGTTAAACTCTGCTGAAAGATAATTTCACTTATGAAAATTATAAAATATAAAGTCTCTTGGAGTTATTGATCCTAATAGTTACTCCCAAAATTTTAGGCAAAAATATGGCATTTGGTTAAATTTAATCTTTTTTCTGCATTTATAAAATTTAACCAATAGTAAACATAGAGGTTTATATTTCTTTCACTTAATAATGACCTCCACACCCCGAAACCTGTTTTACTTGTATGTGAGATTTAAATGAGAGAAAGATGGGAATTATTAAAAATGGAAGCAAAATAAAACATGGTAAATATTAGAAATATATGGGCTCTTAAGATGCCAAACTAATAAAGATTTCCGAAAGGTAGGAAAACGAAAATACTAAAGAAAGAAAAGTGGAAAGATATAAGCGTGTCCTACGGCCAATATCAGAAAACAGAAAGGAATACCAAACTTTGGTTTGGGAAAGCTAAATAAAAAGTGTTAGAGCAAATAGTAATAAAATATGAGACATTGTGATTATTACTAATGATTAAGTTACATTAGTGGAAATTGTCTATCAGAGATTCAGGTAGGAATTCATGATTATATTCCAAGAAAACTATGAACAGGTGCTTAGGTTTGGAGAAAGATAAGTTTTACTTTAAAGCCAGCATTTTCAAAGCCCAAAATGAGGCCTACAAATGAGAAAAAAAAATGGTTTTATTCTTCTGATGCTGCATGGTTATAACCTTTAGGTTTTTGAAGAGTCATCTTAATCATTGATCATGTAGCTTTAAAATCTCTCTCTCTCCTTCTCAGTGAGATTAAATTCTCAGTCTATGAGAAGTTCCTTCTGGTATAGGCTCAACAAAAAGAAAAGTCATATGTAATACCAGGGACATGGTGTTATTTCTTTCCCCCTAAAATGCAATAGCAGCTAAGTTTTGCTACATAGCTGTATCCTTACATTAATCTTCAGAATTAAATTTGAACAACCTTTCGTATTCTTCTCATTGGTTAGTAATGGGATGTCCTCTGTATATTCTATTTCCTTAGTACAATTCTTGTTCTTTCCTTTAACACCCACCCATCTTCACATCTTAGCATTCCTGGTCTAAAGAGTAGTTGACCTTTGGTCAATTGTACTTATGTACTTGCTATAAGGATGCTTGGCCATATTGATACAAAGTCAGCTTAATAAACTTCCTGCTAGATGATCCTATTTGAGAAACAGACCATGACATGGAGCCATTCATTGGTTCATCCCCAACCCAACAGTTTTGCTTCCCTTGGCGTTTCTTCATCTGGCAGGTATGAAAGATTTTCAGTCACTCATCTCATTCTTCACTGCTTTTGCATATATTTCTACCCCCTACTCAGAGCCTGGAAAAATCATGCTCATGATTTCCCAGTTCCCATTCCCTCAAGGCAAGGTGCCAAAGAAGGAAAATGTGATTCTTTTCCCAGAACTTCTGAAATCAATGTAATTTAAGCAGGCAAACATTCTGAAACCTTGGTTCAGAATAAGCTTTCTTATCCATTCTTGGGTATACTGAGCTAACCACACGTGAATCTTTTCTTACCAGGCAAGCATGTGAATTTAAAGTTATTTCACGTATAGCTGGGCATACTGAGTGATGGAAATGACTGAAGATTTTAATACAGGATTAGACTTTTTATTGTTAATCTACCCAGAAAAATAGTTTCACATGGCTATTCAGAAGGGGTGCTTCCTGATTTCAAGTCCCATTTCGGTCCATTAGCTGCAAGAACAGCTGCACAAATCTATTTTTGCTCTCATATTCTTTTGATTTATTAGATAGGCAGTTGTGGTCCAGCTTGGAACTCTAGTGGAGATACAGTTTCCAAAACAAGAGTAGAAAAGAGAAAAGGGGTTTTATGGAAACAGAAGGGCAACTTAATTTTTGACTTGACCTCTGAACTCACTGAAGTTGTGAGTACACATAGTAAGACTGAAATGTGGTGGTTCTCTACAGCCTGCAAAAATATTGGGCTGATCAGGAATTAATTATAATGAAAATGAATGAAACAACCATGTGACAGTCTGAATGTGGAAATGTCAAAGCAGACCCTGTGATTGAACCACAGTCGCCAGAATGGGACAGAAATGTGTTAAATGGCTCTCCCAACTTTGATTGATAGAAATATTCACTAATGAATGTTTGGTTATAGTGCCATAATTTATTTGGATTAGAAACTTTTAAAATCTCAATGTGCATATTCTTCTATAAATATGAATGAAAACTCTTTTCTCCATTCACATGCCAGTTTTCAATTCTGCTGGAGTGGAATTAAAAATAGTAAGCATTATATTTTATTATAGTATTTATAACTTATTTTTCTATTAAAGGTGCTACAGGCAGATGATTTTTCACCATCTACCAAAATGTGGAATGGACATTTTGTCTTTTATCTCCTGATCTTGCCAGCTTTTATGAGTCAGACCATACATGGACAAAGAAAGAAAGGATCAAAGCCCAATTTACTTGCAAGAACAAATGATCTCCAGGGTAAAAAAAAAAAAAAGAAAGTTTTATTTTTGTTTTTAATGATTAGTTTTAGCCTGTTCAAACACTAACATGCATTTTTACCAGTAGCATTTGATGCAAATAACAAACTATATATATGTGCATATATGTGACCTTCTACTTTGATATGATTATATTATGAGAGTGATCTACCTTACATACTTATAGGACATACTTATAAACATCAGAGTTTTTTAAGCACTTGTACATTTATTATCTCGTTTAAGCTTCGCAGTAATCTTATATATAAAATAGGCATGAGAGAGAATGCCACTTTCGTCTTATGGATAAAGAACGGAGGCCCAGAAAGGCTAAGTGGCACACCCAAAGCCGTAGGCAAATTCACCAAGATTCAATCTTAAATTCCCTGCTTTTAAGTTTCTTTCTCCCTTCCTGTAGCTACAGTGTGAGGTGTATAGTTACTTTCTCTCTTAATTTCAAAAAGTAAAAAAACCCAAAACACTCCAAAACTCAAAAACAAGAAGGGGCCTCACTAACATGAAACACACCAGAGAAAAAGGTGGAGTATTATTTACGTATAGACAACTTTGCCCGATGTTTGTTGAATTTGTAAACTATGATGCACTTTCCCCCCTCCCATTTTAAGCAGGTTTCCCTTTGGGAAGATGCTCAGAATATATGGTATTTTAAAAATGATTGCTTTTGATTTGCATGATTTTACAAGAGAAAATGAATATATAGACTTGCAAAGAGATTTAGTTCTTCACACCTGAAGCCCTATCTATAAGGTGCATCTCTTTCACACTTCTCTCTCCGCTCAAAAATAAACAATACACACCATACCAGCTCAGGGCTTTTCTTATGTAAAATTGTTTCATGAGTAGGTTCAAGCATTTTTGCCTAACCTGTTTATTCTGTTTCAGACTCCACTTGCTTCATAGATGTTGTCTTCATCGTGGACAGCTCTGAAAGTTCTAAAATTGTTCTCTTTGACAAACAGAAGGATTTTGTGGCTAGCTTGAGTGACAAGGTTTTCCAATTGACCCCGGGTCGCTCCTTGAAATATGACATCAAACTGGCAGCTCTTCAGTTTAGCAGCTCTGTCCAGATCGACCCACCCTTTTCTTCTTGGAAGGATCTACAGACTTTTAAGCAGAGGGTGAAGTCTATGAATTTCATTGGGCAAGGTACTTTCTCTTACTATGCCATCTCCAATGCCACTAGGCTACTTAAGAGAGAAGGACGTAAAGCTGGTGTAAAAGTAGCTTTGCTGATGACTGATGGCATTGACCACCCAAAGAATCCAGATGTTCAAAGTATTTCTGACGAAGCCAGAACTGCAGGAATATTATTTATCACCATTGGACTTTCTACTGTAGTCAATGAAGCCAAACTGCGTTTGATATCTGGGGATTCAACTAGTGAACCCATTCTCCTGCTGAGTGATCCAGCCCTTGTAGATAAAATTCAGGATCGCCTGGTAGGTATCTAATGGGGTGGTTTTATAGACATACATCTCATTATAATAATTTTAACTATAAATTCTGTAAGAATAGATACTGGGTCAAAGAAATGAAAGAAAAAAAAAAAAAAACAACCCCACCTTGGAAATGCAAAGAAGAATCTTTCCAAAGTCTCTCTCTACTTCTTTGATAGTTCACTTCACACCAGATATACTGGGGAAGTACCAGGCTCATTCTCTGGAGCTGCATGCCTCACTTTAATGCTAGCCAATGCTGGGGATTTGAGAAGGATTAGTTTCCAATCATACACCTCAGGCTCCTGTTTATACATCCTGGGCTCATTGAACACTGCTGACTTATACTCAATTTGAGGTCAACCTATGGTCTGCTATGTTTGTATTCAGTTGATCTTTTCCCTTTCCACATGTGCAGAAATACTTTTTACTTTGTCTCAACTGTTGCCATATTATTCTCAGAGTTCATAGACTCCCAATGCGGAAAAAGCAAACAAACAAATAACAACTCCTTGTTTCTTAGGTGGTAACAATGTCACCCAATGTAAAATCACCTACGACCTGCAGTCAGCCAACAGTTTCTCCCATCAGATCAATGAGTCCCTCTTTATTGATCTGATTGGCTGAGTTGATGCTTTCTTCTTTACCGGTTGCTCAATTGTGTGTAAGAACCTTTCCTTGCTGCTTGGTGGAACATAAGGAGGCAAAGCAATCAAAACAAAATTGCCCTTCACCGTATTTTTCAATGAAAAATCTCCTGGAGAAAAAGTGGTTGATTTGTTGTGTTAAAAATTGATTTTCTTAAAAAGATTAATTTTCTTAGATTTGTTACAAGACAAATATATCCTTCAGGGACTGAGCATTGCATATGGCTGTTTTGTGTAGGTTGGAAAAAACCTGAGGCTCCATTTCAGAGATTGTTTTCCCCTTTGTCCCTTCCTCCACTCTTTCCCCCCCAACATTACTCTTCATTTTTACTCAGCTGTTTTCAGCATGAGACACTGAGTTTTTCTTATCTAAATGATAATTATCATATCTTGAGTGCCCTGTGTGTTAGGCATTGATCTGAGCACTTTATATATTTTATTTTATTCAATGATTACAACAATCTTGTGATGTAGAAACTGTTACTATCATCATTTGATCATTGAAAATTTAAGGCCAGGCGAAGACCCCAGAGTCTTCATGCTTAACCCTGTAAAGTCTTGTGAGAGGGGAAATAATAGCTTGGGGTGGATGCTTACTCTGAGCTGCTCTTTTGTGTGAAAGAGAACTGTGCAGGGTGCCTGGCTAACTGCCTAGTCCTTCCTGTGCTGTAATTTAAGGAGTCCTCGCCAGGGAACTTAAAACAGAAGGCTCCGGCCTGTGCAGGAGAGAACACCGAGGTTGTGATAATGACTTGCCTGTGGCTGACTGTCGAAGATGCAGGACAGGCAGCTCCTTGTTTGGCCAGATGTGAAGGCTCGGGAGGCTCGTATCCCCCCAGGCACACCCTCACCAAGAGCTCCTGCCCAACCAGGAGGAACACAGGCTCTTGGCCGCAGACTCCATGCAATACTGTTTGCTCGTTTCTGGGGAAACTAAAACAGGACCAAGCATCCTAATGACTCCGCTCTTCCTTAGCATCCTGGGATTTTAGCTTGTTTGTTCAGATGGAAGTTCTGTGAACAAGCTACTTCTTAGAAGGAGATGCCTCTTTCCAAACACTTCCAGAATCTGAAGGGCTTATCAGGCTCTTCGAAGGAAGATATACCCAAGTTTCAATGGAACTTGTCTTTTCATCAAACCACTGGAAAAATTCATCTAATCTATTTCTATTACATCATTAGTTGAATTTTTAAACTTTTTATTTTGAAATAATTATGTAGCTGTCTTTTAAAAATAAATTAATTAGGCATAATTTCTATACAAAACTGCATTTATTTGAAGTACACAATACCATGAGTTTTGATAGATGTATACACCCGGGAAGCCACTAACACAAGTAGGATACAGAATATTTCTAGCACCCCCAAAATTTTCTCATGCATCTTTGCAATACATTTTCCCTCGTCCCTGAGCTACTACTGATATTGACTTCTCACTCTAGATTAGTGTACACATTCTAGAATTTTACATAAATAAACTCATTCAGTTGTGCACCCTTTTGGTGGCAGGCTTCTTATTCCCAGCATAATGACTTAAAAATTCATCTGGGTTGTTTTTTGTATCAGCACTTTATTCCTTTTTATTGCAGAGTAGACTTTATGGATGGACATGAGTGTCCATGATGAGTAGGTTTTGCAGGAGCCAAGAAAATTCAGGAAATCATTGCACATTCTTGGCACCTCTAGTAGAAAGTGTCATGTAAGAACCCCATGAAAACATTTCAGTTCTGAATCACCCAAGAGAGGTCAATGATTTTTAAATTGAAAATTATTTTTATTGCTGTTTTATTATGATTTACATAACAGTGTTGAAACCTAAGGAACTCAACCTAATCTCCTGAATATATTACTTGGTCCTTTGGAAGAGAAAGAAAGATGTGGAGATTTTAAAAAATTATTTACTCTATCATCTTCGATGTTAAATTTTTAAAAAGCCTTTATGGGACTAAAGCTTGTGACACATTGGTCTCTTTCTCCGAAGATTAAGAAAACCCCCAGTTTAGTGTATCCCCTTCTTTATACACCAAAAAGAGATCAACTTGGTAATTGTTCTGTCATCTTTAGAATGCTATACTTTCTTAATTTATTAATTATAGTCCACTTTTCAGTTTTTGAAGGCTTCCTCTCTTTAGAGCCTTATTTCTGTTCTCTGTTTAAGGTTTGTATTTTGCTAAAGCCGCAAATAGTTCTTGTCATAGAGTTTGTAATCCTTGCGACTAAGTTCTTTATTTTCATCCCATTTGCTGTTGTGCTATAACTTCCGAAGCTTCCTCACATTTCCTCTCTCCCCTTCTCAGCGCAACGATGCCATCGTCATTCACAAAATTGGCAATTCCAGTCTAGCCTTCTCCTTACACACACATGCCATCACAAAACTCTGACTTCATTAATACTGTTGCTCTAGTGAGGGCCTTTATCTATTTACCCTTTTCATTTAAACTACAGTATCTACCTAGACCTTAATTGACCTTCTCTCTGGCTTTAACCATGTTCTCCACACAGCCCACCACTCCGCCTCAGTGAAAGCTCCCACTGCGTCCCAAGGCCTCCAGCTCTGCCATGTGGGCTTCTCTGTCCACTCTTTCTAAATGTCCTTCCTCACTGCTTCTTTTGTCTAATTGCCCACACTTGTCTTTATGACTTCTTTCCTCATAAACTTTGACATATAGAACAGCATTCCATCAAAGAGTTGGTCCTTTGCATTCCTCCCTTCAAAATTATCCAGAAAATCCACCTATTCCAAGAATCTATCTTGTTACCCCCACCCCACCCCCCAATCCAGGATCTCCTTCCCACGCTGCTTGCCCTGAGCTATCTGTTCTCCTGTCACTGGGGCTTAAGACTATAAGTGCCCTTAGGGATGGAGCTTTGTTCATTGTTTGAAACAGTCTTATCTATTGTGCAGTTTTGGGTCCACTTTTGTTTCCATAGAAATATAAATCCCAACAAACACAAAATCAAATGAGTTCCCAAAATAATTAGTTGTATTGTTATGGTTTTTATCCTCATGGCACACATTTTTAGATAGTAATATGGCAAAGCAGAAATTAAATTTTCAAAGGAAGAGCTAGAAAAGTGTAAAATTAAACATCAGGCACAGTAGCAGCTAAATTCCTGAGTTTAAAATCGATAAGGACCTTGCTTATTATAAAGTGACAAAACTTTAAATTTTTATTTATTTCACTAGTTCTCAAATATTACAATTTGACTTGTATTATAAGTTGTTTTATTGTCTATTTCATATTTCTTTTCCCTCGCTCTCTCCCAGAGGAAATCAAGCATGTTTTAAATATTTTCATAATTTGGATCACATTGCTTTTTCACTCAATGTTTTTGAAAAAATTTTTATGTTGAAATATGGAGATCCAGGACATTCACTTTAGCTGCTGAATAGTATTTCATTTGTTGATCCATTCCACTATTGATGGATATTTTAATTATTTCCAATTTTTCACTATTAAAAACAATGAATGTTGAAATGTACAAGAATTTCTCTAGGGTATGTCTAGAAAAGTTGTCAGGACAACAGGTGGAAACAAGGACTTGTCCTGGGCAGCCTAGAGATAAAGCAGGTACATCTTTACCTTTCTCGACACAGCCGAATGTTCCGGAGAGGGGTAATGGCATTTTCCACTGAGACTGTAATTGTTTCTAAGTTCCCGTTTCACCACATGACCTACTGGGTCTTACAGGTACATCTTTAAGACACTGTCTGCTTTCAGCCTGGATTTTCACTGGCTAGTATTTTAAAACCATTGGGTTGAGAAGGGATTGAGGAAGGGGAGAAAGAAGTCCAAAGGTGAAACCCTGAATTTTGTATGGATCTGTGGTTTATAGCTCCCAAGACCATAAAATGGTCAAATTTTCTCATTTTATATATGTTGGAAATGACCTGGAAGGCTTATATGACTTGCCCAAGGCCACATGAGTAGTTAATAGTGGGAACAGAATGAAAACCCTGGATGACACTTAATGCCCTACCTCAGTGGTCAGCAAACCGCGGCTCGCGAGCCACATGTGGCTCTTTGGCCCCTTGTGTGTGGCTCTTCCACAAAATACCACATGCGGGCGCGCACGTACAGTGCAATTGAAACTTCATGGCCTAAGCGCAGAAGTCGGTTTTTGGCTCTCAAAAGAAATTTCAATCGTTGTACTGTTGATATTTGGCTCTGTTGACTAATGAGTTTGCCGACCACTGCCCTACCTAATTTTTCTTTCCATTAAATTGAGCCACTTAAAGCATTTTGCTGTGTCTTCCCTCTATATTATTAGTTTGTATGGAAATAAAAAAAAAAGTAAAAACAAAACTATAAAAGTACAACTCTGACATATCTTTAACTTCCTCATTACATCCTTCATTTTTAATATTTTGCAACAAATATTCTAGTGCTTTTTACTTTTGTTTTCTGTTTTATCATATATATGTTATCCCTTCTTGATTCAGTCATAAGGCATTAAATTGATACGTAATACCTACCTTAAGAAAGCAACAATTCTATCTGTAAATATAGGTTAATTTTCCCCCAGGGTTTGACCTCAGACATGGCCTTCAGTGCACTTGTTAGACAATACCCTAATTTCTCTAAAATTAGGAATTTAAAGTAATTTTGAAAAATATTCTGGCTAATTAATTTCTGTGTGGGTAAATGTGAAGTAACACTGAACTTAGTCAGGTGGCTCAGCCCAAATGTGTGACCTTGGACAAGTCACAACACTGCAGACCAGGTTTCCTTATTACAAAATGAGAGGTTCAACATGATTGCCTTCTAAGGCTCACTCATTAATATATCATGAAGTCATAACCCTATAACTACTGTTTTAATACTTCCAAACAAATGCATGTATGTATAGGGATGGAAAAAATAAAAGAAGACAAAATACACAGTTAGGTATTCTGCCGAAGTCTTTGTAACTAAAACTAAGAAATTTCTCATTATGACTGATTAAACTTGTAGCCAAATTAAGCTTTTAGCCAGATCATAGAGCTGATAAAGGAAATCAAAGATAAGCATAGGGTGCAGTAGGATATTCTTAGATAACAAAATAGCTTTAATGTTAGTTCTCTTCATGTCTCTTATTGTTATGTGGCTCGGAGTATTCCTTGGGTGGTTGGCTGGTAGGCTTATTGCTTTCACAAGGCTAAAAAGGCTGAATTGCTCTTCTTTGTAGAAATTGCATATCCCATAGGGAATAATTAAGACTAATGAGAAGTTGGAAGCAGAACCATGAATTGAGTTAATGTTTCATTCTTTTCCCCTCCTAGGACATCTTGTTTGAAAAGAAGGTAAGAACCACTTTCTTTGAATTATTCCAAAAGCTCACATTATCAAATCAGCATTATAATTCACATTTGGAGATAGGTGTGACAAAAAAAGAAGTGTTTAACTATACTTAAAAAGAGCCACTCTATTTCTAGGCCACTGTCTAATTTCTTTTAGGCCACCATATCCACTGCAGGTTGAAAAATTAGAAAAAAAAATTTAATGTGATTTTAGAAAGTAATGATAACCAAATGACATAGTTTTTGCTTAGTTTGATATGACTTCTTTTATTCTAAGCATGTCTCTGACACCAACTACTCGGGGAATGGGGTGGGGGAGTCCTTCATTTTGGGAGGTGTGCCTGTAATGGGCAGGGTCAGGGAGAGTGTTCCTGGTTAAGAGACAGGGCGCAGAGTCGCCCCCTGCTGCCTGCTGATGGACTTTAAGCTCATTCTTCCTGACAGTGGCAAAGGAAGCTGGCCAATATTGGTTGGATAGTACTTAGCACAGAGATGACCATCAGCCTTCTGAGGACTCCTGTACTCAACATGTGTTTCTTAACAGTAAAGAGTTTGGAACGTCTGAACTTTGTTCGATAAACTGCTTATTTAACATCAGAAAATTGACACGTAATATTGCATAAAATAATAGGCGCCAACCAAACCTTGTAGAGCATATTTCACGGAATTACACATGGTCAGATAAACCATTTTTATGTGCCATTAAGACAAGAAAACACTCTGGTAATTAAATTATGATATAGTGCCTTCTTAATTAGGATTTTTCATTTTATACTTATGCAAAGAGTCCTTTTAGATTTATTTAGATATAGATTTTTACCATAAAACCTGTATTACATATATGAAAATATATAAGCAAGATAAATTGGTAATTTCTAAAGTTTCTTCACATTCAGAGTCTAAATCTGCTGAATCATTTTTTGTCTCAGAGTCATTGGTGTACTTGTTTTTCTATAAAATACCTGTCTCAGTTCTGTCAAAAGCACTGGCGACCCAGCATTTCTTGCGTGCTGCAGTAGTGTCTCTGGAGTTTTCTTCCATTTCATTCTGTAAGTTTTGAAGCACGAATGCAGAAAATAGCAATTTCATCAGACTGAGCTCTCTCTGATTTCAGAGATGCTATCATAGGAAAAATGTGCATCTTAGAATTGATTAAATATGTTTTAAGTCAAATGTTTTCCTTTGCTGAGTAAAGCACTCTTTGATATTTGCATATTATTGAGCTCTGATGTGTTATATAATAGAGAAACAGCAGAAATTCCAAGAGTCCACTGAAAATATTTATCCTTCCCCTTTTTAAACTAGCAACTGGATGATATATATGTTTGATAGGAGGTCTCCTCAATTTAACCATGGCAATGTTTAATAATACTTTAGCGTATTCAATTATGTCCTTATGAGGTCTGAATTTTCCTAGAAGAATGTATTAGGAAGAGCAAAATCTCCATAAACTTGCAAGATAAAATTACTTCAAGGGGGTGTTCCATTTAGTAATGTACTGAATAAGATTTGAAATGCTGTTTCACTATGTATTAATATTGTTTTTCATTAATGATTCAGTGTGAACGCAAGATATGTGAATGTGAGAAGGGCGATCCAGGCGATCCAGGCCTTCCGGTGAGTATATTTCTCCTTTGAGCTTAGGGTCAAGTCAGGAAGTCCTGGCAATGATCACTCCACTCACGCTTGAAAATACCAGGACTATTCTGTGTTGTTGAAAAGCAGTTGCGTGCAAAGAGCAGCAAAAAAGAAAATGTTTTTTTCTTTCTTTTGTTCCTAAAGGGATACCTTCTGTCCTTAGGAATAAGCCTGGGATTTTACTGACCTGAACTAAGGTTTAACATGATTAAATTGTTCCCCTAAAGGTTATTTCGGCATCACTTCTTATGTGGCAATTGGGGCCAGAATTTCTCAATACCGAAGTGAAAATATAAAAAGATCTTTCAAATACTCAGTGCTTTAGGCAAAGCTTTGTTTGTTCCACCTGGAAACAAGCGACACAGGCCTCTTTGTCTTTACACTCATCTAAGAGCAATACCGCATGGCCTTGTGTGGAGGAAGGCCGGGTCAGGAAGCCTTGGGGATTAGAGTGAATTCTGTGACATGGAAGAGCATTGTGATGACTGGAGATGCTGAACATTTCTCAAATAGCAGATCATCCGAAAGCATCTATGCTTCCTTTTCAGTACTTCCTTTATTCATGTGACTGCAAACCTTAATGTTCAGAAGCACAGTACAGATATTTCACAAAAGTGCATGGATAAAATGTTTGAACTAACACTTGTGTTTGGGGATGGGAAGGGAAATGCGTGCTGTGAACTTCTTAGCCTATGACACATGTTATCTTGAGACCTGAGTCCTAAGCCTATACGTTTTCCACCCTCTTCCCAATCAAGGCATTAGAAAGTGGGGGATGTTTGTCTTTTTTATTTCAAAATACAAAGTTTGATACATTACATGCTAATGTGGCAGTCAGTAGACGCTGACTTTAGCTAAAGCAAAGGCTTAAATTTCCCTTCCTATAAAGTTTTGTTTTATACTTATTACACCAAGGGATTACCAGTGGAAGGTTTACTTGTGATATTGAATTGTGTTTTAGAATAAACAGTAGCAAAACTTGCCATAACTGAGCTAACCTGACAACTTTAGTCAATCAATGTTGTTAAAAGGGATAGTCCCATGTTGTAATAAGGATAAAGAACTGCGTCATGTAACATTTACTGGGTGCCCCCAAAACCTCTCAGAAAAGTGAGCTTTTTGATGGTTTGAGAATAAGAAGATGAAGCACCTTTCTGGAATAAGATTTGGAGAACTCTCTTCTTCCATCTTTGGAGATTGTCCCTTGGATATCAAGGAGAGAGAGAGACATTATCCTCTTTTGGATAATCTAGCGAATCTGCCTATTCAAGACTGTGCAGCTTTCCTGATATGCATGAAAAGAGAGAATAGAGTTGACTCTCTTCTTGGTAGGTAAAGTATTTTTTTTTTTTACAATCTTCCCTCATTTCATGGGATGAAGCTGATCAGAAATTATTGTAAGGTGTAAGAAACTAATAGAACGTCTGTTCAATATGATCTTTTTTTCTGTTTGCCTTTAGGGTACCCATGGAAACCCGGGTATCAAAGGTGAGCGAGGACCAAAAGGAAACCCGGTAAATGAATGAACAACTTCCCTTTAAACCAGGGTGTCTTCTTCTAACTTTATTTCTAGAACAAAAATTAAGAAAAATTAAGAGCATTGCAGTATATGTCAATGCCAAAAATCTGATGATTTCTGTGAAAAATATAAATTGTTCATTTCCTACATTAGCTGTCTGGTTTTTGTTAGCTTGCATTTACAAATTCTGAGTAACAAATGGCCATTTTAGTCAAAATGTCTAGGAAACCTTGGAACCCAATACATAGAAGCCTGTAATTAAATAGTGATGTCCCATATTAATGAGTACAATGTCCATGAATTATTAAGACATGTTCCATGTCAGATTGACATAGATACTTATGTTTTTATGGATCTACTTTGTAGATAACTAACATAAAATAATAATAAAAAAAACCCCACCAGATTGTCTTTCACTCTTCAGGCATTTTCTCTAATTTTTTTCTTTGTGTATCCATCAAAAAATTCTAGATTAATTATTTTTAATGATCTGTTCTGATCATTGTTGGGATGATGGTGTTCCAACTTTTAGAGTGACTGAAGGTATCACAAGACAGAGATTAGTAGATATAACTGTGAAAAATTTAAGGCTAAATTATGTATAATGAACATAATGATTAAAATAAAGAGGAAAACATATAGGGAAATGTTTTCACCAAATAGAATGGACATTGGGTTAATTTCTGTAGTACATAAAGACAATGAAATGAGTAAGAAAATATCAAGCTTCTAATAATTAAATGGTCAAAGGACTCGAATAATTTCCAAGAGAGGAAATAAAACCAGTAAATAAAGAAATAGAAAAATATTTGATTTTACTATATAATGAATGAAATTTAAAATAGAGGTACTGAGGTACCCTTTAATACAAATAATTCACACTGTAGGCACTTTGGCATTCAGGGTTGTTGGGTTATATTTTGAGGCAGGGAAGAGGCAATTTTCTAGTTCACATAATTTGGGTTAGTCTGTGTTTCAAATTTAAAAAAAATCTTTTTTTATAAAGGTTAACACAGCAATATTAAAGTCATAATAACTAGTGATAGCAATATGGTGGTGAAACTGGTTTGCTCTTCGTTGCAAAGGTAATGTGGCACATTGTGGAAAGCAATTAGGCACTACATAAGAGGCATTGAATATTAAAATATTTAACCCAATGATTTATTTCTGAGAATATACTTAGGGAGATAATAAAAAATATAATAAGTTAGATGCATGAAAGTATTTTTGTCAATTGCATGCTTATCAAAGAAAGGGAATGTAAAGCATCTTTGTAACACACACACACACACACACACACACACACACACACACACACACACACCCCTACACTCACCTTACTAGTATTGGGTTCAGATTGCCATTATGTCTTCTTTGTGTTTTGTTTTGTTAAATACCTGTTATAAGTCTATGTTCACATTTCATTTATTTGGCTTGCAATTTGGTGCCACAATATATATTTTCCTAAGTCTTGCTGAAATCAAGCAATCACTCTTTAGGACATTTTGGAAAACATTCCGAAGCCCCTTGGAGAAAAGCCAGAGGGGCTGGCTCCTAGTGGGTACAATGCTGTATTTGAGAACAATAGCTGTGTTGTTACACTGGGATGCAAGACTTGGCCTTAGCTGTGAAAATGTACCTGGATTCTGCACCCTCTACATCTGGCTTCACTTCAAAGGGCTAAAGCTATCTGAGCTGCTATTTTCTCCCCTGAATTGCATGGTGAAAATGTCAATGGGAAAGGCCAAAGAATTTTCCTTGGCCTTTGGCGGTGCCCGGCATTGGCTTGTCTTGTTAATCTTGGAATTCTGAATAATGCATTTTATTGAGCAAAATCAGTCCCTCTGCATGGCTGTGGAATTCTGACTGAGTTTTTTGTTTGTCACAGGGTGATGCTCAAAAAGGGGAACCTGGAGAAAGAGGCCCAGCGGTATGTACACAACTGGATTGCCTTCCTCAGGAAGTAATCCCAGGGTGCTAAGATTCTGTAATTGGCCACTTTGACCCCTGGAGTGCAAGTGCAACAACGATTTATATCTGCGTGTGCTAGTGATGTCTCTCTCACACAAGCAATCAGACAGATGATGAGACGCGTGGTCCACCACGTGACATTCCCTGGTACTAAATTGGACACCTGTGAAAGGCTCAAATAAGAAAAATATTTTGCTTTACTTCTTGTATTGTTTTTTTCAATAAGGAGAAAATTAAAATTCTGGAACTATAATGAGAAATAATTACAGAAAAATTTTTCATTAGCCTTTGGGTTAGAATTGCATCAGTGTAGCAAATAGCAGAGAAGTATACAGTGAACAAAAGGAGACTATGATAATTCTCTCCTCTCAGTCTCTCCTTGGGTGAAAGCCCAGAGGTTTTAAAAACTGTTGTCTTGGTGTTTTTGATTCACTTTATGAAAGAACCTGAGAGAAAGTTTGAAAATTTCAATGGGAAGCCACTCAGAAATTTCTGTTATTTATTTATTCAGGAACCATTTCTTAATTATCTTCCTTATATAAAGCATGTTTATTAAGTGAAAATAAAATTAAGACAAAGCACTTATATTTTTGAAATGTTTATTTTCATAGCAGAGATAAGATTTAAAATAGCTACTACATGAAGCAGAGTGTCAAAATATTGTGAAAATTGCATGCACAAAGTATTATGGGAATTCAGAAATTGGAGTTGTCAGGGCAGATTTTATGGGATGACCCCCAAAGGCTCTAGTATTGTGATAGGAAAAGACAGAACAGGAAGGTGGAAGGGGACAGGCATTCCAGATGAAGAGGGCCATGAGCAGCAGCCAGAGGGAAGGCAGTGTGTTGGGAAATGGTGAGACAGGGTGCCTGAAGAGGGGGTGCTCTATGCCGGTTGTAAGGTCTTGGCTTTGCTAGGTGATGGGCACTTCCCCTGAGATTTTAGATGAGGCATATGACCCAAGACTGTGTATTTGGAATATTAGTCTGGCTTGGCTCTAAAAGAGAAACTTAAGTGGGAATAAACAGAAGGAAGAAGCACTTAAAAGGTTTGTTGCTACAGCCTGTCCTATCTAATAAAGAGGGAATATGCTAATTGAACATCACACCCTCACAAATGGCGGTGCCCACAGCCACAAGATGGCGGCGCCCAGTCCCCTCAGCCCTGTCTCATCCAGCCGGAGTCCCCCAGTCCCCTCAGCCCTGCAGGGGCAGGCAGTTGGGGGCTATCAGGCTGGCAGGGGAGGCAAGTTGGAGGTGATCAGGCCAGCAGGGGAGGGCAGTTGGGGACAATCATGCTGGCAGGGGAGCAGTTAGGCCGGCAGGGGAGCGGATAGGGGGCTCTCAGGCTGGCAGGTAGAGTGGTTAGGGGCAATCAGGCAGGCAGGCAGGCGAGTGGTTAGGAGCCAGCAGTCCCGGATTGTGAGAGGGATCCCAGATTGGAGAGGGTGCAGGCTGGGCTGAGGGACACCCCCCCTCCCCATGCACAAATTTCGTGCACCAGACCTCTAGTATGAGAAATAACAGGGAACTGGCTAGAGCTGCTCTGGAGAATATGAAAGCCACCAGCCACCTGTGCTTAACTGAGCAGCTGAAACATGGCCAGCCCGAATTGTGGTGTGCTTTAGAAATAAAATACACACCAAGTTTGGATGACTTGGTATCCCCAAAATAGATGTAAATTATCTCATTGATATTCTTTATATGATTACATCCTGAAATGACAGTGTTTTGGACCTATTGGGATAAATAAAATATATTATTAAAAATTAATTTCACCTGTTCATTGTTTTTTTATGTGGCTATCACTAAATTTAAAATGACATATGGGGCTCCCATTTGGAGCTCACATTCTATTGCACAGAACTGGGCTACAGTGATGACAAAGTAGAAAGGAAGAGGACATTGTGAGAACCAGGAAAGGAAAGAAATGATAGGATGTGGTGATTAAATCTAACTCATATATACAACAAATACTTATTGAGCACCTTCTATATGTTGGGCCCTCTTTTAGGTGCTGGAGATACAGGAGTGAGCAAGACAGATAGTTCCTGCTGCATAAAGTATTCTAGCAGGGGGAGGCAATAAAAAGGCAAACAAATGAAAAAGAATTTCAGTCAGTGGGAAGTGCTATGGAAATATGAAACAAGGTCATGAGGATGCTCTAGGCAGAAAGAGCAACAGAGACAAAGGCTCTGAGGTGGGAACAATCTTGGCCGACTCAGGAAATGGAAAGAAGCCAGACTTGATGAAGGGGGTGGGAGGCGAGGCTACAGAGGCAGGCAGAGGCTAGATCACACCGTGCCTTCCTGGCCTGGGTCAGGAGAGTGGATTTAAAATAGTGCAGTGGAAGCTGTTGGATAATTTTAACTGGTTGGACTAAAGGAATGTAAGGGGGGAGTAGAAAGAAAAGATGATTATAAAATTTTGATACTGTGTGATTTGAAATATGATGATACCATTAATAGAAATAGGAAAGTCAGAAACAATTTTGGCAGAGACCCACAAGTGCAGTTTTGGATATTTTAAAACTACTAATTAAGATGTCATGAAAAGCTTGGACAGCGTGGCTCAGTGGTTGAGCATCTACCTATGAACCAGGAGGTTAGGGTTTGATTCCAGGTCAGGGCACTTGCCCAGGTTGTGGGCTTGATCCCCAGTAGGGGGCGTGCAGTCCCCTCAGCCCTGCCTCATCCAGCCGGAGTCCCCCAGTCCCCTCAGCCCCGCAGGGGCAGGCAGTATTTCTATCCATCTTTCCCTCTCCCTTCATCTCTGAAATTAAAAAAAAAAAATGCCATGAAAGAAAGTAAGGAAGGAAGAAAACTTTTAGCAACAAAATAATAAATGAACCAGAGATTTCAAGAAAGAAAGAAAAAAAGCAACAACCTGTATTGGCTCCTTCTAAAATACAGTCTTAATTCTTTTAACATAAAGTAATGACAGAATTTGAAATATGGTTGTGTGTTGTAAGGGGTGGAAAGCACCCCACGTTCCCTAAGATTAGAAGTCTAGCTTTTTTAGCACTGCTAACACAAATTGTTTTAATGAAGACCCTAATTTAACTGTTTATACATAAGCCTTCATTTTAAGCACCATCCTAAAAATTAAGCCATTTATGTGAATTAATATTTCCAAAAATGAATTAAATTGCAGCAGCAATATTTTGGGTTAGTTCTACTTTGATCTTCTATCTCTCAGTGACCACTCATTTGACTGAGAAGTGTTCTTTCCTCCTTAAAGTATTCCTTTTTACTTTTGTGACAAAGTCACACATAGAACAAAATTTTGTAGGCGGACTTACATGTAACTGCAAGAATAGTTTTCTATTCCACTAGTTTCTACAGCCCACTTAAAATCTGTCTTACAATTCCATTTTCACACTTGAAAACTACAGTTGTATGAAGAAGACATGACATCCTACATGAAAAAGACTTGCCGTTCCGTAAAGTTGGTAACTTCTAGTCCCTTTGTTATTCACTATGGTATTACTTAAAGAGGAGAGGGCTGTGCAGGGTTCCCAAGAGGAGCAAAGGAGCAAAGTTCTGGCCCCTTATTTATGATGAGATAAAACTTATTAAATCAAAGCTCACTGTCTCATTAGGGTAGAAAAAGGAACCATTCATTTCCTTGATGTTTATATTCTAGACTGAATGTGAAAGAGGGACCATAAAGAATATAAACATTTATGCACATTTTAAAGGACATTCAGTATTCCAGCTCATTCTCAAAGCCAATTTCTCTACCAGTCCCTGAGAAACATTCTTAGTTGTGACTGCTCATAGTTTTGTTTAAAAGTCAATGTAACAATTTGAAAGGACCATTGCAGGTCTTCACTTGTACAATGAGTTTCAGTGTCTAATTTCTTCTTCAGCTTCAGGCCAAAGGGTAAGAATTTGGGTTTGAAAAAAAACCTGGAACTGAGAGTAAATGTAATACATGGAAGACTAGTTTCTCTTCTTCTCACTAGTAAATGCACAGTCCCTAAGTACAAAGTGAAATAGCCTAGGTCTCTATGGTCTTATTTTCCAAGACTTTACAGAGGTGTTTTGTTGTATGTTATAAATGAAAAACATAAAGTACTTCCTCTAACTATGCCTTCTAATATCATATTTCACCTTTTCTTTTCTTTTTAAATTAGGGAATTCCTGGGTACAAGGGTGAGAAGGTAAGTTTGTAACAGCAAGCAGGCCAGATTCCAGAAACAAAACAGAAACGTCACTGCATTGATGTACGGAATAAAACTTCCTGTCCTTTATTTTTGTAAGTCGGGATTTCCTAACACGCCAATACAGTCTTAACTATGTTGACACAAAATCCTATATAATAAAAGGCTAATGTGCAAATCGACTGAGCAGTGGAACGACCAGTCGCTATGATGTGCACTGACCACCAGGGGGCAGGTGCTCAACGCAGGAGCTGCCCCCTGGTGGCTCAGCCAGAAGCTGGGCTTAAGGCTGGTGAGTGCAGCGGTGGTGGTGGGAACCTCTCCTGTCTCTGTGGCAGCGCTAAGGATATCCGACCGCTGGCTTAGGCCCGCTCCCCGCACTGTCAGTCAGACATCCCCCAAGGGTTCCCAGACTATGAGAGGGCGCAGGCTGGGCTGAGGAACCCCCCGCCCCCAAGTGCAAGAATTTCGTGCACCAGGCCTCTAGTAATAATATAACTTAAGATCTGGGTGTGTATTGTAAGGGGTGGGAGGTGCCCAGAGATTAGTATGTAATCTCTCTGAGCTCTGCAGACATGAACAGAGAACCCCAATTTAACAGCCATGCAGCACAGGTATCCAGATGAAAAGTTTCCATGTACAAACCGAGGCAGAAATACTGCAATTCGTTTGTTTCTTTGCTGCTTAACTTCCTATAAAACCTAGGCACTCAGCCCTCTTATAGGGAAAAGATGATTTATGTTTGTTAAGCAGTGAAGAACCACTGACTTCTGTTAGGCATCTGGGTAGAGACTGTAGCAGGGAGTAAATTTGACAAACACACACACACACGAAAGGAATGGGTTGGTAGATTATTTGCAAATTACAGGTTAGGGAACTGATCAAACTAGTTCAAAAGAAATTAACAGACTGATTCAAAGGAAATAAGCAAGTTGGACTGGGGCTCAGGAACCTTTGAGAGTGTTCAATGGTTCATTAATAAATATTATCAGATCTTCTGTCTGAAATCTGAACACATCCTTACCATCCATTCCATCCGACAGGTGGTACAACCCTCAGATCTGGGCAAGTGGCCTGCACTTTAGAGGCCCTGCTCTGGGTCTCCTGTGCCCCCACCCCCAACCCTCAGAGCCATGATTTGCAGGGCAAGAGGCCTTTGCCTCCTTGGCCTAGGTCATGCTTTGGTAACCAAGACCCCAAAAGGCCTTGCAAAGTGGTCGGAGCTGTTTGCTAGAATAGGAGGGAGCCTTGGAGGCAGCTTTGTGCTGTGTGGGCGCCTTCGTGCACACACACAGCATCTTTTTCTGTGGAAGGAACTGGACGTGGGAGGTGAAGTGGGGCTGGGCTCTAGGTGGGGCTGAACTCCTGCATGGACCTCTTGAGGAATCCCAAAATTCTATGATTTAAAATGTCTTTTGAAGGCCTATTTGTCAAGAAAGGAAGCTAGAACATGACTAGTTTATTAGCTTGATTTATAACTTCCAACTAGTATTTAGATACATGGTATGTGGGCTTCTGCTTGTCCTCATCCCTGAGCTCTGCAAATATTAGGGGTAAACCTTCATACAGGAAAGTAAATATATCCCCAAGGACTGGAAACATTAGGCCTAAAAGACAAAGAGTGTGAGAAATGTTATGATTCTGCCCTTAGCCATAAGAACCTGGGAACTCAACCTCTTGGAGTGTCTATTTCATCATCCATGTAGAACTGGACTAATCCAGGCCTCCCTAATTTTCAGAGACTCAAGTGAAATAATGAATGCGAAAATAAAGTGTTCACTTTTTGCTGGTCTGTAAATGTCAGGTGCTATCAGGAAGAGACAGAAAATAAATGATAATGTGGGAAAGTTTAAAAAGTTCCATGATTACAAAATTGTATGTAGTTGTGAAAAATTGCGATTTACACAATGAGCTAACTATGAACACCAGGAAAATTATGTATATTATGTAGGAAAATATTCATTTAAACTTCTGGGGAATTATAGATTCACTGGAGGAGTTCGCATTTGGAAAATACAAGCTGTCAGAGCACAGTGACCCTGACCCATCGACATTCAAACCAGAATTTCAGCAGGAGCAGCGGCATCAGAAGCCAGAGGCTGGGGACAGAGCTAATCTGTTCGCAGCTTTCTGAAGCACTTTCTCTCTGGAACTGTGTCACTGTGGCCATTCCACAGGGACTAATGAGTCCACCAAAAAGGAAACGCCTTTGCAGAGGCAAATAACATGAGTACAATATTTTAATTGATGGAAATCTGCACCCCTTTCCCCCCAACAAACGCTGTTCCCCAGGACCCTATAGCGAACAAATCTGTCTGGACTAATGGAATGTGAATTCTGGCCAAAATACTTTGGAGTGTATTTATGGCCCTTTTCTGTTTGATATTTTGGTGGTTGACTCATTTTATTCCCATCCAACATTATTAAATTAATTGCTTTCCAATGGATTCTTTAAGAGTGATTTTCCATGTGCATTCAGAAGTAAATGTTCGACTTGTCCTAAGAGAGGGCTCAGTTTTTCCTGGGTCAGTTTGACTCACACGATGTAGAGAGAGAATAGATTGCTTTTGAGCAGAGGCATAGCTGGACCTAAGAATCGTGCCTCCCTCTTTCCTACTCCAATGCCAGCACTACCCCAGGCAGCACCCTAGGCAGAAGTGTGGAGTCAGTGGGAAGGAACCCACGGACCATGGCAGTGAGCTTTGTTCCGCGTTGGGTGGCTAATGGAGAACGTGGACCTGAGAGTCAAGCGGACTCAGCTTGTGGTGATGGAGAAGTTCCTTAATCTCTCCGAACCTCATTTTCCTTATCTGTGAATGGAGACATATCTCCCTGGCAAGGCTGGTGTGGGGATTAACACCAATATAAAGGCTTTGGCACATACTGTGCATCCATAGCTGGTGGTTACAATTGCGATTTCCCTTCTTGGAGCAGCAGCTGTTCAAAGTGTGGTGGGCAGGCTGGCTGTCAATCTGTGAACTGTTTGTGGCTATTTTGCGAAAAGATGAAGTTTGCACCAGAATATGAATCCAATAGATCACTAAGTACACTGTTTAGTTCAGCTGACGTGTATTTTTCATAGCAAGACTTCCCCGATGAAGGAAGCAGGGCACTGAAGTCCGTGTTAGTGCAAGTTCCTTATGTCGTTGTGCAGTGGCACTTTGAGGAGCACACTTAGAGCAGCACATAGGAGACAAAGCAGCAGCAGAGCAGAAACTAGTAGTGTGGGCACTGGACTAGGAGTCATGGGCTAGCATGTGCATTTAAGTGCATCTCCACTGAGTTGCCTTATCTCAAAAATATGAATTGATCTGAGGCTCAGAATACATATATATATATATATATGAAAGCTCTTTGAAATTCTAACTTTAGTTGTTATCCCAATAGACACTTTTGCATTTTGGTTTAATTATTAAAAGTCTAAGAAGTCCTGAGCAAGTTACTTAACCTTTTTGAATCACAAAATTTCATACTGTAAAATTGGGCTAATAATATCTACCTAAGACCTTTGGTGTCAGGTCAACTAAAGCTAATTTCTAAAATAACATGAATAATAAACTGTAAAACATAATTTATACGTTAGTTTTTTCATTAATATTCTAGGAAAGGCAGGACAGTGGAGAATGATAATGGAAAATACATGCCCCGCTCTCTCGCTCACACAGCAGACCTTGCTCATCCATCATGGCTTCTTTCCCTACCAACTCATGACATGGTCTCAGGACTCTTTCCTCACACTCTCTAGGCAAAAGCTACTACTCTATCAAAGTTGGTACTGGGGCCGGAGCATGGTGTTGTGGAAACAACATGGCCCTGAGTCTGGGTAGACCTGGGTTCCGACCTGATTCTTCTTTCTAGCTCTATGATGGAGAGAAGTTATCTCACTGAGCTTAAGTTTCCTCATCTATAAAATAAGAATTCTAAAACTGATCTCATTGGCCTGTACTGTGGATTCAGTTAAATCACACATGCAAAGGGCATATAATATATGGTAGATGCTCAGTAAACCTTAGCTTCTTTCTTTTTAATTCATCCATCTCTCAAAAATGTTCAGCCCCATTAGGTGGTACCACTGATTTGATTTTGTCAAGTTAAAGATGACTCATGGATAAAATTTTTCAGAGTTCAATGCCCAAACAACCTACAGGATTGAGGATAAAACAGGGTATAATCCATCAGAGTGCTTACTAGTATGTCATAAGATTCTTCCGGGATTCCTTAAGAGAAAATCATAACACTGAATGACTACAAATGTCTTCTTATTTTATTTTATTTCTTTTTTAGGGTGTACGTGGAGAATGTGGTAAACCAGGAATAAAAGGTGACAAAGTAAGGAACATGTTTATAAAATTCTAACAGCTGTGATCCTTTGGGGCTAAGTTTCCTTAGGAGGGAATTCCTGTTTCTATGAGTCTGTTTTTGTTTATTAGTTTGTTTTGTTTTGTTTGAACAGAGACCAAAGGGATGGTTACCAGAAGGGAGAGAGTGGGGGATGGATATAAAGGGAAAGGGGAAGATAGTCAACAGTATTGTGATGAGTTTACACGGTGACAGATGATTACTAGAATTAATGGAGTGATCACATTGTAAGGTGTAAAAATGTTGACTCATTACATTGTACACCTGAAACTAATATAACCAATCTAAGATTGTATACTGACTATACTTATTAAAAAACACACACAATTGAACGATTAAAAAATTACAAAAGTAAATTTCTGGGATACATTATGTCAATCTCACTTCTGGAGTTGGAGAGTCATTGGCTCAATTTTCAGATCAGTCAAACATGAAGCAGAAAATAAAGCCTTATTAACTTTAATGAATAGTGCCCCCAAAATGCCTTTTTTATGGACCATTAAGTCTTGCTTTGTGGTACCCTAACCTTTGAGGCCAGGCCTACTGAGTGTTATAGTGGAAAGAGTAATTTAACCAGCAAATAGTCAATTCAAGCTCCAATTGGGAACAAGTAGAACTGTTTTCCAGATGTAAACACTGAGAACAAGCACTTTCCATAGCAGAGTGAAGAACTCTATGAAATAAGTTAATAAAATAGTTATAAATAATGAAGCAGAAGCAGACAAAGATAGGGGTTTGAAATTTGAAAATACAGCAAACCATGGACAGTTGAATAGGTATTTACCTTTCATTAAAAGATAAATATGAATAAAGTATTTAAGTTGGAGACAATATTAAATATGTTAAAGAGTTCCTTAATGGGCCAGAAATTCATAGAGAGTGCATTTGAAATCTATATACTAAAAGGCTAATATGCAAATTGACCAAATGGTGGAACAACCAGTCGCTATGATGCACACTGACCACTATGCACACTGACCTCAATACAGGAGCTGCCCCCTGGTGGTCAGTGCACTCCCACAGGGGGAGTGCCATTCAGCCAGAAGCAGGGCTGACAGTTGGCGAGCACAGCAGTGGTGGGAGCCTCTCCTGCCTCCGCGGCTGTGCTAAGGATGTCTGACTGCTGGCTTAGTCCCGCTTCCTGTGGGGAGCAGGCCTAAGCCATCAGTCAGACATCCCTGAGAGATCCTGGACTATGAGAGGGTGCAGGTTGGGCTGAGGGACTCCCCCCCCCCCCCCTGCCGAGTGCACGAATTTCATGCACTGGGCCTCTAGTATAATAATAAAGGGTCAGAAAAGCACACAGTAAAGTAGTTTTCATTGCAGTTAAGAACTATTAAGAACATGCCGTTAAGATACCAAATTCAATATATATATATTTTTTTAATTATGGCAGAAAGTCAAGGAGAGAGAATGAGGCAGAAGGTGAAAAGGAAATGATTGGATAATGGCAGTGGCACATGTAACAAAACACTTTAAATAGCTTGAGACTTCCTGAAAGCTTTTGAAACTGCTGGAGAGTGAAAGGTCAGGTGGATCCGAAAAAATGTAGGCTTGGTAATTATCTCTGGGCAAAATGGAAAGTATAATAATGAGTGGATTCTTCCTGGATTATAACTAAAAATGGGAGGTGGACCTGGACTCAGAAATACAGAATAAAGGACACATATAGAAGAAAACAAAAATGAAAGTTAAATAATAACTGGGAAAACTATTTGAAATAAAAATGACTGATAAAGAGTTAATATCATATTTCATTTACTAAGATGCCAAAGATTGTTAAATGCCCTATTATATTTTGTGCCAAAAAGAAAAAAATATTTCTAATTATAAAGATGCAATTGATTGTAAGATGTATCCCAATGTCAGAGATGTGAAAATTTGAAAAATGCATGTCTAGATGTCAATGGAATATAGTGCCCCTAATATGAAGAATTCACATAATTCATAAGTAAAATATACAAAGAATCAGAAAACCAAAAAGAGAAAATAAAAATGGCTAATAAATGAAAAATTATCTGCCCTGACCAGTTTGGCTCAGTGGATAGAGCGTTGGCCTGCAGACTGAAGGGTCCCAGGTTTGATTCCGGTCAAGGGCATGTACCTTGGTTGCGGGCACATCCCCAGTGGGGGGTGTGCAGGAGGCAGCCGAATCGATGTTTCTCTCTCATTGATGTTTCTAACTCTCTATCCCTCTCCCTCTCCATTCCTCTCTGTAAAAAAAACAATAAAATATATTAAAAAAAGAAAAATTATCCAATGCATTGCAATCAGATAAGTAAACTTAAAATATTACTTCACCTATCAAATTAGCAAACACTAAAGTAATATATACTCAGAGTTGATGGGGATTCTATAAGATGAAGATATGCTTTCTCTACTCAGGTAGTGAGAATGGAAACCTGAACAAACTTTATGGAGAAAAGTTTCATGTTTTTCCCCCATAAAAAGTGTGAGAGGTAAGAGAGAGTGAGAGAGAATTGTAAATGTGCTTATTGTCTGTCTCTGCATCAGGCATCCTTTCTAGGAAATTATCCTTAAAAATGAGTCAGAAGTTGGACAATATGTATATACAAAGATGTTCATTATAGCATTATTTAAATAGTAATCATCAAAATGAATTTAAATGTCCAAACTAGGGAAATGACTAAGTAAATCATGATTGATTTATATTCTTTTTAAAAAATATATTTTTATCGATTTCAGAGAGGAAGGGAGAGGGAGAGAGAAACATCAATGATGAGAGAGAATCACTGATCAACTGCCTCCTGCATGCCCCCTCCGAGGATAGAGCCAGCAACCTGGGATGTGCCCTTGATTGAAATCGAACCCAGGATTCTCCAGTCTGCAGGCTGACACTTTATCCACTGAGCCAAAGCGGCTAGGGCTGATTTATATTCTTGAATATTATTCACTCTACTAAGAGTTATTAATGAGATAATAAATATTTTTGATGCAGAAGGCCAAATAAATAAGATACAAAATTGTATATAGACTCTTATCAAATTATTTGAAGAAAAATCTAATAAAATTGGATGAAAATATGTTAATAGCAGTGTGAAGACACACATAAACAACAAAAGCCGAAAAAAGTGGAAATCTGAGAAAGAAGAGACTAGACTACATTTTGCTCTAATAAAAATAAACCTTTAAGGGGTTTCCTAGTTATGGAACATACTGAAATATTTTCTGTTAGAAGACTGTTGAGTATAAACAGTGTTCTGCCAAGGTTTATGTCTTGAAGATGGGCAAAAGAGTGATCTAGACATTGGAGAAACTTACTAAATTAATTTAACTGACATTACCTTGTTGGAAAAAAACAATATTCTACCAAGCTTCCTGCTTTCTAAAGAATCTTAAGAAATCATTTACTTTGATAAAAATGTCAATATATAGGCCAAGAACTTACATCTAAAATTATGTCTTCATGGAGTTTGTTTGCTAAAGGACAATGTAACCTCCATTTGACTTGTTAATTAGGATCATTTTGTTAATAATGGATAGGATGGCTTTACTGTTTGGATAACCAGGGAAGACTGGCCCTTACAGAGAACATATTCCCTTCTCTTCCACCGAAAATCATTGCCCTTTGAAGATGGATATTTAGAGTGACTTACCATCAATTTTATTCCACAGGGATCCCCCGGGCCATATGGATCAAAAGGACCCAGAGGACCTCAGGTAAGGAGGCTAATACCAAATCTAAGTCTAGACTAGAATCACTTAGGGAGCTTTTTAACAAAAGCTTTTTAAAATCCCTTTGCTTTTTAACAAAAGCTTTTTAAAATCCCTTTGCTCACTTGCACCCTCTACCAATTCAATCAGAATGGCTGGGATTGGAACTAGGCATCAATATTTTTAAAGATCCCCCAGCGATTTCAATGTGCAACCAAGTTTTGGAAATCACTATGTTAATGTTTTATTAACCAATTCAGGCTCCCTAAAGATAGGCACCAGCAGGGGAGTCTATTTAGTGAGTAGTTGAAGGGATAAAAGTTTAAAAATTAGCCTCTAGGAAGACGGATAAAATCAAAGTAGTTAAAAACAAAGTGTAACTGGTGTGTTGTTGTTTTTTGTAGTGCTACTATAAGGTAGTTGGAGGAGCTATGCATTTTCTCTAAATTAAGTATTTGTATTGTTTTGCCACTATAAGTAGTTGATGCTCAATAACATGCAATGATTCTTTAAGGCATTTATTTAGGTTAGACATATCTTTTAGATTTCAAAAAATAATATGGATGATTTTTTTCTAATGGGGGGAGGATATGTATGTGAAGAGTTAATTTCAGTATTTCAAAAAGTCTATTGAGAATTATACTTTTACCCAAAAATTTCTAGACAATATCTAGTTAACCGTCAACTCCTTTGTTTTAGCCTGGAATTGCGTCAGGGTAGGATAGTCACTCTGGCTATCACAGGGTCGTTGGAAGCTGCAACTTTCAGTTATATATGCCTTAGATATATTTTTTAAAAGTTGTTTATTTAAAATCTTTCAAAAAAGAGGTCCAGGTCAGGGGTAAGGTTGAAAACACCGGTTTAGAAAACCAACCTCTCATTAATAAATGTTTGCTCTCAGCTTAAGTACTATTTTAGAAGATACTTATTTGACATGAAGAATTTCACCTCATTCCATTTCTCAGTCCCATGTAATTACAACTTAACCAAGTTATAGTCTGAATTCTAACTCTGGGATCTCTAGGGACCTGAACGAATGATTCGTTCCTGATGGGCCTTTTGTACACAGAACTAATTCTTGGTTTTCATCTTGGAGCAGGGCATTAGTGGACCTCCAGGGGAGCCAGGCCCGAAAGGATTTCAAGGCAATAAGGTAATCCTAATCCTTGGTTAAAGACAGGCAGAGTGTCTTTCTCCTAGTGAGCTATGGTAATGCATGTTTTTATTAGGCAGAAGTCAATGGACTCTTTGGGGAAGTATCTTTGGAAATACAAAATAACTTGCAGGCATATACACAGAATCATATTCAAGTACACGTAGGAAGTCATTCACATAGTTTTACAATTTATTATTATATTATTCAAAGGAGCATTAGTAAATATAAGCCATTATCAGAATCTTTGCAGTGTTTCCTTTTTTTACTTCTGCCATTTAGTTATGATATGGCTCACTAGAAACTGGTAAGTAGTAATAAGTAACTCAACTCAAATGACTATTTCCCACATGTAATGCCAACTCAATATACAGTTTGTAAGAGAAGAGAATTTATAGCTGTTATACCAAAAGAAATCAAGCTGTGTGTGTGTGTGTGTGTGTGTGTGTGTGTGTGTGTGTGTGTGTGTGTGTGTTTAACAGGGGTATAACCTCAATCATCAGTACCATGCTTGTAATGTCATTCCACAGAAAACCAGGCAAGATAGGTAGGGGAGGGTTGAATAAGAGCCAAATAGAACCAAAAGATGCTATAAGAAGGATCGTTAAGAGACTCTTTAAAGGCTCTGTTTTCCAATGAGTGTGGCCATTGATTTGCTGAAAGCAAGCCTTTGAGTTCCTTTTTAATTCTTCCCAATGCTTAGTAAATTTCACGGCTATACTAAGTACCCAATAAATGGAATTGAGTTAGTGACTGCAGATCCATGGAATTTATGGCGGTAATAACAGCGAAGGTGCTCTCCCCAACAGACCCTAGATAAAGCCAATATTTTAAAAGCACTATTAAATTTAAGTTGTGGGGAGTAGTTGAACTACTTGAGTGTTCTTTTTTCAGAGGAAAGGGAGTGACAAGTATAGTGATTTAATGAGATAATGGCAGTGTGTGATTCCCCAGGCCACTTTTAATTGGCAAATTAAAATAGAATGGGCTTCTCAGCAGGAGCGTGTTCAAACTTCATCTAGAGAAAGTGTCTTCTCCAGTCCTTGCCTATGATTAATTCTCTCTGGGGGAAAGAAATAGCTCCTTGGAATACTGAGTAGAAGGTTTTTATAAAATTGCTTTGGCTGTAGGTAAAATCTGCAGCAAGAAAAAAAATATATTTTGACAGTTCATGCTTATTTCTAGGATTCTTTGTTTACCTAAGATGATAATTTTCACATGTTTGTGAGAGGCTTAAAAGCAGGGGTCAGGGTTGGAATTTGCAACAGTAATAGAATTATAGAATTTTTGAGCCACAAGGAATATTTCATTTCTGAAAATGGGAAGCAAAGTCTGAAGATCACATGGCTGGCCTGAGGCAGAGGCAGAGCCTGCTCATCAGCTGTTGGGGAGCACCGGAGGAAGTAGTAGGGTGGGAGCAGGCATGAGGCTTTGGGAGATGGTTGGTGGCAATCCATAAAAAGGTGCCCATTTGATCACGTCTCGTTGTGTCTCCTACAATTACTACTTAGGTTTTCCTTTTTAAATAAATTCATTTCACAAACTTTAGCTTTTCATTCCAACCATGCATTAATTCTTTGAAAGAATAAATAAAGAATCAAGTGTTTGGGAGAACTTGTAAACTTCTGACATGAAAACATTTCATGCTTGACTTTCACAACAATGTTATACAAGGAGTGTTTTCAAAAGTATTTGAGGACTTTATCAATTTTCCAAGGGTGTCTCTTAAACATTTTATTTTATTTTATTTTATTTTTTTATTTTTTTTAGCATTTTATTTTTTCTTTTATTTGTTTTTATTTCACCATTAGAAGTTTCTTGAAATCAACAATTATGTCTTAAATATTTTTTTAATTTCTAGCACTTAGCACAGGATCTATAGTAAAGTACATGTTCAATGAAGGATTGCTAAATGATTAAATGAATTTCCTATATTTCTGTTACTTTCTTTTTTTTTTCTTTTTTTTGTTTTATTATTTTTTTTTATTGAGGTATTATATGTGTACATATCTTACCATTACCCCCCCCCACCCCACACCCACACATGCCCTCACCCCCCAGAGTTTTGCGTCCATTGTAAACATTTTTTTTTTAAATTGTGGTAAAAGATATCCTATATTATAAAAGGCTAATATCCAAATTGTCTCCTTGACTGGGAGTTCAACTGGGAGTTCGACCAGTGGGTGGGGCCGGCTGGCCAGATCAGCCCTGATTGGGGCAGGCCAGCTGGATCCCACCTATGCACGAATTTGTGCACTGGGCCTCTAGTATAACATAAAATTACCACTTCGATGTTATTCACAAATTTCCTGCCAGGTGAACACAAACAGTTCATTGTCACTTGAAAAGATAACAATTTCTAGAGCATGTTCAAAGTTGTTGGTAGGAAGTAAAGTGGAAATGAGCTATATTTTTCCTTCTAGCTATGTTTCTGGTCACAAATGTAGTGGTCTCTTGATGTTATTACTAATTTCCATTTCTCTTTGGATCTGTCAACCAGAGATGCATGTCACATTGATCATTATGTTTTTTAAATTTTATACATGTATTAATGTATTGTATTAAAAGTCAGGTTTCAGGGAATCATTTAATTTCCCATCCCAGAATGTACTTCTAAATCTTACAGACTTAATTAATTATTTTATCCTCAATAGTTATGTTTTACATTTCATCCATTACCATTTTATTACAAAATGTTAAGAAATTGCTATTGCAATTCGTGCGGGGAAAAAAAAAGCCCCTAAAATCCAGTAATTCTGTATTTTCTAATGGGCAGAGAGAGGATTATTTATTTGAGAACTTCTCTGATAATAGATAACACGTATTTACTGATTATTTTCTATGTACAGATACAGTTCTAAATTCTCATTTAACATAATACCACCTTTTGAGGCAAGAGAATTTAGGTAGATTAGGCACAGAGAGTTGAAGCAACGGGTCCAAGTCTACACAGTCAGGATTCAAACCCAGCCAGTCTGCTCTTAACTACTATATTCTATTTATCCCCTTAGGGAAATCACTCAATTTCTGGAATAGTCAACCTGAGGCCAATGCATTTCTTTTGGACAGTATGGAAGTTGCATGTGTGTCCAGTTCTAATGTACTCTGGCTGGAAACAACAGTCTGTTAAGGGGCACCTTCCTACTTGGTTATAATATTTATCTGGAAATGCAGGAAAAGAAGGAAGAGAATTGTGTGGGGGGCAAAAAACCCTAGCAATGTGCTCTTTCAAATACTTGGTTTCTTACAAGACCTTAAAATAGATACCTTCAGATTTGTAACATTTATGAATATTCCCTGAGAGTTTCTAGATGGGGCCTGCCTGTGTCTTTAAATTTATGAATGGTTTCTCTCAGGAACTACAATCCTGTTCTACTGCTCTCGTGGTTGGATTTTCTTCATCCAAGGGTTTGCAGTCAAGGTGGCCAAAGAACAAAAGGGGGAAAAAGATAGCATGTGATAAATAATTTTAAAAAAAGTGATTCTGGCCTTGTTTCACAAACCATTTCTGTCATTAATATTTTCCACATGTAACATAGCTCCTATGTTGCCATGAATACCCTTGTTTCCTTAGCAACAAAACAGTGCTGTTCCTCACAATGAAACCTTGGCTCTAAGGGCACCTCAGCGTGGTTCCCATACATGAGGGTCACGCAGTGGCATTCATAAGGAGAACATACCATCCATCTAGAGACGGATGAGATATTCTCCTTATGAATGCCAAGAAGACTTATCCTAGGACGGGACTGAGAGTGTAGCTCAGGAACGAGCACTGGGCGCTTTCTCAGTCCAAGCTGAGTGCCTGCTTCTAAGGGCTGCAGTGGTGGTTCGGGTTGCTATCACATCCGGCCATGGAATGGGCCCTCTAATAACTGGAAAGAATGGCTCAAGGCTGGCAGGCCTTTCAAATCAGAGAGAACAAATTATCAACATTAGTTTTGAACAAGTAAAAAGAGCATGCTGGGTGTGTAAGCCCACATTAGGTAATTTTTGCCATTCCTTGGTGTTTTTCTGAGGTAATTCTGAAGAGTATTTTTTTTCCTCAAGTCTCATGCAAATTTTCTCTTTCCAAGACCCTCTTTGTGCTCCTGAAGGAGAGACAGCTCACTGTGGCTTGACCAGGACACAGGTTGTGACGTGTTGAATCTCCTAGTGCCAGTGCTTCAGTGCTAAGGACAAAGGACACTAGGAAATAGCCCTGGTGTATTTTCCCAAGGCAAAGTACTAAATGTTAATGCCCAAATAATTAAAAATATGGTGATATATTATATATTAATTTATCTCAATAGATGAATCGCATCCCTTCTTCTAGTCTCTTCCATTATTTTACTCTTGGATGTTCCTATATTTCCTGCAGGGTTTTCTTTCCCTTAAGTGTTTTCCTCTTGTGCTATATTCAACATAAGCAACTCAAAGTCCTTTCATGTATGAAACTTGGTCTTACCTTGCGTTCAGCTTCACTTCTGAGATGTTAAGAAAACCCATGAAGAGATGTTGCCAGTCTGGTCCAATCGAATAAATTGGATATGGTCAGGGTAAAGAATCTCCAGTGAATCAAACATCCATCATCCATCAAAAATGAACAAAGGGCCTAGTACATAGAAAAAAACAGAACCTATGTTTCAAGAGGAGTGATGAGGGCAAATTAGGCACCCAGAACACACCAAAGTTCTACATCACACCATGATTCTTAGTCATGCCACTCCTCCTTATCTAACTCTGCCCAGCTTCCATTGTTCTCATCCCATATTTTGAGGTTCCCAAGCACAGTAGATATGTTTCAAGTATCTGGTATTTTCATGAAGTTAAGTAATAGCTAAATATACAGATTCTAAAATTAAAACTGTGAGCCTAGTAAACATCCCTATACAACATCCTGTTTCCTTTAAAATACTCTATGAAAAGAGGTCATTGTAAAAAAGAAGGCTATTTTGCTTGGTAGTTCAGTGTGCTCATTAAATTCCAAATATGAGTGAAATCATATGGTACTTGTCTTTCTCTGACTGGCTTACTCAGATAGAGAGCAGGCAGACAGTTCTGGTGTGTGTGTGTTTGGGGTGGGTGTTGTTGGGGGTACTGGAGGGATTGATCAAAAAGAAGAGAGAGAGACAGAGAGAGAGAGACAGAGAGAGAGAGAGAGAGAGAGAGAGAGAGAGAGAGAGAGAGAGAGAGAGAGAGAGAGAACTCATGGAAAATAGTGTGGTGATGGTTTAGGGAAGGGGGAAGTGGAAGAGGGCATAGAGGGAATAAATGGTGATAGGGAAAATAAATTAAATTAAAAAAATATATTTGAAAAAGTTTGCATCCAAAAAGTGAAATAAATAAAACGAGGGCTACTCATCAATCCTTAACATAGGTACTAGGAATGCATATGCAGATAATTTTGATAGCCAGCAGTGTGCTAATCACGTTTTCTTTGAGCTTCCATGTGTTATGCCTTTAAACATTGCCAGCTTTCTGTCAGATATGAACCATTGACAGGAGAATCAGACAGAGATGTGCGGGTCCATCACTCTTGTAAAGAAAAATCTAAAGCAGAAGATCCAGTGATAGGTCAGGAGCACAGAGATAAAGAAATATCATATGCACACTCACGCACATTTAAGATAAGCAAAAAATAAGTATTCGTTGACCGAATGAGTGAAAGGCTTTCAATGGAATGGGTTGTCAACAGTAGCATACTGCAGGCAGGTCCAACAGGCAAGGGCCAAAGGAGTCAATTAGTTTGTCAATTTTGAGGTTAGTAGAAACCTTTGAGAGAGCAGTTTCAATAGAGAGATTGAAGATGACAATGGATTGTGGAAGGAATCAGAGAGAAGGGTGCAGTAGCCAGGAATTTTGGCCATTCTTCTGAAATATTTGGAGAATAAAGACAAATGGAACAATGGTTGACATAAACCATCAAAAGTATCTTGAGCGTTAAATAATCTAATGTGTTACTTATACTTCCACTTTCTGTTCAGAGTAGCATGAGAACTTGGGACTTAATTTTATTTTATAGTTCATACTAGGGGCCCGGTGCACGAAATTCATGCACTGGGGGGGGGCGGTCTCCTCAGCCCAGCCTGCCCCCTCTCACATACTGGGAGCCCTCAGGGGATGTCCTACTGATGGCCTAGGCCCGCTCGAAGTCTGGCCTCCCTTTGTGAGAGACAACCAGGCTGATCAGGGAAAGGCACCAGCCCCATCACCCCGCTGCTGGAGCCACTGCCAGTCACCGCAGCCACCAAGGTGTTTTCATCAACACGGACTCCAGTCCCTTCACCATGAAAAAATGACAACTTTCTTTAGGCATTTTCAAGATGTGTCTTTCATAGAATATGACATTTCTTTCTTTCTTTTATTTTTTTTATTTTTTATCCTCACCTGAGTATATGTTTCCACTGACTTTTAGAGAATGTGAAAGAGAAAGGGAAAGACAGAGAGAAACATCAAAGTGAGAGGAATACTTAGATTGCTTGCCTCCTTCATGAGCCCTGACCTGGGCCCCAGCCAGGGAGGAGCCTGCAACTTAGGTACATGCCCTTGATCAGAATCTAACCTGGACTCTGCGGTTGGCAAACCTTTATTCACTGAGCCAAACCGTGTAGGGCAGGTTATGACATTTCTTAGCCCTCCAGCAGCGGACCTTTGTTTTTTTCTCCAGGAGTGTGGTGGAAAAGCCCTAGATCACCTTTTTGGATTTTTATACCCAAGTTACTAAGAATACTACCAGTGGCATACAGGGAGCTTAGCCAATGAGCGGTCAGAAAAGGTATTTCCTCTGTAGTTCACACCTATCCCTGTGATCTCTGGCTCCGCCCCTGCCAAGGCCTAAAGCCTCCAGCCCTTGGCAGGGGACCCCCAGCTGGCTCGATCGCCAGGCTCCGCCCCTGGCCAAGGCCTCAAGCCTCTGTTTGAGGCTCGGGCCCTGGGCAGGGACCCCCAGCTGGCTCCGATCGCCCTGCTTTACCCCCAGCCAAGGCCGCAAGCCTCTGTTTGAGGCTCGGGCCCTGGGCAGGGACCCCCAGCTGGTTCTGATTGCCCAAAGACACCCACAGCTGGCTCTATTGCCCGGCTCCACCCACGGCCAAGGCTGCAAGCCTCTAGGCTTGGGCTCTGGGCAGGGACCCCCAGCTGGCTCTGATCACCCGCATGGGACCCCAGCTGGCTCAATCGCCCAGCTCCACCCCCAGCCAAGGCTGCAAGCCTCTGGCTGAGGCTTGGTCCCTGGGCAGGGACCCCCAGCTGGCTCCAATCGCCTGCAGGGACCCCCAGCTGGCTCCGCTTCCGGGCTCCACCCCCAGCCAAAGCCGCAAGCCTCTGGCTGAGGCTCAGGCCCTGGGCATGGACCCCCCAGCTGGCTCCGATCGCCTGCAGGGGACCCCAGCTAGCTCTGATCACCTGTGGGGGACCCCAGCTGGCTCTGATCACCTGTGGGGGACCCCCGCTGGCTCCAATCTTTCCCTCTGATCTTCGGCTCCAATATCCCAGTTCTAACAACCACCGCTCTCTGAGGCTGCAGCCATCTTGGTTAGGTGTATTTGCATATTCGCTTTCTGATTGGCTGGTGGGCGTGGCTTGTGAGTGTAGCGGAGTGATGATTTGCATATTACTGTTTTATTAGATAGGATATATAACCTAGATTGTTTTTTATAAAACAACTAGAGGGCTGTGCACAAAATTCGTGTACAGATAGGGTCCCTAGGCCTGGCCAGCGATCAGGGCCAATCAGGTTCCCTGCCTCCCCGCCTCCCCGCCTCCTCCTTCCCTTGCTACCACATGGTTCCACACCCCTCCTTCCTGCCTCCCCACCTCCTCCTTCCCTCGCTCCCTCAGCACCTCACTGCCGCCTCTGGTTGCCCTCCATGTTCTGTGCCACCTCCTGGTGGTCAGCACACATCATAGTGAGCGATCGAACTTCCATTCTTCCTGTCGAACTCCCAAGGGGACACTTTGCATATTAGCCCTTTATATATATAGATATTTTAATTAGAACACAATGTCAATATTTTCATTAGAACAGAAAAATAATTAATGAAGATCTAGTAGTTTTAAAAGTATATTGTTGTTTTGGTAATTATTTAAATACATGATTTGACTCAAAGTTAGCTTAGATTTATAGGTCAACCTACTAAACATAACTAATATTTCAATTGTGGTTTGGAAGTAGTTCAATGCCGCAAATATGAACAACTGTGAAGAATTTTAAACCTTCTCCTTATTTCAGTTCTCACACAACTAAAAAACCTAACAATTTCCTAACATGATGTTGCTTTCAACCACTAAAAACTCATGATTTGCAACAGGTTATAATCCCTTATAACTCAATGGGAAGTAAATCAGTTGAAACATACGTGGATGTCAACAATTCCTAGTGCTGTACAGAATAATAAATCAAACAAAACTTTCTTTTTAAGTCCATAGCTCTCCTAACCGAGTGACTGTATTCGTGGCTTCATGTAAAGTGTTTTAAGTGCAAGGACCTGGAACATGTCAGCTTTCCAGTTGTCCAAAAACAACAATGGGCCCTCTGGTTCAGGCTAACAACTTTGAACAAGCTGTGACCGCTCAGTGTAGAGCCATGCAACAGGAAGAATCCCTTTTACAATTTCAATGATAAATATCTGTTTAATGAAGAATCAGAACCAAGCTGCCAAACTATGTGAATGTTTTTCCTTCAGAGGTGGCCAAGTCCAAGTGCTGTTTCTGTCCCGGGCCCTATAATTAAAGGGAAAGGATCAGTAATCCAGCGATTCTTGTGGAAAGGGGTTTGTCCTACATGCACATCTGCCCACCAGGACTCTCAATTAGCTTGTTAACTCACTTGACATGAGACAACTGACAGTGACAACTAGAGGTGGCTGCCAGAACGTGTGGGATGCCAGCCAATGGCTTCAAGGTAGCGGATTTTCATCCCCAACTGTCTGATGCATGTGGTTCTCAGCAGACAGCCTGTATTGTGTGGGAATGTGTGTGCAGGTGTGTATGCAGAGACCGCTAAGGTGAAAACTCTGACAGATAGAGAAACCAAAATGCTGCCAATAGTTCCCACCAAGGTGCTGAGTCTATCCCATGTGCCCAGTCCAGCTGGCACTAATGTGAAATAGAATCAGTTACTGCAACGTCCTCAGATGTCGGAATTTAAAAAATAAAATCAGTGTCTTTCATTAATTCAAGTAAGTTGCAATAGTAACACTGCAACAGGGAAAATTAAGTTTATTCCAAGGATAAAGTACAATATACATAATATGTATAATTTTAACAATTTGTAAGTATACATTCAGTGGTATTAAATACATCACCACTGTGTAAACCCAAAACTTTTCCACCATCCCAACATAAACTTTGTACCCTTTAAACAATACCAACTCTCCTTGTCCCCCCTTGTCCCCAGTCTCCAGGGTAAGTTTTTAAGAAGCATATTACACTGTCGTATGAACCCATCTCCTCATAAATTGATGTTTTGTTCTCTGATTTATGGAGAGGGCTCACCCTTGAATATTTTCCAGCTACTAATTTTGTTCTGGAGGAGTCCAAACAGTGGCCACCAGACCTGTGATTGTTAGGAGCTCTCCCGATGGGTTGTTGACTGCTCCTTCCTTTTAGGGAAAATTACACACAATGCCTTAGACTTTCTGTGTGATAAAGTATGACTTTCCAATTAAACTGAACCATATGAATTGCCATTTTTGTAGATTAAACGTAGTTGAGTTGTCAATTTCACATGGTTTAACCTAATGCAGTGATGGCGAACCTATGACACGCGTGTCAGCACTGACAAGCGTAGCCATTTCTGATGACACACGGCTGCATGCCGAGGATGAAACATTTGCTGCTCCTGAGGATGAAACATTTGCGACTAGAGTCTTGGAGTTAGTTTTTTCCTCAAAGTGACACACTACCCGAGTTATGCTCAGTTTTTGGCGAAGTTTGACACACCAAGTTCAAAAGGTTGCCCATCACTGACCTAATGGTATTAAAGAAAATGAAGTTAAGCGTTACTAAAATATGGTCCAATAGTATAGTTGCAATTATATTATTCACCAATTCTTTGTTATTGTGTAGTTTTTTTTTTTTTTTGGAGGGGATAAGTAGGTGGAGTGTATGAACTGTGGTCTTTTCTCTTACCCGAGTAGAAGGTATTAAAAAAAGACTGTAATTAGAGATTTGAAATAATGGTGGTTCCAAACATAGTATAGGTGGTTAATAATTGGTTTTTATATGTAGAATTATATTTTGTGATCACAGTATTGCCAATTATAATTTACATTACATTTACCACTAATTCAGTGACAACACTGATCCAGGTAAACATAGAGTGTTCCTGAAATTACATGTATAAAAGCATATTTCCTCTTGGCTTATACTGTTTTTCAAGATCCTTAGTCTTCATAAGATGGATCTTCAACTGTGGATGGATTGAAACTATCTAACTTTTGTGTTTTTCTTCCTGTAACAAAGACATGAATTTAGACTTTGATGAGATGATTTTCAAATACTTTAAGAAAAGAATTGAGAAGTCCCAAGGGGCAGCTTGCATGGTGGTTAGAGCACTGGCTCTAAAATCAGACTGCTGGGGTTCAAATTCAGCCTGCTGTTGTATTAGCTCTGTGACTTGGGCCAGTTACTGTTCTATCCCATGCCTCAGTTTTCTCATCTTTGTAATGGGTTAATAATAGTACCTACCTCTTAAAGTCGTTTTGAGGCTTATATGAGTTAATATATGTGAAGCGCCTAGGGTAGCACTTGTTACATAGTAAGTGCCATATATATTGTCAATAATTACTCAGAAGTTAAGAACTTTGAAGATCCCTCTTATTATTAATGCAGAATAAGTCTAGCTTGATATGTGTTCTAACAATATGCCTCTTCTTACATAATGCTTTCTCTCAAACAAGAGAAGTTAGGGACTAAAAATAGAGCTTGATTTAGAAAGTATTTGATAAATATTAGTTTCCTCCCCCCCCCCCTTTTTCTTCTTTCCAAAAAAGGGGCCTTTCTTGACTTTTTCCCAAGTCTTTGTATAGCGCCATCATGTCCCTGAGTTTTAGCTAAGAGTGTATCTTGGCTATACTTGAACCATTTTGCGCTTGCAAAATGTTCATCCATCATTTTGTTCCAGTTGGAAACTATGAGAATATTTGTCCCAATACTTAAAATATTAAAGTTTGTGCTACACAAAGCTGGGAAATAATAGAAAGCAATTGCTAAAACATCCTTGTAATGTTAAGAAAAGGTCATGGTCTGATTAAATTGTTCATAATTGTATTATTCAAGAAATGGTGAAGTCCAATTTTTTAAAAATGTCCAAGAGTTTGGGGCAATCATTCATTATTTACTGTCTTAGGAAAAGGAAGGATGTTGGTTGCAGTCCGTGCCAGGAAACAGGAGTGTTGGGTTTCTCTAGCTGGACTATCCATCCAGTGTAAGCTTAGGCCACCTATTAGAATTTCATTACTCCTTCAGCTGAAAAAAATATGAATTGTCTCTGATAAGCATGAAAGAGGAACTGCTTAAAAGGTACTTGGTATCACTATGGGTAAACACCTGAGTAAACTAAGGGCAACTCCAGAGGAGCATTTCCAGTCTCCCATCTCCCCAGCCTAGACCAGCTTTCCTGTTTTGTTCACCTCCCGCAGCTAGTACAGCATCCCTAGTTGCTGCTCAGTAAATGCTGCATGGATGGTTGAGTGAATGATTTCAATTGGCTGAGCACTGAAAATATGCAACTGAGCAAAATCACATGACGTCCTCCTCACAGTCTAGGGGGAGACATATTAACTAAACGCAAAGTTGCCATTACAAAGAATGCTCAGTAAAAAGAGGGAAATGGTGCTACCAGTACCTCTATCATAGGGATTTCACCCAATCAGAGAAGCCTTCCCTGAAGCTATACTGCTTAAAATAAGATCTGAAGGATGAGTCAGGATTGACTAGGAAAATGCAGAGGTAACAACATCCCAGACAGATAAAATAGTACAAGCAAAGATCCTGTGGCAGAAAGTAACATGGTAAGTACAAGGAAGTATAAAGGTTCATGCTGCTAGGGTGGCATGTGATGAAGCAACTAATAATAACAGTTGGGTCTGGAAAGGCCACAGGACCATACTGTACAGGAGTCCACAAGCCTTGCAAGGAGCGCTGCCTTTACCTCAGAGGGAAGGGAAAGGCTTTGAAGGGTTTTACTCAGATTAAAATGAAAATGAAAATGAACATGAAAAGATTGCTCTGGCAGCAACGTGGGGGAGGAGGAAGAAATTGGAGTGTGCTGAAATGGACACATGGAGAGTACTAAGGGATTAGTTGTAATCTGAGCAAAAGATCATATTAACTTGGAGTAGATTGTAGAAATATGATAGAGAATCAAAGAGATGGATGGATTTGAGAGAGACTTAGGAGGCATCTTGATAGGCACTGGTGATGCATTGCACACAGTGGATAAGGGAGTGCGAGGTGCCCAGAATGACTCCTAGGCTCTTGCTTGACCCCTGCAGGGATTGGGGTGCCCTTTCCTGAGACAGAGAATGCTGGGAGATGAGAAGGTCTGCAAGTGGAAGATTATGAATTAGTCTTTGGAAATATGAGTTTCTTTTAAAGTTCTCTTTTTCCCAACTTCCTTTACACTGTTTTTGTTGTTGTTGTTTTGTTTTGTTTTGTTTGTGTTGTTTTTTTTTTTTTGTCAGCTCCCATTTCTTTTTCTTGGCCACTGCCTCCCCCAACTCCCCACAAGGCATCTCTATGTGCTTCCACTCCCACATCACCTAAATGTTGGTACTCTCCGTGGTTCTGACCTGAACCTCCAGCCTCTTTAATCACTCTAACCCTGTGCTGTCCAATACAATGGCGATATGTGGCTTCTGGGCACTTGAAATGTGGCTCAAGCAAATTAGGATTGCCATAAGTGTTAAATACACATTGGATTTCAAAGACATAACATTACATGGAAATTAAATAATAAGATTTTTTATATTGATTACTAGAGGCCCGGTGCACAAAATTCTTGCACTGGTGGTGGGGGGCGGTTTCCCTCAGCCTGGCCTGAACCCTCTCACAGTCTGGGACCCCTCGAAGGATGTATGCCTGCTGGTTTAGGCCGACTACCTGTGGGGATTGGGCTTAAGCCGGCAGTCAGACATCCCTCTCGCAGTCTGGGACCCCTCTCTCCTTAACGCCCACCTGCTTGCTGCTCCTTAGGGCTGCCATGGAGGTGGGAGAGGCTCCCACCACCACTGCTGCACTTGCCAGCTATGAGCCCAGCTTCTGGCTGAGCAGTGCTCCCCCTGTGGAAAGGCACTGACCACCAGGGGGCAGCTCCTACGTTGAGTGTCTGCCCCCTGGTGGTCAGTGCACATCATAGCCACCTGTCGTTCTGGTCATTCTGCCTTAACGGTTGCTTAGCCATATATATATATATATATATATATATATATATATATATATATATATATATATTAAAGGCCCAGTGCACGAAATTCATGCAAGGGGCTTGGCCCTCGAAGCCCCAGCTGCCTCGACCCTCACAACCCCGGCTGCCTTGGCCCTCGCAACCCCAGCTTCATCTGGAAGGTCATCCGGACGGTTGTCCGGATGGTCATTCTGCTGTTCAGTCTAATTAGCATATTAGCTCTTTATTATATAGGATATAGATATGTTGAAAAGCTAATATTTGGGAAAGGTTGGGTTTAGTAAAATATATTATTACTTTCTTAATGTGGCTTCTAGAAAATTCAAAACCACATGTGAGGCCCACTGTGTGCTTTTAGTGGCAGCATGGCTCCAGTAGTGTCCCTTTTATCAACTCATTCCTCTCCTCTTGAGCCCACAGAAGTGCTTACTGCCCCCAGAACACTTTAAATCATTTTATGTCTCATGTGCTTTCCTTTTCCTGAACTTTTGTTCCTCTCCTTTCCTACCAGATAAGATATGATTCCTACGTCTTTGTTCAGAGCACATATCTCCTCTACCAAATGAAATTGGCCTACTTCCTTAAGGCAGAATTAAACATTTCTGCCTTGGAGTCGTACATGCTCTGTTAGTATCTTTATTATACCTAATTTACATGCGTGTATCTTGTTTTATGTTCCTTTTTCTGTCCAGCCAGATTGTAGGTGTCTGAAAAGTGCAGGTGTGATCTGATTTATGTCTGTAATTATGTAACCGGTACTCAGCATCAGTTTGGTGCGCAAGGAAAGCCTGATGGATAACAATTGCGTCTACACATATTAAACAGCTACCATGTGACAGTTATGACTTAGATGTCTTACAGACAATATCTTGAATCCTCTCAATAACCCTGTAAGGAAGATATAATTATCTTCATTTTGCATATGAGGATCTTATGAAAACTCGAACTGTTAGTAAATTATAGACCTAGGATTCAACTGCAGTGAATGACTCCAAAGCTATAGTTTTTCCTGTGATTTCATACATGCTGAAAAATAGATGAAAAAGTGGAAATTATATTCCTACACCATAATGTGAAAAAATACCTATTTCCTAGGGTTGTTAGAAGATTAAATGAAATAATGTATATACTAGTAAAGTGTCAGGGCAGTGCTTGGAAATAGCTGGTTTAATTAATGATTGGCTTCCTTCAATCTTGAGGCCCATAGTATAGAGGTCCTTAATTTCTGAGGAGGACCAAAGTGGTCTACCTAACTTCTGTGATGCCCCTACACATGCTCACACACATTCATGCTCATATGGAGGTCACGAGAAATAGCCCCTCTGGGACCACAACTTTTACCCAGTCCTCTTTGTACATGCCTCTGATGGTTAAAGAAAGTGAAGTAGAGAAATAATAAGTAATTCTTGTGGCATTCAATCTGTGTGTGTGTGTGTGTGTGTGTGTGTGTGTGTCCTTGTGTTTGCTGGTGAGGGTTGGGGTAAGAATAATAGCAGAAAAGCAATCAAGTCCGGAGTCTTACTAGGGCTATATTGCCTTGGCAAACTCCCACAAAATCATTCCGGGTAGAATGCCAACTCTCCTCTTCTTGCTCTGCCTCACCCAGCTATGGTGCTTTACAATCAGGACCATTTTTTTTAAGCACCTCAGGAATCTTTGTAGTAAAGGGAAAAGGGATGTATGAAAAGGTAAATACTGGTATTCATTGTAGGGAAATACTGGTCTGCAGGTCCTAGGTTGAAATGCTAGCTCCTGATGAATATCAATTGAGTTTACACATATTAAACAGCTACCATGTCACTGGTGAAGTGAAATGTGAATATATGTTCCTATGGGGCTGTCTATGTTCAGGTAAGGGAAAACAATCCCTTTGCAAGCTTCAGATCCTCGTAATTTCCCCCAAAAAGCAATATTAAGAGATTTCTGTTGCTACTGGTAGTTGACTAAGGCTAAAGGGGATCTTGGGCTCAAGAGTAAGACAGTTACTTCTCCTCTTGATTCTCCTGATTTACACATTTCAAGGTAACAACTGAACCGATGCCTTGTGCATAGCCAAAGGAAACTTTTGTTTGTTTTAGATCAAACATATAGGCAAGTACTAAGTAGGATATATATATTCTCTTCCAAATATATAATATGTATTACATATACAATATTTAAGAACCTTCTGACCCATAACAGGTCCAAATTACATATAAAAAAGGACAGGGAATAAATAGGATAAGGGAACTTAGGGCTTATTATTACTATTATCATTATCATTTTAATGGCATGTTTACCTCTCAAACTAGTCCTTTGAGTTGAGGACTATGTCTTAAACATCTCTGTATTTACTTTGTTACCCTCCACATAGCAAGTAGTTGGTGTTCATTTACTGAGTAACGGAGAGTCGCCATGTGCAGTATAATTGCAAGGAGATTCCAACTTGGGTGCACAACATGAGAAGTTGTAAGGAGAAGGTTCTTTGAAGTGAAAACTTGGATTCCTTAGGAAACAAAATCTTCTCTAGTAGCTAAACCAAACTTTAAGATTAAGAGAACAACTTCAAGTTTAGGGATAAGTTTTAGTCTGATATTATATATAGAGAAATTCCATGGCCAAGAACATGTCAAAATAACAATGGCAATTGCCTGGCTGCTCCAGAAAATTTGATCGATATAGACAAATAAGCGCAACCTTGAATTTGAAAGTGGGAAATTGAAGTTGATTTATCTGCCAGACTAACTTGTACTCAAAAGAATGAACAGAAGGTACTTTTAAATTCAACCCACTCAAATGCCAAAGCGTCAGAAACTCTCACAATCAACTGATTCTGAGGTAAGCTCTCTGGGACTGAGGTTCTTCGCTGGTGCATTGTATGAGCTTGATGTTCTCATTCAGTTCTATAAGGACTGAATTCGATGACAGGCCTGCTACATGGTAGACAGCAATCACTGAAAATGTTCTGGCTTCTAGTAACAGACATCTTGACTAATAGTGACTTGAAGCATAAGCACTCTTTTTGTTGAGTAAACAGAATGGTTGAAGGTAGGTAGTCCAGGGTGGAATCAGCAGCTTAGCGAGTCAGGCAGGAGTCAGGCAGGCTCTTTGAAGTTTTTTCTGCATCATCTTCATCATCTGAGAGATCGGTGCCTCCTGGCTATAAGATAGCTAGTACAGCTCCAAGTAGGGAAGAAGAGTCAGAAGCAAATGGTTTCTCTTTGCATTCAGTAGGATCCCTACACTTGTCAGGACTCAGCCAAACGACCAACCTAGACTAACCAGTGGCAAAGGGAAAGGAGATTCTAGACTTGCATTGGACCAATTATCATTCATCCTACACCCCTGAGGGCGAAGAATAGTTGCCCAAGACCTGAACAGCTCAGAGTTCTAACAGCAGGGAAGGAAAGAGCAGAGAGGATGGATATTGTGTAGAAAATAAAATGTGTCTGCCAGAAACACTTAATAAAGATTTATTGAATGTAAAAGTGAGGCTGCATTATGACTTTCATAGATCCTAAAAACTTTGCTTTTGTGGGTTTATTCCTCAAAAAAAAAAAGTAAAAATAGTGTTTTAGAATTGAGTTAACATAAAGACACATAAAATCCAGACTGAAATAATTGTTATGTATTCATTCTTATGTTTAATTCTGATTTTATAAATAAAAATTGAAACATTTTTGTTGGCCCTAAATCATGTTTCTACTATGCCCAGTGGATAATCCCACCCTGGGTTTATGTTGTGTTTTCAACTGACTTAGAAACACTAGAGGGCAGGGACTGTGAACTAGGTGTCATTATTGCCCTCAAAGCCCCTATCACATCACTATGAATCTAAGAGCTGCTCAACAAATATTACCGAATTGAGCTAACATATCACCATTTCTTCCTCTAGGGTGAGCCAGGTCCTCCTGGTCCTTATGGTCCTCCGGGAGCCCCTGGTATTGGACAGCAAGGTATTAAGGTAAGGATCCGTATCCCTTTGCCCACTGATGATTTTTGAATTTATTGTAGGGGCTGGGGAGCTGTGATTTAAACTCTGCTCAGCCTTGCCCTCACAGGTACCAGGAGGCTGCTTGCAGAAGTTACGGTGTCCAGTCTGGATGCTTGGACACTGAGTGCCGAGGTCAGGGTCAGTTACCACAAGAACCACCAATGTATGTTGTTATTTGGTTGGAGGGAAAATTTGCTAGTCTCCAAATACCCACTCTCTTGCCAGTGTACATCTTGTTCTGTTGATTTTTTGTGGACTTGAAATGTTAACATGCAAAATGTTACTGGGATGTGAAATACCTTAATATATAAACTACCACCTGCTCACAACAAATAAGCCAACAGGGACAGAAACCAGAAGAACCATGACACTGAAAAGTATATGTTGTCAGGAAGGTTAGTAGGGGACTAGAAGGGACTCGAACACCAGCACTCTGTGTCCTCTGCATCCTGCAGGATTAATAGAGTTTATCTTAAATGGATTTTCTCTGTCATTGGGACAAAAAGACACTGCTGCAGGACTAAAACAGAGAGCAGTACAAAACAGTGCACTTTGAATGTAAACAGTGACACCATGGATGGCACGTACACAATAGCACTTGAGACTTCAGGGGAGGTGGAGTTTATGTCGGTGGAGTTATTGGAGAAGGGTTCTGAAGGAGATCAAGTGTGAAACGGAACTGAGAGGAGAGGTGACATGGCGGAGAGTGGGGGTGGGGGAGGGCAGCATGCCAGGATGGTGGGGAAGGGGCAGGAGCAGCGTGAGCATTGCCAGCGTGTCATCTCAGTCACCAAAAGGCGTCACGCACAGTGCATCCTGCCAATGGTTTCTGAAAGCGGAACGTGCCCTATTGCATTTAGACAAGAAGGGATGCTGAACATTTTAGGGTAATTCGTTCACTTAAATTCAAGCCAGTCCTCCTCCTCCAGATTATTTTTTATCTTTTTGAATGAGAAAAGTTTGACTGTTTTGCTATTTACCTTCGTTGAAATCTTGAGAGTGTTTTATGCTGTTTCTTCTTTATGTAAAAGCTCAAGCTTTCATTTGATTATTTCTTTCTCTTAGGGGGAGAGAGGCCAGGAAGGAAGAACAGGGGCCCCAGGACCGATTGGCGTTGGTGAGCCAGGCCAGCCAGTAAGTAGCCAGAAATTCTAGATGGAGTAGGAAGGACAAATATAGTTCTTACGTGCTCCCTCTGGCTAGAAAAGTGGTTCAATTAATCTATCTTGTATCTTTTGGACAAACAAATGATAGTAAATATGCAAGAACCAGATACAAGGCTCATCATAATAATAAAAGGCCAAGAGGCGTCACGACCAAAATGACCAAACGACCAGTTGCCATGAGGTGGCATTGACCATCTCAGCTGGGGTCCAGTGGGTGGCAGCAGCGGCCGGAGTGAAGCAGACCGGGTTCCAGGTGCCTGGAAGCGGCAGGAGCAAAGCAGCCCAGGTCGCGCATGCCGGAGGGAAGCCAGTGCCGGCAGCTGGGGGAAGGAAGGCCTATTCTTACACGAATCTTCATGCACCGGGCCTCTAGCAGTGTAATAAAGCATGTGTGAATGCTGAGTACCATGCTAACTGCCATAGCTTCTCAGAGACCACCTTCTCACTATTTGTTTGGACATTCAGTGTTAAGCACATATGATCCCTTTTTTTGGGATCCTTAGTTTGGGGTGGAGCCTGATGATTGTATTTGGAACAGGAGCTGAGCAGGTTAGCAGGTTATTTATTTTCCTGTTCTTCAGCAGATTTCTTAGCAGATTGGGGTTGAGATTTATCAAGTTCTTCTGAGACCTGATTATAAATTCCAGGCAATGGCCTACCTTGTTTTGCATAATTAAAATAGGGAAGCACGAGCACACACACACACACACACACACACACATGCACATACATACAAGGTGGGGCAAAAGTAGGTTTACAGTAGTTCATATGGAAAATAATACAATGATTAATAAGTAATAATACAAGAATAAACTCTGTTTTGCATACTCAAACTGTAAACCTACTTTTGCCCCACTCTGTATGTATATGATATGTACAACTGTTCTCTCTTACTGTAATAGCTTACAAGATTAGTCAGCTTGTTCAAGAATTATGTGTCAAAATTTCCTAGGAGATACAAGAACTGGATTCAGGCCTAATGCCTTTAATTTACTTTCCTGGAACCATGAGAAACTCACCAACAATGAGGACTTTGCTCATTACCTAATCCGTGAGTGTACTCTAAAGCTGGTATGAAGGATGGTAGACAGGCCAGACCTGTGTTATTTGCAATCTCTACCTCATGTTACTTTGAAGTTTCCTATTGTTGGAAAAGAAAAATAATACTTCTATCAAAAGAGATCTAAAGAGGAAATGAATAAAACATGACCATTCTAGCATAAAAAGCTCCTTAACTTTTCAAGTAATCATTCCCCTAGGAAAGAACAGTGGCTGACTCACTGGGGTACAAATGAAAACATGGTTGGTGTCCCAATTTGGTTTTGCATTGCATAGCTCCTCGCGTGTAAGTAGTAACAGAAACGTGCTTCCGGGCTGTAGGCTGTGAGTGGAATGGGAGCATATTGTCTGAGGACTAGGCTTTTCACTAATGTCTGTGCACACATTCAAAAAAGAACACATCTCATGGAGGACAGGTATACTGCACTGATTATCTAGAGACCAGTGGTCAAGTCTCAGTTTCTGCTAACGAGGTAGTGCCCTTAAAGGTAATCCCCCGAGAGAGAAGGAATCAGCTTTCTTGCAGACACTGCTGGTTCTTCACTGGAGGGGCTGCAAATGTGGAAAACTGGAGGGCCATCAGCTAGAAACAAAGACACAGGCTCATGTAGATCGCCATGTGTCCTGGGAGTACAGCAGAGAATCTGGGCTTAAAAATAAAACTGGGATAAACAAGAATTTTTCATAATAATCTGAATAAGTGGGAATAAAAATTAGCTACATAAATACATTTTTTTAAAAATGAGCTGCTAAAAAATAACAGAAAAGGATTTAGTAAATTTCTACCAGATAGACAAATCTTAACATTTTGCTACACTTGTTTTAGACTTTCTTGCAAAGACAAAAAACATTGTAGGTACAGACAAGTTTACGTAATCTCTTCCATAAAATAGAAGAGGGAAGAACACTTCCTAACTTATTTTACGAGGCCATTTTTTTCCCCAATACCAACACAAGACAATGACAATACATAAAAAGAAAGCTATAGAACAATATCCCTCAGGAACACAGACACAAACATCCTAACAAAATATTGACAAGTAGAATTCAGCAACATATAAAAAGAATTATACAGCAGCATCATATGGGGTTCATTCCTAGATGCAAGACTGATTTAATAATTGAAAAGTAATCATTACAATACATTGTGCTAATAGGCTAAAAATTACATGATCATATAAAAAAAGAAATAGGAAAGCATTAAACAAAATTTTAAATTCAAAACCCTCATAAGCCCTGATAAAAACTCTCAGAAACTAGGAATAAAAGGGAACATATGCTCTACAAAAAAACTACAGCTAACATATATTCAATGGTGAAATGGTAAAACCAAAAGCAAGAGAAAGATTTCTGCTTTCACCAATCTTATTCAATGTAGTATTAGAAGTCCTAGCCAGAACAATAGGCAAAAAGAGGAAATAAAAGGCATAGATTTCAAAAAGAACTAAAGCTGTCCCTATTTGCAGATGACATAATGGTCTTCATAGACAATCCCCAGAAATCTATACCAAACATCCTAGAACTAATAATTGAACTAATAATTGAGGTCATGGGATACAAGCTGAACATACAAAATCAATTTTATTTCTATATTCTAGTAACAAATACAGAAACTACCAGCTTTAATTTTTGATTATCACTTGTTTTATGCTGGTCTCAGAGATGACTGATTCATGAAAGATAAATTGGTTCAGAATCTCAGGTGACCTGTTTGTTTTATGTGTAAGGTTATTTCAAGCGCTATCAGTAAAAGATAAATACTCCCTGAAGTAGAATTGTAATTACTTTGAAGTTAAAAATAAAGTACATGGCATGTGTGACTAGTATAGACAATTACTATTATTATTTAATATATTTATCTTTAATGCTTGCAATGTATATTATAGCTACTTTGTTGATTGTTCACACTATTTAGATTATTAAGGAAAGTAAGAAAATAATGGATAATTATACTTTATCTTGCTAATGTCTCAAAGCATTCCAAATGACCAGACTGTGTTAACCGATAATTATGTTCCTCCATTATATTTTTTCATTAGACACCAAATAAGTATGCCACAGTTGTAATTTATTTTCATGGCCTTTGAAAAGGATACTGAGTTTTTTATGGAAGCATTTCTGTCCTTTAAAAATGATCCATTGGTGCTGTCTTAATAAATTAAAAATATAGTTAATCTAACCCAGTACCTGCTCTTTCTCTTCTGAGGTTAACAATCATCTCCTATCCTGACCGCTCCACTAGAAAACTTGAGAATGTAGTGGTGGCATGGAATACGACCCTGACGGTCTGCAGTAACTGAACCTTGGCTCTCTATATTTTTAAAGGCTCCTAAGTGATTGCTCACCAGCATTCGCTTTCTTTTCTCAGCAGTTTGGAACACATGGCTCCTAAAAGCAGCCATTGTTTTCACTTCCACCTTAGCTAATGTATTCTAGAAATGTGGAGTCAGAAGGGCCCACATTTGTTCTGTGCAGCATGCCTCTCTGGATACTTAATGTCACCCATTCACACTGAGACTACCTTCTTTGTCAACATGTCCATAAAAGGACAGTCTTAGCAACTACAAGACTCGAGGAAAATCATTTTGATAGTGGTAGCAGATATTTATTGAGTGCTTCATTTGTAAAAGCTTTAAATCTGCCTGACTTAGTCCTGACCGTAATACTGAGGTTGAGGTAGGTACTGTTGCTACCACCATTGGGATGAGTTTGCTGAGCTCTAGAGAGAGGAACGTATTTGTGTAAGGTCACACTGCCAATGCTACACAGCAGAGCTGGCACTTGAACCTCAGTCCAAAGGACACCAGAATCTGCTTTTAATTATCATGCAAGACTCTAAACTCCAGGAGACAGAAAGCAGGTTGGTCTGCTCCTCTTAGAACCTAGCATGGAGCCTCACACCTGTTAGGCATTTTGTACACATTTGTTGAATGAATAATAAAAAAAGGAATAAACTGGAAAATAGACTTATTTAGCATTTAATGTACATTGTGTTATTTTTATATGTCATATCATTGGGGAAAATAATTGGTCAATATATTTTCTTGTTATAGTGTGTGATGCTAGTTTACAATCCAGTTTTCATGTCATATTTATTTTCCCCTAGTTAATTTCTCTAATATTAGAATAATCTGTCATGAATATTAATGCTTTGATTAAGGGTTTGGATTGTTAAAAACTAGGTTTTCCCATAAACATAGTCATTTAAATGGAATTAAATGTTAGCTTTTAATGTTAATTAAAGTCTTTACTAAATTGGCTATGTATAAATACTAAAGAAGACTGTTCTTTTAAAAATATATCATACTAGGGGAGAAAAAACCCCATCCGGTGTGGCTCAGTGGTTGAAAGTCGACCTATGAACCAGGAGGTCATGGTTCAATTCCCGGTCAGGACATATGCCCCAGTTGCAAGCTTTATCCCCAATGTGGGGTGTACAGGAGGCAGCCAATCAATGATTCTCTCTCTCTCTCTCTCTCTCTCTCTCTCTCTCTCTCTCTCTCTCTCTCTCCCCGCTTCTCCCTTCCTCTCTGAAATTAATAAAAATATATTTACAAAGAAGAAAAACAAACACTGATACACAGTTCTTATAAGCCTTGCTGTAAGCTTTTTTTTTCTTACAAATCCATAACGGTGCTCCAGTCACTGATTAGCATAATGCTCCATCCTGGTTCTGCTTCCAGGCTTGACCAGAAAGCATCTCTTAAATGACCCTGGATGACTGTGTATCCAGCCCCAAGGTCATTCAGAGGAGCTCTTATTCTGTCTCAGGTTTACTTCCCTGGCAAGTGAGCCCTCATTCTCTTTTTAGACCCATTCAAGGGAAAGCTCCAGTCTGCGCTTCTAAGATTCCTGTGTTAGTCCCCGTTCTACTTTTTGGCCTGCTGGCCAAGAAGACTTAGTGGGAAAATGTGTAGCCTTTTAAAATTCCTGGTGTTTAAGTGAATACATTACTGTTGTTTTTTATTATTCGGTGAGTACCTTTCTAGCCAGTCCACTTCAATGCCTGAAACTGTCGTTTTTCTATCCTTATGTGAGAAGTTCTCACCTTTCCTAATGCCTTTCCGAGCAACTGTCACATAGACTTCTTAATTTTAATCATTGAGATTGAAAATCATGCTTCCCTTGGTACAGGTTTCTACGTACACATAAATCTCCAGTGGATTCAACTAGTTCTTGAAAGATTTCAAGTTTGAGTCCAAATTTATGAGGATAGAAATTAAAACACATGTAAACAGAATTCAGTATTTTAACCAGCTGTGCAGTGATTTCTTCACAGCCCCCCCACGCCCCATAATTCAACTCTGAAATTACTCTGCATCCATCTCCAGCCATGCAGTCCTCGAAATTAGCCTTTCCTCATAAGGTTTATTTTCTGTCCCTTATCCTGACACATCACTTAATTTCCATTTCCCACTAATGTGAGGACACCAGAATAGACAATCATATGCCAACCAAGTGGAACAAGTATTTAATACCATGGGAATATTGTTCTTCACAACTCTATAATTCTCCTGATTACCATGAAGCTTACTAAAAGGGTTCTTACTAATGACTTCAATAGGACGATATCATGCCCATGTGAACTGAAATATAACCATTTTCTTTCCCTTTCCTCTCCTACTTCCTTTCCCCTCCTCCCATTATCCTTTCTCTCTTCTTTATTCTTCATTCCCTTTTATCCCAACCAGGGTCCCCGTGGTCCCGAGGGAGTGCCAGGAGAGAGGGGCTTACCGGGAGAAGGCTTCCCAGGACCAAAGGTAACAATACCTTCTGTACCAGGAAAAGTGCTTTGTCTCGCATGGTCATGAATTACACATTTTAAAAACTGTGTCCAATTATCAGAAGTCAAGTATTTTCTTGTTATAGTGTGTGACCAACTTCACCCTACTAAATGAAGGAATATGTAAATTTCCCCTTACCATGAAACGACAGTGAATTTTGCAATCATAAATGAGATGTTGACAGACTTCTACTTTACATAATGATTGCATGTGAAATTAGAAAAATCTCTGGGACTGGAGTCATTAAAGCACAGTGATAGCCTCTTTATGCCCAGTAGTTGAGTTACAGTGTGTAGCTATGACAAAGCTTTACTCTCAGCTTTGTTGTATGAAACACAGATAAGAAACCAATTTGTAACAGCATTGCCTTTAGTATAATAAAAAAGAAATTAGCTTATTGCTATAAGGAGCAAAATGGCATGAAAGACCAATCTTTTACCTGGCAATTGAGAATTTAAACGTCTCCACGGCTTCCCATATATAATTCTTGGAGCTCAAGTTCCTCTAGACAAGGGGTTAGCAAACTTTTTCTTTCAAGACCAGGCAGTGAATGTTTTAGGCTTTGTGAACCATATGGTATCTGTTGCATCTACTTAACTCTGCTGTTGTAGCATGCAAGCAGCCATAAACAATGTGGTTTAAATGAATGAGTGTGGCTGTGTTCCAGGAAAGCTATATTTTACAAAACACAGGCAGAAAGCTAGAGTTGGCCATTGGGCTTCAGTTTGCTGATCCCTTGTCTAGGCTGTTTACTCAAAATCTATGGCACCTTTGCCAAAGGCCACATGGGAAATGATTTTCCAAGATACTTTGGGCGGCATCAACAAAATTTCAGAGTAAGTAAGGATAGATTTTGGAGTCTTTCTCCTTCTTTTCTAAAGCCTTTCCCTCAAACACATGTGCATGCATACACACACTGCCCACAGAGAAGCACACACTCTTTTCTAAGCGACCAAGGCCTTCCACGGTCTTCAGTCAGGTGCCTAAGTTCTGACCTTCTCAGTACAGCTGCACGCTCTAAAACTACATCTCATTCTTAGCCTCTCCCGACATGATCAATATTCAATGACCTATGAGGAAACCATACCTCAGCTAGAGTGAAATTAGTTAGCTACAACAAATAATTCATACTAAGTTTTGGATTGAATTTTCAGAGAGGCCCCTTTTAACCAACACATTTTAACTTGTCATAATAAATGGAAATGATATGTTAGATAAAGGGGACTTTAGTAATGCCCTTGACTAACCAAAATGTCACTATCAGATACAGAGGCTAGCAATTTAGCACTACATTTCAGAATGATTTCTAATACATAGTTTCTTGAATTATTTTTTGTTATATAGTAAATTTTTATATATGTGTAGCCCAAACAACCTGGAAAATTTAAATAGCCAGAATTACTTCTCTTTATAATCTGTTTGTTTTTTTTTTACTATCTTTATATATAAAAGCCTAAGTGACTGGCCAGTAGCTATGACATGCACTGACCACCAGGGGGAAGACGCGCAACGCAGGAGCTACCAAGCTGTGGTGACTTGGGAGCTTGCAGTTCTTGGGTGACATACCCAGAACCAGAGAGGAGGGAGCCTGATTCTGGGGTGCATCACCCGAGAACCGCCCTCTCACAATCTGGGACCTCTCAGGGGATGTTGGAGAGCTGGTTTCGGCCCGATCCCTGCAGGCCAGGCTGAGGGACCCCAGGGCATCTAGTAAAGAAATAAATGAGAAATAAATATGTGAAACACTAAGAAGCATACAGGAGGGCATGTCTTAGTGACAAGTTCAACTGCATGATATAAAGATATACTCTTGCTCATAGTAACCCACACAGTGCATTGCCCTCTATCTCATCAAACAAATAACTCACCACATTCAGTGTTGTTTTAGGGTTAGCTGTATGTAATTAGGTACTGTGGAAATGACCAGAAGAACCCACTTTTCAGACTACTTTATTCCCCAATCAGCAGGGCCAAAGGGAGTTTTCTATATGTGCTATTTGGGCCTGCTTGCCATGATGTAGGGCTTAAGTGATTATTCTATGAATACATAGAGACACAAAGGATATTTTCCTGTTTTCTATGTTTCTTGCAAATGTCCTTTGATTTTACTCACAATTCAGATAAATTCATCAGATGAATACTATTTTTGATTGCTTATCTGGTTTATTTTTCATACCAATGCAGTGTGATGACTTCATTGATATTACATTACATAGGTCATGTGATTAAATCCAAGAAGATTTTACATTAATTATCTTAAAACTAAATTTTCAATGAATGTGTATAAATTCTGATATAAGACATTTAATAAATAATTTAACCAGAGCAAGTATTAGTTCATATACTAATGTGAGGGACACATTTCCATTGTGTGATGGGTATAGTTGCAGCAATGTTGAGGAGACAGAGGACTGACTCAGTGAGTTGTACTCTGTGACTGATTAGGTCCTTCATCCCCAGATACTTCTGGCTATTTTGGGAATAGAGCTCTTTTCCAACTTTTGCGATACTTCATATGTGTTTTGTTTGGACAGAGTACTTCCTATTTAAGAGTTAAGACTAATTTTTTTTGCAAGTTACAAATCTTGGCGTCAGTTAGAATTACCCATTTGCAGTGAGCTGTAAATTTGGTTGCTTTGAATGCTTTAACTGTTTTATTAGTGCACTGATGTCTCTCATATATTTTCAGGGTGAAAAAGGTTCTGAAGGTCCAATTGGCCCACAAGGACTACAAGGCCTGTCAATCAAAGGGGACAAGGTAACACATGTAGGGTATAGGATGGAAGAGATGCCAGTAAAATTGTTTTTAAAAATTTTCATTAATGTATATACATTTATGAACTGTATACAACCTGACAATCACACCACACAGGTGTCAACTTAGTTGTAAATCAAGTATATGCAAGGTATATTATTGTAGAGATGAATTATTGTCTGGAAATTCCCATATTATATATTTATAGCAATGTCCCATTTATTTGGGTTCTGACTTCCAGTATCCCTATCGTCAGCCAAGCAGCTTTGAAGCTAAACATTAGCAGAATAGACCTCTACTTCGTAAAGAAAATAGCTGTTGAAACATGACTTGACCTCATTACAGAAGCAATATCCACCCCTAGGCATCCACTAAAAAATATTACCTTAAAAGGAGTCTGAAAGAAGATAACTCATTTAAGAAAACTAGCATTGATGTCCTCCAGCAAGGACCAACAGGAATCCACCTATAATTGAACAAATTTAGATTTATTGACTCTGCTGTGAAAGAGGACACGTACCGTGGGAACCGTTCACAACTGAGTAAGATGAGAAATTTCTTTTAATAGAATTTGGGCTCATATGTTAGGTGGCTTGGGTGAGTGTCTAAGAAAGTATGACTTGGCTCTGAACTGGATGCTCTCAGGAAGTGGGGGTAATTTTAAGTTTGGGCATTTTAATGAATCTTCCCTAGGAGAGAAAGATGGAGCCAGGCTATTGCAATTGGTAAAGAAGTAGCAGTTACTCATTTTAGTCGGTATAGGAGAATGTTTGACCCCTTTTGAGGAATTTGGACATTGTTTATTTTTGTTTCTGTCTGTGCTCAGACATGACTATGGAGAGGTTTTGCTTCACCACACAGAATGGCCATGTCTGACACTGGTGTTCTGGAAAATTATGTTCAACACCACGGCCTACCTGCCATTGCCTTCTTCTTTCTCACTAGTTACCTGTTTTCTTTAAAATAGCTACAAATTATATCCAGATTAGAAGTAGGGGAGAGGCCAGTGATAGAAGCTACTGGAGGCTAATAAGGCCCTAAATACCAGTGGGAAGGGAATGATGCCAGAGAATGGGAGATATAAAAATAAACAAAAAACAGAGACCTCATGTCAATTTGGAGTCATTTACCGTATATATCAACCTCTAATCATATCATTATATTATATATTATATTAGAATAATGATTGCTATTCAAGATTATCTTAAGTGTGTTTCAATCTTGAAGTACTTATTTCTTTTGTTTTCTACTGGTAGCCATCTCTTCTGTGAATCTGTGTTTAAATAGCAGAGATAGTGGGAAATAGTGAGTTACACAAACTTTAGATGCAGTATAATTCTTGGTTGTAACTTCAGCTCCAAAATACTCTAAAAATATGTAAGATGTTCTTTCTTCCTTTGGAGCAGTGAAAATTGAGTACAATAGAATAATTTTTTATGAGTTCAGTAAATTAACTTTTTTAGGTTTTATTGACATTGCATTTTTATTTTTACACCTGGAGCTCATGCAAAGAAAACACATGGAAATATCAGGACATTATCACAGAGTAATTACAAAGCCACCATCTGCTATTCTCTTACCAAATCAAACCGTCTTCCTTTTCTCTTCCCTCTTTTTTCCTTTTCTATCCTTTTATGTATATTAGATTCAGAGACTTGGTGCCTCTGTTTCAAGTGATAAGATAAATACCTCTATGTTAAGGGCTCTCAAATATATAAATTGGTACAAAACAAGGAAGTAGTTTTGATATAGATATTTAAGTGTATATAGCAATGCACAGAAGAGGGTCTTTCTTTTGGGTTTACTGAATATTTGCAGAATAGTGGTTATGAGTTGGGTTTTGTAGTCAGAGAGAGTAGACTTGAATCTTGCCGCTGAATGGGGTGTACTTAACCTCATCAGGAAAATGGGAATGCCTACCTTCAGAGGGTTGTTGTGAGGATTAAATGAGATACAGAATGAAAAACATTTAGCACAATGCCTGCCACATGACAAGCAATCAAGTTATGAATCAGAATAATGCAATTCTGAATTAGAACTGAACTCCATTACATTTTCCTTCCAGGATACTTATTTAGACTGGGATTGATACAGAGTGAAACACTGAGAAGCATATCCCAGGGCATGTTTTAGTGACAGGTTCAACAGACTTTGTAATATATACAGTATAATCTAATGATCTACTTTTTTCATAAAAAATATATTTATTTAGCCCAGCATTGGCCAATTAAATGTGGGGCTGGCTGCCTGTTTTTGTAAATAAAGTATTATTAGAACACAGGTACACCTGTTAATTTATGTGTTGTCTATGGCTGCTTTCACACTACCCAAGCAGCATTCATTAGTCACGAAAGAGACCTTATTATGCCCTCACCCATAAAATATTTGTTGAAAGACACAAAGGATGGATGAATGATATTCTTCTTAATAATAACATTTATTTTGTTTCCCTAATTTATTTCATGGAGGGGAGAGGTAAGGTTCTTTAATTATGTTGTGCTTAACTTAGAGAATTTCTTAATTTTCAAAATGCATTTTAATAAGATTAGGAGGGAAAAGGTATTTAGAGAAATTGACAATATTTTACTTCAATTTATTTCTCAGATTCTGTTTTCCTTGGATTCTATGAATTTTATATTTTTAAATACTTCTGTTATGAGCCTAACAGAAAGTGTTTGTGTCAGTATAATAACCATTCAGGAACTTTTGATTCTTGTGAGAGAAAAAAATGACTGATAAATATAAACTGGTGCAAATTCTCACCAATTCAGACTAAAGAGTAAAACATAATGAACTATTTTGGCAAATTTGAACTAAGCTGTTTAAAAGGAGTTTGCTAACTTTCCATGTTGAACTTTTTAAAGGATATAAAAATAGATTTGAATCCAACGTAATTCCAGATTAGCAAAGTATGAAAGAATGAAGTTTCATTTTATTATAATATTTCTGATTTGTTTTCTTTACAGGGGGACTTGGGACCCGTGGGACCCCAAGGACCAATGGGCATCCCCGGAATTGGGAGTCAAGGGGAACAGGTAATCAATGCTTTTGCCCTTCCCTGGCCCAATGCTGGAGTTTGTCGAAGGCCAGTCCTGCAAATGCCAATGGATGTACCTGATAGTTAAATTACAATGAAATTCACATCCAAAGTAAATATAGGGAAGGATAAGATGGTTTGTGAGATCTTATTTAGTAGAACTTCCAAAACTTAAAAAATAGTGAATTTCTTGATGCTGTAACTTTTAACCTTAAAACTGAATAAATAGGATAAGAGTTTTTGGATAATAGTTTGTATTTTCAGTATCCCTTGGGAGCAATAGTTTATTTACCTGTTGCTTTGTGTGTTTATTCCCCCCCACCCTTGCAGCTTTGTGGATGATTAAGTTGCACTCTCTCCCAATGCCAGTACTGTAGTACTTCCACCCCCTAGCCATGAACCAATCTGAAAAAAATGTTAAATTTAAAACAAGGTCCAGAATCAGAGGTAACTACTTGATTTTAAGGGGCACCATTCCTGAATAGACACAAGCCACAAACAGAGTTTATAAATGACACTTAGTCCCTGTTGGTCAGAAGAAAGAAAAGATCTCTTAGCTTGTCTTTGCATTCATGACTAAAATTGCTTCCAAAATATTCTGACCAGAACCACTGGGAAAGCTGGATAATCTTGTTAGATCTGAATAATATGAAGATAATATAACAGTCCTATCTAGAGTTCTTGTTGACCATACACTTTTACCTACATTATCTCATTTAATTAAGTAACCAATATACCCAAATTTATGCTGAACACCCTTCTGCTTAAAAAAAAAAATGGCAAATCAGTTTGGTTAAAATTTAGAGTTAAGGTTTGAATTATTCTACTGCCTAGAGAATGAATAGTGCTTCTTTTATTTAGGATAGTGGGAGAAGAAAAAGATTTTTAAAATGAGATAATTCCAAAGTTTCTTGCTGACATTAATTCTGAGTTATTTCTAACTGTCTTCTAATGATTGAGTACGTATGTTTATTGTTGCTAATCCAAGCAACAGCAAAGTTGGACTTACTTCTTTTTCCATTTCCTTTTCCTTGGTAGAGGTCCTAGTGTAGTACATTAGGAGGGTTAAGGTGCAAGAGAAGCCAAGATAAATCTGTAAATAAATGCTTAGAAAAGAATTAAGAGCTGTACATTTTGCCTACATAGGAGTTGACTATGTGACCAGGCATTCTCCAGCTTTGTAGTTTATTTGTTTACCTTCTAATCCCAAAACTGGCGGGACAGTGCTGCCACATCCTGGGTCTCGTGGTGCTCCTGGTGCTGAGTCACCACCATCAGGCTGAAAAATGAGGTTCAAAGAAAGCCAAGTCTTTCCAGATGGCCTGGGAGTTCTGGACCTCCCACCTGCAGCTTCCTGCTGCCTTTAATATTGGTTCTTCCTGGAGGTTGTTTTCCTTTATCTTAAAAAAGCCCTCAGACCTCCTCGACCTCTTTGGTTTTCTCATCCCCTTCTGTTCTTTTCCAAGAGAAAACAATGTTAAAGGTAGACAGGTCCACATGGAGCTGAGCCCTACTGGGTAGGAGATGGAATAGAATGTGCTATTTGAAAATTGCTCTGAGCAAGAAACAAATTTGTTTATCCTTTGAAGACAAGTGATCTAAACTCTACTTAAATTTAACCTAAATTCATGCAGTTATTCATTCTTCTTCTTATCCATAATTTAATATGTTTATCCTTTGAATTCCTGTAATTATTAGATCTTTCTCTTTTTCTTATAGAAATGAATTTTCCCATGCATCTGTTTATGAGGGAACTTCTGTTCCATTTCCAGCAACTAGCATATAATATCCCTCAAGTGGCCTGCAGATTTCAGTAAATATTTGCAGACTTGACAATATCAAATTTTTTATAAAATAAGTAACCATATATACATGTGTATGCACATATAGGCACATCCCTTGGAAATGTTTGGTTCTTTATCCCATTGCATGCGACTTGTGGACTACTGAAAAAGTGAAGAAGAATTCCTTCTTATAAAGGCTCAATATTTTAAAACTTGGCTTTCTTAAATTGTTTATACTGCTTCACCTTCATCAACCAGAGAAAGGGAATACTAATTGTACTTTTTGAAATGAGCAAGCAGTTGTATGATATAGTTAGAAAAAGGACATAACATTTGTAATAAAATAATCGTATTTCTGTAACCATTATATGCACTGTCATGGTTTGTGGGGTGCAAGCAAAACAAAATCTTAGTTTTTTTCTCTCTCATCATCCCTTTAAACTTTTTTTCATTAGGGGAAGATTTTTCTTTGTTGTACCACACAAAGAAATTATCACCAGGCTATAGACTTGTCTTATCACTTCTAAGTTAGTAGAAAGTTTTAGGGTCACTCTCAGTTACAAATCACAGTTTTAATTGTACAATGAAAACTATCTAGTCGATGTATAAATCTTCCTTTCAATCTTTCCTCATCTGGTATGAGCTGCATGGACAACCTGTGGTCCATGGGAAGGTCTGTGCCTCTCCTCCCTCCTGGCTGAGTCAAGGCTGGAGGAGAGGATGAGTACAGAAATTCTGTCTTGACTGCTCCATTGTCAGATGGCTTTGGGTCCTCTGGTCTTGGCAGATTTTGATTTTGACACTCTTTCTCATGGGGATCCGGCACTGGCCCCTGCCTTTGCCCCTCCTAGGACATGGATAAAGGACTCTCTTCCTCCAGCGATTTCTCCCATCAGCCTCTGCTCTTCTGGAGGTTTACTCTATACCGACTCTTTCTGTTGGAGTTCCATTACTCTTCCAGACCCTCTTGGACAGGACTCAAAACAACTCCAGGTCTACCCTGGTCCACAGAAAAAACTCACGTGGCCTTTTCACAAGCGCTGATGCTCAGGCTGATCCCACGCCAGCTCTTTCTGGGCTGTCACAGTCCACTTTAGCTTTTTTAGACATGAGTCAGATGCTGGCCCTTGTGAGTAAAATATGTGAAGGGATTAAGCAAGACAAAACAAAACTCATAGATACAGACAATAGTATGGTGATTACCAGAGAGAAAGGGGGTCTGAAAAAAAAGGGGGTGGGGGAGATTGAAGAGGGTAAAGGGGGGGATAAATAGTGATGTAAGGAGACTTGACTTTGGGTGGTGAACACATAATAGAATATACAGATGATGTATTATAGAATTGTAACTTATAGAACTTTATTACCAATTATATTCAATAAAAAGAGGGCTCATAAAAAATAAAATTTAGTCACCTTCTTTTGTTTGTTTAAAAATATATCAAGATCTTCAAGTGGTTTCATTGAAGTTCCCTTTCCAGAATGGGGTACCGAACAAAGCAACTTAAACCCCTCTCATCTTCTCCAAAGAAAAAAATTTAGGACTCCTTTTTCCAAAAAACTTTATAAATGCTGTCTCCTTCCCCCTTTTAGTGTTGTCCTCACCTACAACATGGGTGAGAGTCAAATGTTTGAACAGGTATCAGTTTAGTGTCTGCTGCCTATTGCATCTTTCAACCTAGGTCAAACCTTCATTTTAACATCTTGATATATACCAATTGGTACAGCTTGTTTGCTAGCATGTGACTGAGATGTGAAATGGGTTAACAAGGTGAAGAGTTATTTCTCTTCTTTAGAACTTCAAGCTGGAGTGGTGGCTCTGCTCATCAGGGCTTCAGGCTTCTTCATTATTGTCTGCCTGCCCTTCTGAGGGTGCGCTTTCTTCCTCCACAGGAAAAACACCATGTCTTCACTTCATCCACTGGAAAACGGGTGTAGGGGAGGAGGAGGCATACTTCTACCTTTAGCATGGACTGGAAATTACACACTTCACTTCCATTCCCATTCCATTGGCCAGAATCTAGTCACATGGCAACACCTGGCTGCCAAAGGGACTGGGAAATGTGGTCTTTATTCCAGGCAGCCATGTGGGCCAGCTGAAATTTCTCTTACCATGGGAGAAGGGGAGAATGCATTTCATGATTCAACTAGCAGCCTCTGCTATCCCATTCAACTATTATTGACTATTAGTAATTCATTATGGGACATGAACTAAACTCACTTTAGAGGATTGGAAACTTATCCACATTTCTTCTGAATTTCACTAATACTATTAAATTTTTTATTTTTATTTTAAAGGGAATCCAAGGCCTTATTGGTCCCCCTGGTCCTCAAGGACCCCCAGGACAGGGCTCACCTGGTTCCAAGGTAACTTTCTCAATGAGAAAGGAGTTTCATATGTCTATAAATATACTGGCTGTTTTCTAGGCAGTAGTCAGGCATTTGGAAGACAGCAGATGAAATGAACTTAAAAATCAGAGATCTCTACTTAATGTAAAATCTAACTGATAATCCTAATGGTGTAGAAAATGTAATATATATTCCTTGTGCTCTTAGAAGCTTAATTTAAACAATCTTCATTTATTGTTTTCTTTGTTACTTTTACTTATGAGACCATATTCTAGCATCTCAAGCAGTAATATCAGTAGGAACTACCTGTGGTTACATGCCTCTTTGGACTGACTCATTTTTATTCTCACCAGCACTTCCACAGTAGGTCTAACCGCTAAAACATTTACTTAAAGATATGGAGTCAGAAATGACCCAACAAATAAACATTTTCTATAAACAGGAATCAAATTATCTCCTAAATTAGAACTATTATTTATCCCTTGGGGAGAGGTATGACACCTATTTCTAATTAGCTGTCCTTAACGTTGCTTCAAAAAATCATTAATCATTGTTAAATAAATAAAACACTTCTCTGAGAAGTCTCACCTTCAAGCCCACTCCTTAGCGATGCCCATGTGAGAAGCAGCTTAATAGACTGCTGTTACTGTCCTTGAGATGCCTGATTCCAGGCACATCATCGGAAGCGCAGGTTGTTCTCTCTGGTTATGATACTGCTTTTGATCATCGGTCATCTTAATTTCTCATGTGTCAATTTTAGTTGTTCTACAATATAACTATCATTTCCAGGGACTCTTTATGGGGGGTCCGGGGGGTCCTTACAATCAATTTTGAGTATGTTACATAGCCTATACTTTAAGCCAGATCATTCCACATTCCAAATGTGGTGGGGTAAAGTATATATATGAATTGAGCACATGAAGCTCAGTGTTCTCTTATTTTGTTGATATAAGACAACTCTTAGGAGATCAAAGAAGGAATTTTTATTTTGCTGCCTTGGTCAAATACTCTTCAAATACTCTTTCCTTATTAGGGAGAAGTAGGCCAGATAGGACCTCCAGGCCCTAGAGGACCAGTGGGGATTGGAGTACAAGGTCCAAAGGTGAGTTGACCATGCTGCTCAGAAGCATTTAGATGATTTATGTGATATTATGTAAAGTTTCATTTATATCCAAATGAAATACAGATCATGTATGTGTCATCTAACTGTTCCTTTACCAGTGTAGAGTGTTTATTCAGAAAGGGGTCTGATGCTCAGTATAACTCTTATTGTTAAAGAAAAACCAAAATTGGTCTATTTTAATGACTGCTACTTGTTTTATTTATTTACTTATTCATTTATTAGCACCACAGGCTCTATTTTGGCACAGAGTGATTATTTAGAACAGTGGTCGGCAAACTCATTAGACAACAGAGCCAAATATCAACAGTACGACGATTGAAATTTCTTTAGAGAGCCAAATTTTTTAAACTTAAACTTCTTCTAACGCCACTTTTTCAAAATAGACTCTCCCAGGCCGTGGTATTTTGTGGAAGAGCCACACTCAAGGGGCCAAAGAGCCACATGTGGCTCATAAGCCGCGGTTTGCTGACCACTGCTTTAGAACATTATCGCCTGCCATATTATAAAACCAAGCACCTAGTAGTTAGGATTTCAGTAAAGGCTACTTCCCTTCCTTTGTTTTATGGTTTCGTAAGCAATCCATTCCCTAAATCTAAAGTATGTCCAGCCCACTTCTGTTACCCAACAATTTTACATGTCAACATGCTATTTGTTTCCCTTGCTTTTACCTCTTATCTCAACTTGCATGTTTTTTGAATTTAAGGTGATCCTTGAATAATCTAGAACATAAGGGTGTAGACGCCCTCCAACAACTTTTGACTTCCCCTAAAGCAAGTTGTCCCTTGGTATCTGTGGGGGTATTGGTTCCAAGACCTCCATAGACATCAAATTTTTGGAGACTTAAGTGCCTTACATAAAATGACATAGAAGAATGCATACAGTTGGCTGTCCACATACACGAATTCCCAATCATAGAACAATTTCACTGTACTTTTTTTTTCAGTAGCTTTTTTAGTTTGGTTTAGTTGAAATGCCTTTCAATTATCTTTAATATATTTTGCTTGTAATAAATGCAATAAGAACAATTTTATACTTTTTGAAGGTAGCATGTGTTTTCTCTGAATATATTAAAGAACTTATTCTTAATCATAAATTAATTTGAATTGTTGAGCATTAGAGCTGGAAGTGATGTTAAGTCCCCAATTTTTTCATGTCACTTTTATATTCGTTTCTCAGGATTGCTGTAACAAAGTACCACAAACTGTGTGGCTTAATACAATAGGAATTTATTGTCTCATAGTTCTGGAGACAATAAATAGAAAAATCAAAGTGTGTGCAGGGCCATGCCTCCTCCAAAACCTATAGGGAAGAATCCTTCTTTGCTCCTTCTTAGCTTGTGGTGGCCAATCCTGGCATTCCTTGGCTTGCAGCTACATCACTCTAATCTTTGCCTCTGTTGCCACACGGTATTCTCCCTATGTGTCTATCTTCACATGGTGTTTTCCTCTTTTTATAAGGACACCAGTCATACTGGATTAGGGCCCACGCTAATGACCTCACCTTAACTTGATCGCATCTGGAAAGACCCCATTTCTGAAAAAGGTCACATTCACAAGTACCATGGGTTAGGACTTCAATGTATCTTTTTTGGGGTTAATTCAACCCATAACAAACAACATAATCTAAAACTGAGACCCAGAGAGGTTAAGTAATTTTTCCAAGGTCAAATAGTTTGATTACTAGTAAGTACTATTTAGATTTCGAGGCTTTTCTCAGACACTATAAGATATATCTAATTGCAAGTACTGCAAAATGGGGGTGCATGATAAACATGAACTTCTGGGAAATAAAATCTTTGCTTATCCACCAGGGGGCGCCAGGCTCAATAGGGCTCCCAGGACAGCCAGGAGTACCAGGGGAAGATGGAGCTGCGGGGAAGAAGGTAACTACGTTTCCATATTCCCCAGGGTAAAAACTACTGAACCACACTATACCTCGGTCCTACAGGACCTCAAGTTAGACCATCCAGGACAAACTTAGTCTTAAAAAAACAACAACCCACAAGTCTAAATTTCCTTGTTCACTTACTCCAGAGAGAAAGAGAGCACCAAGCCAAAAGGTAAGTAGTGTTTCACACTTCTGCCTTCTCTCAGTGTTTTGGACATGACATTCTCCAGTGACCTAGTCTTCCTGGGATTCCTAGAAAGCACTTTAATTTAAACTTAGAAAAAAAACACCTTTTTTTTTCCCTCTAAAAGGAGCATCTGTAAATGTATTCAGGAAGTAAGGCCATTATAAAGATTTCCTAAAGTACTTTGAGTGGACATGTGAAATACTCATTTTTCAATATAAGCAGTGAAAAACAGCAGATGGAAAGGCTGAAGATCTTTCTTGTTTTCTTTAAAAAACACAAACCACCAAATGTGAATGGTGAGCCAAAAGAAATTGGCGAATAAATTGGCCTTTTTCATGATATTTCCAAGTGCTCTGAGCTAAACTGGAGTTTGATATTAATTTATTCAAGTTGGCAAATTTCCAAATTAATTTTGAGAGTAGAGTTAAGGTCTGGCCTGCTTTGGAGGGTCTCAGCAGAGAAGCCACTGGCCATGAGCAGAGACAAGGTGGGCTGATGTATACTGTCTACGAAGGGTCAGCTAAGACATCAGTATCCTTCCCTCCAGGGAGAAGCGGGGCTTCCAGGAACAAGAGGCCCAGAGGGAGCACCTGGAAAAGGACAACCTGGCCCCAAGGTATGGAACTGACAGTGTTGGGGAAGCAGACTGCCTGTGTTCTGGTCCTGATACTAAGGAGCCGACTTAGGAAAAACTTGATTGTTATTCTTGCTATGTCCAATGTGTTTACTTCTAGCTTAAAGTTGTGGATACTAGCTTGTGAGCTATGGAAGAAAGCAAGTATGTATTATTCATTTTTATTTCCCAGCATCTATTATAAGACCCAGCTTATACAAAGAGTTCAACACAGGTTTTTCTTAATAAATAGCCAGACTGGATTTAAAAAAAAAACACATAGGAAGGGAAAAGAAGGCTTGAGGTACATCCTTGAGACCTGAAAGCCCATAGATTTTCTTTAACTATTTATGGAACTTCACACGGTAATAAGAAATATCACCTTAGTAAGTGGCAATTTTACTTTCACAACACAGAATAAATTTATTTTATTCATTGTAGAAATGCTAGTGAATGCCATCTTTGTATGTCATGACAAGAATATCTAAATTCATCAGTAGGACCATTAGTGACATAACCCAGAGTTCTAAGGTGCCAGATGTCCCTGCAGTTTTTATGTAGAGTCACCAATGCCCATATAAAGCTTCTGAAGAATTCAATATAAGGAAAGTAAAAGTAAAATCTGTACACTTATTAGTACTTTATTTATAATTGTATTAAAATAGTAATGGACTGCTTAAGAAGTTTATGTCTTGAAAAATATTGGCTAAAATTGAGTCCTTACCCTTAAATGTGAGAATTTGAAATTTAAATATATTTGTAGAGTTTCAAACAATTTTATTTATTGACTTACCAGATTATAAAAGATCTTGGGGGGGGGGGTGCAGGGGATGTGGACAGAGAATACCTTTTTAATTAACATCATGCAAACATATAGAAATGCTTGCCTACTAACATTCAAGAGAACTAATGTATTCTAGAATGCACTTTTGGAACATAGACCCTTGAATTAATAACTGAAGTTGTAAGAATGAATGATATCTCTGAGAAACAGAGCTGAGGTTTGAATTTCATCCTGTATAGTAGCTGGAGAAAGAATATTCAGAGCAGAACAAAGATAAGCAGAAGAGTTGCCATGTTAGGGAAACCAAGGAGGAAGGGTTTCAAAGGGTGGTACATGCCACCCCCCAAGCAAGGAGGATGTGCATTGGAAAGAGAGGCCACTGGATCCGTGGCTTTGAGGTGACCTGTGGCTTGAGGAAGGCTAGAGGAGAAGAAATGCTTGGAGGTTTCTGAATGAAGATGAAACAGTTCTGGGAGAGCGTCAGTGGGCAACCAGGCTGGGGAACAGTCAGTAGGCAGCTTCTAGCTCTGCCCCAGGTTAATGCCCACATATCTCTCTACCAACAGAATTACCAGTCTCCTTCGGGAGGAAGAACTATACTCCCTATGGAGGAATAAATGGGGCTGAATTTGAAAAAGATCTCATTTTATGTTTTAAAGCTGAAACAGCATGGAAGCTGAAGAACCACCTATTAAAAGACCAAGGGTGCAAAAGAAATGTGAATTCAAAAAGTCCCCAAAGAAAGACACTGAACTTAGGTGTTTGTTTTTTTTTATTAAATCATATTGAATAAATGGTGAAGACCAAACAATTCTGAAGTACCCGATACAATCAAGAACATTGACAAACCCTGTGTGACTGAGCTGGGCTGGGGCACATCACTTTAAAATTGGCATTAGCTAAGAATGTGGTCCTGAAATGGTTGCTATATGATTGAGGAGGGTTTGTTAACACGACGACTATATTCTTCTAATTATTTTGTCAGGGTGATGAAGGAAAGAAAGGGAGCAAAGGAAATCAAGGACAGAGGGGATTTCCGGGACCCGAAGGGCCAAAGGTAAGTTTTTATACTCTCACTTTTGCATTGGGGAGCTTGTAATTGTGTCTGGTTTTAATAGAATATTAGATTTCTACTGCAAATCTGATTTCCAATTTCCTCCTCAACAAATACAACCCAAAAACTCGTAAATGAAAAAGGCTTTAGGAAAGATACTATTCCAGACAGCAATAGAATGGAATAAAGAGATTGCATAAAATATGTACTCTTCATTGGAATATTTATGCTTCTAAGAGAGAATCTGCAGTCCTCTCTACCAACAATCAAATATTCAGAAGTTGTGATAAAGCTAGGAGATACCAATTCTCTGGCATCTTGCTTTGCTGAACAACTTACAAGGTCCCAGGCTGAGAGGCGGTGCCGAGGGGATGACGAGCGGGACTACAGAAGGCAGGAGAGTGGGGTTCTCACCCTGCCCCTCCCAGGAACCTTCCGGGCCAATTGTTTCAATCACAGAAAAAAAGTAATAATAGTATCTATTTCACAGGGTTGTTGGGAAGACTAAAACTGTTAATAAAACACTCAGCCCAGTTCCAGGCACATAGTGAGAGTTCAATAATGCAGTTATTTAAAGAGAGCAAAATCAATACTGTGAAATGTGAAATAAGGAGAGACTTATTCCTGATAAAACTATCCAGGACAGGGAGCTGAGGGAGAAGTAAAGGAAATTGTGAGGCAAGCAATTAGGTATGTGTCCTGACTTAGCAAGAGAGACTATTGAGATCATTTGGATGTGTCGGGAAACAGAAATGGCAAACCTGAAAGAGTTCAGGCCTCTAGGAAGATGCTAATTGTAAAAAGAGATAAGGACCAGACTATTAAAGAACAACTAAAAAAAAAAAAAAAAAAAAAAGGTACTCGCATGATGAGAGCAGGTACAAAACAAAGCATCCCTCGTCGACCAGTGATTCTTTTTTTAAAAAATTTTATTATTGAGAATATTACAGATGTCCCCCATATTCTCCCCTTTGCCCCTCTCCCCACCATTTCCCATCCCCACACAGGCCTTCACCTGTCTATTGTCTGTGTCAGTGAGCTATGCATATATGCTTATAAATTCTTTGGTTAATCTCTTCCTGCCCTCCTTCCCGCCTTCCCTGTGAGATCATCAGTCTGTTTTATGCTTCCATGTCTGTGGTCCTCTCTTGTTCGTCAATTTATTTTGTTCCTTAGAATCCACATATAAGTGAGATCATGTGATACTTGTCTTTCTCTGACTGGCTTATTTCGCTTAGCATAATATTGTCCAGGCCCATCCATGCTGTCTCAAAGGGTAAGAGAACCTTCTTTTTTACAGCTGCCTAGTGTTCCATTGGGTAAATGTACCACAGCTTTCTTATCCATTCATATACTGATGGAGACTTGGGCTGTTTCCAGATCTTAGCTATTGTAAATAATGCTACTATGAACATAGGGGTGCAAATATTCTTTCTGATTGGTTTTTCCATTTTTTAAGGATATATTCCTAGAAGTGGGGTCACTGGGTCAAATGGCAATTCCATTGTTAATTTTTTGAGGAACCTCCATACTATTTTCCATAGTGGCTGCACCAGTCTGCATTCCCACCAGCAGTGTACTAGGGTTCCCTTTTCTCCACATCCTCACCAGCACTTGTCATTTGTTAATTTGTTGATGGTAGCCATTCTGACAAGTGTGAGGTGACACCTCATTGTCATTTTAATTTGTATCTCTCTGATGATTAGTGATGTTGAGCATTTTTTCATATGTCTGTTTGCCATCTGTATGTCATTTTTGGAGAAATGGTTATTCAGGTGCTTTGACCATTTTTTAAATTGGATTGTCTTCCTCCTGTTGAGTTGCATGAATTCTTTGTATATTTTAGAAATTAATCCCTTATCATTGGAAAATATGCTCTCCCATAGAGTGGGCTCCCTTTACATTTTCAGGATGGTTTCTTTATATCAAACTATACTACAAAGCCACTGTAATCAAAACAGCCTCATATTGGCACAAGAACAAGCATATAGATCAATGGAACAGAACACAGACCCCAAAATCAACCTATGCCATTATGGTCAATTAATATTTGACAAAGAAGGCAAGAGCATACAATAAAGATCGTTTCTTTAATAAATGGTGTTGGGAAAATTGGACAGGTACATGCTAAAAAATGAAACTAGACCACCAATTTACACCATACACAAGAATAAACTCAATATGCATAAAATACTTAAATGTACATTATGAGATCATAAAAATCCTAGAAGAAAATATAGGCAGTAAAATCACAGACATCTCACGTAGCAGAATATTCATGGATACATCTCCCAGGGCAAGAGAAACAAAAGAGAAAAAAGGACAAATGGGACTACATCAACCTAAAAAGCTTCTGCACAGCAATAGACCAGTGTCCCTCAGTATCCCCCAAAGAGCTTGTTACAAATCCCTATTTCTTGGCACCATGCCCAGAGATCTAAGTAGGTGAAGGGCACCAGGATCTGATTTTCTTAAATAAGTGCCTTCTGCTGCAGCTAGTTCAAGCAGCATATGATGAGAAATTCCACTTTATAAGAAATGTGTTATATTATTATTAATAACAGTGACTACTCTATGTGTCTCAGTTACTCTTATTCAAAGTGAATATTTTTCTGTATTTTTAAATAAAGCTCTTTTTTGATGAAGAACTGCTATATTTGAAAGCATAAGCAAATCTTAATACAGGGTCTTTAAAAAATGTATACCTTCCAGGTATATAACTATGTATTTAAAAGTACAGTAATTGGCCTCTTAAAAAAAGTAGAGTAGATTAAATCTGGAAGCATAATTTTGCTCTGGTCTTAGTGAAAAATTTAACAGGTTAGTGTTTTATGTCTTTGCCATAGGACTGAACTGGGTGGTTGGTTATCTGTTGCTATAATCCTGGTGTGTCATGTGCCATTGCCTTGTAGTTTTGGAATTAAGGGTGGGCACATACATGCATTGGCATGATCTGGGCCCCAGTAGGCCGGTGTGCTCAGCTGTCCAACATATTAGGGACTCCGCAGAGCAGGAGGCCTCAGCTGTGGCTCAGGGCAGGAGTCATTACCAGTGACTCTCCCAAAGGAGGCAGGAGATCAAACGGGCAGCTCATGATCTTAGAATAGTTCATTCTTTAAGGCAGGAGGAAGCAAACTTTTTTTCTTTTATTAAATCCTCATGGAGGATATGCTTACTGATTTTAGAGAGAGAGGTAGGGGAAGGGAGGGAGGTTGGGGGAAGGGAGAGGGAGAATAGGGGAGATAGGGGGAGAAAGGGAGAATCATAGATGTGAGAGAAAACATTCATTGGTTGCCTCCTTTATGTGCCCCACTGGGGATCGAACCCACAACCTAGGTACGTGCTCTGACCAGGAATTGAACTCACAATCACTATATGAGACAATGCTCCAACCATACCGGCCAGGGCAGGCGGAGGCAAATTTTTTGGTAGATGTGTAGGTAGTAAATATTATAGGCTTTGCAGGCCAAGGAGCAAAATTGAAGGTATTATATACACACTTTATTAACAGCCATTTAAAAATGTGAATGCCATTTTTAGCCCCTGGCTGTACAGAGCCAGATGGCAGATGGGATTTGGCCCACAGGTTGCAGTTTGCTGCACCTGTTCTATATCAGCAATTTCTAAAACTGTTTGATTACGCATCTCTAATAGTAAAAAATATATTGACCACACTCCAATATAGTTTTATTTTTAATTACAATTTTTATTCATAAACTACCATATTAATATCATAGGTTTATCTAAATAATTGAAAATTTAAAAGATGAGATAAAAATTATAGTGTAGCCCTAATATTATCTTCTAATAATGCCAAATGGGTCATTTTAAACACATTGTAGGGAGTGTGCACCCTCTTTTAATGATAATTGCTCTGCATAGTGTGTTTTTGGGAGGTAATGGCACCTACATCAGAATCAAAAGAGGTGCCTCATAAAAATTCATATTCCTGGGCCCAGCCCCTAGATCTATTGAATTAAAATATCTGGGAATGATCATCAGTAGATAACCAGATAAAGAAGATGTGGAATATATATACAATGGAATATTACTCAGCCATTACAAAGAATGAAATCTTACCATTTGTGACAGCATGTATGGACGTAGAGGGTATTATGCTAAGTGAAATAAGTCAGACAGGTAAAGACAAATACCATATGATTTCACTTATATGTAAAATTTAAAAACAAAATAAATAAACAAAATAGAAACAGATCATAGATATAGAGAACTGACTGATGGTGGGTAGATGTTAGGTGGGTTGGAGGGCTGGGTGAAAATGGTGAAGGGATAAAGAAGTACAAATTGGCAGTTACAAATCAGCCACGGGATGTAAAGAACAGCACAGGGAATACAGCCAACAATGTTGTAATAACTATGTATGGTGCCAGTTGGGTACTAAACTTACTGGGGCGATCAGTTTATAAATGTCTAACCACTATGCTGTACACCTGAAACTAATATAATATTGAATGTCAACTAGAGTTGGGGAAAAATTTTTTTTAAATATCTCTGGGACTGAAACCCTGGATTCTGTATTTTACCAAATTCCTCTGGTGATTACTCCCTAAAATTTGAGAATAATTGGTCTAGAACTAGGTGGGACAGAGATACTGCTTGATATTTAGGAAAAATAAATGATCAAATTGAGACACCAAAAATTATTGAGAAATATTTTAATTTTTCTATCTGAAAATAATTTTTTTACCATAAACTCTCTACTTCTAAGATGGAATATGAGATTGCTTACAATGGAAGACTGACACAAAACAAAATAACAAAGGAAAAGTTATAAACTATAAGAAACATTATTCATCTACCAAGTATACCCCAAAACTTATGCTGAAGATAATTGTTATAATTGAACAAATATTTCCCTCTGACTTCCCTGGTCTACTACAGAAGGGAAACACCATGAAGTGCATAATTTTTATTAGCTAATAAAAGGATGCACAAGAGATAAAATTTTCCTAATACTCAGGAATTAGTTGAGTGCATTTATTAAAGGCATTGAAATCTTAGTCATCAATAACTTTAGTTGTGGTTTAACAAAGATGTAAAAATATTTCACATTCGTCTGTAAAATAGACGGGTCATGATATTTTAAAATGCTGGAAACACATTTCTATGTTTTTCCTAATGTAATTCCTGTATATAGTTTTCTTTTGCTTGAAATGTAATGAGTATTTTTCTCTGCTTTTAGGGTGAACCAGGGGTTATGGGCCCTTTTGGAATTCCTGGAGCATCAATTCCTGGACCACCTGGACCGAAGGTATGTATTCTTGGCAATATATTTTTTCTTTTTCTTAGACAATTGGGAAGGGGGAATGGAATTCATGATACCGGTCAACTAGAATTTTAGTTTTGGAAGAACCCAAGCTATTATGTAGTTCAACTCTGATATAGCACAATTAAGCAAACTAAAGACCAGCAGCAAATATAAGATTAGAAACCAGATTTCTGTTCCTGGTCTTGAACTTGTCACTTCACCTTGAATTACCTCCCCCAAATTCTAGACCTTAGAGCAGGTAAGAATTTACTGTATTTATTCAGAAGAATCTTCTAGGATTTATAATCAGGAAGTGTGACAGAAAAGAAATCCTCTCAGATTGGAGAGCATCCCCAGACATTCTTACAGCCTAAACATTTGTGTCAAATTAGCCACCTCTTATTTCAGCGGCCTTTCTTCTAAACCAGCTTAGTGGTTTTTACTGGCAGCTTTTATTTACTTAGGATATGAAATTCTCCTCAAGAAGAACGTTCTCTCTCAAGATCTGATAGTGGTAAATTAGGCCCTTTACAAACCCCTTTTTTTGTCCCCTGTCATTGTGGTTTCTCATGCAACCTAAAGTCTGAAACTCTGAACATTATTTGAAATGTCCAGGGAGACAGAGGAGGACCTGGGGTGCCTGGATTTAAAGGAGAACCTGGCATTGCTATTCGAGGACCAAAGGTAGGCTTTATTTATGTTCTTTTATTTTTATTTTTCTGTATGTGAGAGAATGAAAGTAGATTTAATGCATCATAAGTTGGTGACGGAGATGGTCCTACTTCCAGTATGTTGATGAACTCGAATATAAGAATACACTATTCCCTTTAGTAAAAAAACAAGTCAACGGATCATTTATTTTTCATGAATGCAGAGGATCATTTATTTTTCCTAAATGTCATTCATCTTTCTGAGTTATTTTAGATGAAAATGCAAATAATTATAGAAGACAGCTTTAAGTAGTCATTTCTATTTTTCCATGGCAGCAAAGCCCAGCACTGCAGCAATATTTAACATTCCAAATGGCAACAAGCACAGCCCTGTGTTCATACAGGCTTCAGGGCTCCATAATCAGCACTCACTAAACGAGTAGCATGTTGTTATGTAGCTTTGAAGCTGGCTTCAGTTCTATTAAATTGTCTCTTCTAGACAAAAGGGCTCAAATACTAACATCAGTGATTTTCAAACTTCAAAAAACAAACTTGTGAGTGTAAGAATCATTAATTGGCTGCCTCCTGCCAGTCCACTACTGGAGACAGAGCCCAAAACCCAGGCATGTGCCCTGACTGGGAATCAAACCATAACCTCCTGGATCATAAGTTGATATTCAACTACTGAGCCACACCGGCCGGGCCATAAAAACAAAATTTAGAACCATTTTTGAAATATAATACAAAACCCATTATATACTGATCTAAATGTAGGGGTTCTTTCTGAAGGTCAAGGGAGGATCCTGGCATCATTTTTCTTATTCACGTTAACAGTCATCCTTGCTAGGGTGACAATCTTCTGGTTTATTGGGGACAGAGGAGGTTCCAGGGATGTGGGAGGTTCAAGCTGAAACAGAAAGTCCCAGACAAACCAGAACCTTACTCCCCAGACTTTGAGGCACATGGGAACCCAAGTTATGTACAACTCCAGGATAAAATCCAAATTTCATAATTAAAACTATAAATATGACCTTGATCAAGAACATTTGGGTGATAATTTTTATACTGTTTGATAACCTCCTGGATCTGTGTATTCCTAGATTTATGAATTATAGTTGCTTCTCTCTGCTTATTCCTTACAATAGAAATAAAGTCCAATTAAATATGCGGCTAGGGTTTATAAGCCCCACCTTATTTTCTACTGATGGTCATTGGACATTATTGGTGCTAGTAAAGTTATTGCCTCTTTACTCCAAGCATTTCCAAATCCCTTGGCCTCTAAAGATGCTCTTTCTGACCTTCTTCCCTAATACCTGGGTCTTTAAGTATTTGGGGGGTTAAATGCCTGATGGAAATTTTGTCACATTAATTGAGTTTTTGTGTATTACTTCAGAGAACTCCCAGATCCCCTCGAAAGCCCATTTTAAAACATCAGATTAAGATTTCTGCCCTAATTTGTGTTGAATGAGAGACACTTCAAATTGAATCACTTGGCACGACATTTTCTTGAATCCAGTGCAAAGAGGCCAAGTGGCAACCTTCCATCGAAAAGTGTGTGGTGAGGAGTCCCAAATAAAAACCTGAGAAGGAGCACTTCCCTTCTCCCCATCTCCTGGTATTCCTGTGAACGTTAGAAGTAACAAGCTAACTAAAATTTTTGCAGAAGACAAAGTTCTCTAGGAAAAAAAATGTTTGTAAACTATTAATGTTTTAATGCTCCCCTCCCCCCACGCCCAGTGTGGGTGCCAGAGGCTAAATGACAACAGCTGCTGATGATTTGTTACAGGCTTGGCATGTATAAAGAAAAACTGAAAGTGGATTTTTATTCCAATTTTCTTTCAACTTAACCAGGGAGCAGTTACTGCTGTTTGTTGTGGGCCTGCTCCTTGTGTAAGCATGGAGAGAAACGGACATCTTATTTTGGGACATATCCCATGTGGATGCTTAACCTTAATTTAAACACAGTTGGAATAGCAGAATAGATTGCTTCTGAGAAGTGACCAGTTTCCTGTAGTTGGAGATACACCAAAACTCACCTCTCCAGAAGACCTTGCATTTGTTCTCTGTCATACAGCTGTGTGCAGTCATCTTGGATTTCTGTGGATGATAAATAGTAAATTAAGTTTTAATAAGTGACCACATGTGTTCTGAACATGACCATTCTTAAGAAGGTTAATCATGTAAAACCAGTTTCTTAGATTTAATAGGAAAAAACAGTTGTTGCATGAGTGGGGGGTGGGGGGCAATGGGGGGATAAGGACACATATGTAATATCTTAATCAATAAAGAAAAACAATAACAACAACAACAAACAGTTGTTGCATTCATGGTTTTCAAAACACTTTTAACTGTCTTACTGCTTAAAGGATATGCTGATTTCCTCCCGGTCCAATCAATCATTCTTGCATAGGAATAGAATTAGGAACATTTTGGAGAGTTGGATTTTGGCCAACATTTTGGATTAGAAAAATGGCGGTTTGATTTCAGGGTTTGCTATCATATAAGCAAAGTATCGAGAGTTCTGCTACTTTTTCCATTCTTGGAAAACAAAGGTCTGTCTAATAATAGAGTTTCTTCCTAATGTAAAAGTCAAGAATAATTGATATGTACTGACAAGGGCCATTGCAAGAGTTATCGTAGTAACAATGGAATGTGGTATAAAAGGAATATTACAAGTTTTAAATATAAGTGCAAAAGACTTATATTGAATAAATCTTCTAGGTGTGTCTTCCTCATTTCTATTTTGCTTTCTCCCTCTCCATTTTACTTTCACCAAAAATGTCTTTAATTTCCAGTTGTAGTGAGTACACATCTCAAAACACTTGTTTGAGAGGCAATAAGCACATTTCTCTATATCGGAGGCCAGTAGTTACTACTAAAAGTTTTTGATGTCTAAGTTTAGCATGATAAAGCGATACTTACAACTTTTTCCTAGGTCTCAAAATATGAACCACTAACTCTGTGTCCTGGCCCTTTATAACTTTTAAAGAAAACTGTTTTTTTTATTTGGGCTTATTTATTCCCCATGTAACTTGGGCCCTATTGAGGCCCATTGTAATAAATAACATTCACTTATCTTACTTTACACTTCAAATTTTGCTATGTATTCTTTTTCTTACAGGATGCTTACTAAATTTTCTCATTTTTATACCTTTTCCTGATGTATGCTGCAGTAAAAATCCATAATTTAAAAAATTAAAGTATCAGCAATCAGCTATCTTCTAATTTCTATGAAATGTGTTTTCTATAGAGCACTCAGTTATGGTTCACATATATTATTTCCTACATGCATTTCATGATTCCCACCACATACAAGGAGTAAGACTTATGAAGAGATAATGAGTTACCATATATAGTAGGATTTCCTTCTAAACATTTCCAAATCATTCCTTTTGCACTTATCAAATCTACTTTTGGCTTATTGAGTTGGTAGTGTGCTTACATTTTACCAGGTGTCCCACAGTTTAATCTTATGATATCACCTGGTGTGGAATTTATCCAGGGTGCCCAAGGCCCGCGAGGACCAGTGGGTGCTCCAGGACTCAAAGGCGATGGCTATCCTGGTGTGGCTGTAAGTTTGAGCATTGCTTTTATTTATTTCCTTCTTCCCTGCCCCCCTTCTCCTTGTTTTCCTTCTTCCTGCCCTCCCTTCATCATTCCTTTCTCTCTGCCTCCCTTCCCTCCCTTCCCTCCCTTCCTCCATCACTCCCTCCCTTCCTCTCCCCCTTTCTGCCTCCATCTGCCCTCCCCTTCCCTTTCTTCTCTTCCTCCCTCCATCCATCTCTTCCTCCCTCCCTCCCTCTCTTTCTCTTTCCCTTCCTTCCTCCCTTCCTCCCTTCCTTCCCTTTCTTTCTTTCTTTCTTTCTTTCTTTCTTTCTTTCTTTCTTTCTTTCTTTCTTTCTTTCTTTCTTTCTTTCTTTCTTTCTTTCTTTCTTTCCTTCCTTCCTTCCTTCCTTCCTTCCTTCCTTCCTTCCTTCCTTCCTTCCTTTCCTTTCCTTCCTTCTCTTTCTTTCTTTCTTTCTTTCTTTCTTTCTTTCTTTCTTTCTTTCTTTCTTTCTTTCTTTCTTTCTTCCTTCCTTCCTTCCTTCCTTCCTTCCTTCCTTCCTTCCTTCCTTCCTTCCTTCCTTCCTTTCTTTCTTTCTTTCTTTCTTTCTTTCTTTCTTTCTTTCTTTCTTTCTTTCTTTCTTTCTTTCTTTCTTTCTTTCTTTCTTTCGAATACTGCAAACAAAGTTGCTCACTCTCTCCCTTATCATGACATCTAGGGACCTCGAGGATTACCAGGACCCCCCGGACCAATGGGATTACGTGGAGTGGGGGACACTGGAGCAAAGGTGAGATTTTAAAGTAGGTAACATAGTAGCTTCTAGACTCGAGGGACGTGATTTTGGTATGTTTATTATTTTTTTAATCAGGCATGATAGAAGAGTAGGGGTATCTAAAGAATTGATAAAGTTATTAATCCTCATCCATGGACTTCCTGGGGACCTTGCACTCATTTGAACATGTAGCTTAACTTTATGGTTTTTCTCTTGCTTTCCTTGTGGCAGTCCTCACGTCCCTTTGCTGCTTTGTCTTCCTGCACCGAGATCAGTGGGTTCAGAGCCCTCCTCTCTTTCCTAGGTGCTCTCATCCCGTCCCATGGCTTTAACCACTAGCCACGTGCCAATGGCACCCCAATTTCTATCTTCCCTGCTCTAAGCTCCGGTCTCACACCTCTGGTTTCTTCCACACAGCTCCTCTTAGATTTCTCACAGACATCTCTAACCTAACATCCGAATGGAACCTTTGCTTTTCACCTCATAAGCTTGTAAATGGCACTCCCATGCGCCCCACGCTGATGTGATGATACCTGAGTCATTCTTGGTCCCTTCCTTTCCCCCTCCTTCCTCCACATCGAGCCCCATGGTAAATCCTGTCAGTCCTACCTTCAAAACATATCTTGACTCTGGCTGGTTTTCTCCTGCTGCTTCCACCAGGGAAGACTGCCTGGGCTATTAAAATAGCCTCTTCATTGGTCTTCCCTCTTTACCTCTGGCCTTCTATTACCTAGTGGGCAGAGGGCTCTTTTGCAACCATAAATCAGATCATATCTCTTTCCTTCTCAAAAAACACTCTGGTGGCTTCTCTTTGTGCTGAGAACAAGCCCCAGCCACTTACCATGGCCTATGAGGCCCTTCATGACCTGACCGTAGCTCCTGCCCCTTCCTCTCTTGCTGCCAATGCCACCCCCTCCCTGCCTGCTCCCCCCTCCCCCGCAAGCCACACCAGCCTACACTACACACTGCTTCAGCTCATCCCTGCTTCCAGGCCTTGGTTCTGCCAGGATGGCTCACCTCCCTCACCACCCATTCAAAAGCAATCATCTTTCTCTCCCCTCCCTTCCTCCCTCCCTCCTCATCACTATCATATCCCTTTGTGTATTTCCTACATAGCAGGTATCACTTTCTGAAGTCATCTTGCTCATTTTCCTGCCTTGCATGCTCCATAAGAGTAAGTTTTCTTCAATGAAAGCTCTTTGTTTTGTTCCCTGCTAAATTCCCCACGCCAGACCTAGGCGTGCCACCCAATAGGAGCTTTATAACATGTTGAATGAATGGAAAATGAATGAATGATCAATATTCCCTGAAAGAGAGCATTTTTCCTTAGAATACGCCAACTCAGTTTTTTGGTTTTTGTTTTAGTTGTAATACCAGTTTATTCCTGGGAGCATGTCTGGGCAGCATCCACTTTCTCTGCAGCATCCACTTACTCTGCAGCATCCACTTACTCTGCCACCATCTTTAATCTCCTTAAAATTGTTTTTCTTGAAATATTAATGTTTATTGCATGTAACATTATTATATTTAAAATCGTTTTTCTTGAAAACAACTCAGTTTTTTTTAATGCATCCAGGTCATTAGGGAGAGATGTTGTAAGTGCTCAATGTCAACGTTTTGTCTTTTTTGGGTCTCTGCCCCATCACTTAGGAGGGACCACACCTTGAGATTGCTTCTGTGTGATGAATGAGGCAGGCGTTCTCTTGTCCTCTCCCAGTAGAATGAAAGATTGAAGACCGTTAGCACTAAATATCCTGTCCCAAGGAGATCTCTGTCTGTCAGGGTGATCATGGGAGTCCAGGAGAGGCTTGTCTGACAGTGCCCAGTGGCCTGTGCAGAGCAGACACCACCAGGTGCTTTGATCAAGGATCTGGCTTGGTCAGACTAAGGACTCTCTCCCATCCTCTACACACCTCGGCAGTGCCAGTGACCTTACTGAGTTTAGGTGTTGTAGTATTTTTTTTCTTTAAGGCAAAGCATCTGTCAAATGTTAAAATTTAAACATAGAAAGAAAAAAGAAAAAAATGTTGTTTTTACACCACATATTCCTTTAGTTAGAGAAACAGAAGCTTATTCCTATTTATAGTGAGGCATGATATAAAATCTGTTAAGTATATACTGGAATGTATTTGTATTCCAGTGGAATTGTATGATCATTTACATTTCCAGAGTAGATTATTATAAAAATTTTTATATAAGTATATATTGTATTATGTTAACTATACTATTACGTCACTATCTTACAGTGAGCAGTAATAATTAGGCACAGATAGAGAACATTTAAAAATTTGATTCCTGTGAATGTTCACTGTCAGATTATTTAACATGTAGACTAAAACACTTACTAAATGATTTCATATACAGCTTTTCTCTAAGTCCCTTGTATTTATTTCCATATACACTTCGGGGGGGGGCGGGGGGGGGGGGAATCAAGGAAAAAACTGTTCTTTCTAAGTTTTATCCTGCCTATTTTTTGTAACAGTCACCATGTTGCCAGAAGCTCTATCTGAAGTGAAATAGTATCTCTGTGAGCCCACACGGGGGGGCTGAATGGAAGCAGCAGCCTCTAGCTCACTTCCCGCTGAAGGGAGAAGAGAACATTAGCCAGGACCTGTCCCTGTTCGCCCACCTCCCTCCCCGCTGCCTTCTCCTTCTCTCTGCTGCCTATTTCTGCCTATGGGGGGAAATTAAGTTATCCTGGCGATCACTAGCCCTGGAGGGCGATGTCAGGAGTGTGAGCTAGCCTTAGAATCCAAGGACTTGGATCAATCATTTGAAAATACAGGAAAATTTAAAGGCAAACATCAGCTTTTCATAACTTTCAAAACCATCTCTCCTTTTTAAAAGAAGCCTTCACATGTCTATGTGGCCTTTTTTCTTTGTTTTCTAAAGAAACCTTGGATGCGCGCGCATGCACACACGAACAGAAGCTGGTAAAGAAAGGAAAATATTCAGAGAAGTCTAATTCCCACTTAACTTTGTCCTTCTGGGTTGGCAGAGTGAAGGTGAAACTCTCAAAATACTTAAAGTCAGTGGTAGCAGAAGTACAGGACTTAAGTGTGTGCAAAATTTCTCTCCCTCCATTTTGACTTTTAAAAAGGCAGGGAAACCATATTATATGTGTGTGGTTGTATAGACATATATAGCTGATACGTTTTTCATTAAAACTCTGTGTAGTCACCTTAAAATACTGGCCTTAGGGCATTAACTTATAAAACAAATGTGTTTTGAAATGAGGAAACCATTAAGGCAGACTATTAATTTATGGTGGGATTTTGTGATATTTGGTTAAGGTCACATGTGTTTAGCATATGACACAGACCTTTGAATCAAAGCTTCTATGTTTCAAAACATATAAAAACCAGTCCCTGACTTCTTGCACCCTTGTGGTGCTCCCGGGCTTTCTTCCAAGTGGACGAATTCCTTATGACATCAGTGGCTGTAGCACTTCTATATACATTACCTTGAATATAATCCAAATTTTGACAAGGGCTTCTGAGAGATTTCCAAAAGCCTTGTAAAAACTACAGCGTTCAAGGTAAAAGAAGATATAGTTTTAAAATCCACTTTGGAAACACGCCCTGAAGAGCAACCGACAATTTGGTTTCTTGCTAAGTGGGATGCGCTCATCCAGTGCCCTGACCCCTGGATCCACATTCCCTGCTCCTCTATGGGGAAGTCAAGTTCAAAGATCCTGTGTAACACTGCCTGCATGTCTGTACTGGACCCTAGAGACTAAGAAGGACCCTTTGTGATTTGGGGACGATCATTATATAAATCTCATTTTCCTTTGAGAAACTCAGGTAACTTCCCCCCCGACACCCCTGTATTTTCACCCCCAAAGACTCATGAGGTGCATATTGTCCCAGGGTGATTCACTGACATCTCTGAGGGTAAGAGTTTGTTCTTGGCCTCTTAGAAGAGGGATGAATGCAAGGAGTGGCTCTCCGGAGCTCCATAAAGGCAGGTGCACCCCCCGCCATGTCCCTCTCTGAGCTCTTTCAGCCCCTTCCGTGTGCTAGTTCCTCACAGAGAAAGCATGGCCTGTCCAAAGCTCTGGGGCCGCTGAGCTCAGGCCAGTTCTTGCACAGAGCAGATCAAACCTGGCATTTGGGGCCCTCAAGGGACCGCTTAACCATCAAGTGGTTGGAATAAGATCTGTGGGCAGAAAGACTTGTTGGGTTGTTGTTATTATTATTGTATATTACCTAAATATTATATATTACATACTATCTAAATATTTCCAGGATATTGTGACATTTTTAAAAAACCCACTTATTTTATCGATGAGGAAAGCAAGAACCATAAAGACTGAACAAGTTGCCCCTTTGTAATATAAACAGTTTTGATACTATATTGTGTTTGTGTATGAGAGGGACACTATGAATATGGATGAAAGACTAAATGGATGAAGAAATCAGAGCAGAAAGAATGGCTTGGCCTGCTGTATATATAGGTGCTCAGGCTGCAGAGCTGTCCATCTTCTGACTATCAGGGCACCATTTAGTGTTCAGTTGGATTGTTTCTCTTTCCAGTCTAGCTTTTCCATCGTCATGCCTTAAATTATGTAAACATTAAAGGGAAGCATAAAACCTAACCCCCAAAGAGTTAAACATTTTTCAAAAGTTTTAAATGTTTAACTATTGTAAATGCATGCTTTATTTGACAAAAGTGGCCCATAGTCATAAATTAAAATGCACGTCTATGTGAAATTCCACTGAGTACCATTATTCTAAAAATGTTCCCAGCATCTGAATCCCTCCTCTGTTCTCTGCAATGGCTCACATATGTGCATACCACCAACAGGCAGTGGCGGAACAGAGGAGCGATTCACAGAGCTGCATTCGGAATTTGTAGATTCCATCGGCGGACATGGAGTGGACAAGGAACTCCATTTTGAACAGTGTCTGACAAGGAGGGCTGGCCTAGGACACAGACTTCATGATAATGAAGTTAAGGGTCCATGATTCCAAATTGGAGTTGAAGAAACCCACCTCCCAGAACTTGACTGCAAAATTGCTACAGGCAGAACAATCAGCTCAAAAACACACACACACAGGACTAATTAAAGCCAGAGCCATATCAAATTTAAATGCCAGACTATTTGACCTTTAGATTTCAGCAAAGGTCACATTTAAACCAGGAAAACTTGACTAGGTGACTTTTCAAGGTCACTTCCCCATTCAGTTCTATGCATGATTGCTAACATCAGAGCTGCACTCCAGGCTATCTTATGATTTTCAGTATTGCTTTTCTCTCTGCTGTTTTCCTAGCTCTGAAGTACACACATACGTTCCCTTCAGCCCTGGAGACACACACTAAGTCTTCTTAACATTCTCCACCCATGCCACCATCAATATATTTTTATTTTTCATCATGCAGACTGGAGGAAATTTTCCCCAGTGGAAAATTATATTGAATATCAGTAAAAGAGAGCCTTTTCCCCCATGTCATTAGGAGGTAGTGTCAATGTTTCTATTTTCAAGATTTCAAACTCAGCTGAATAAGACTCTCCCTCTCCAATATGATTCTTGGCATAGGAGAATCATTTGCTCATCTTTGATGAGGTGATTTTGAGAAAAGGAAGAAAATATCAACAACAAATCTCCTAAATCCTAAAGCAAGTTTTTAAAATTATTATGGGCATTGATTTATTGCTGCTTTGAAGTGAGTATTAAATTTCTAGAAGAGAAAATGACTTGAAGAATTGAAATTATTTTAAATATTTTGAAATTCAAATCTGGGAAAAGACACTAAAGGAAATGTTATGTTTTCTATATAACATTTAGAATGTTAATCATTTTCTCATTCCCTTGATATTTGTGCTGGTAATTGTTACTGTCTCCCTTTTCAGCATGTGTCAGTAAGAAGTGACTGAGGGATATTGACAATGGCCAGTCAATAATCAATACACATGGTCAATGTCTGGGTTGTTTGTCCATAAGCTTAGAAGGCCTCTAAAATTTCCATTGACATTCTGGCAACACAAGTGAGATATTCAAGAGTTATTAAACCATTGCATATGCTCATTACATCATTCAGTCCAGAATGGTACTTATGCTCGTGGTAGTTGGAGCTTGGTAGTTATATCTTAATTTTATTTAAAAGCCAGAAAGAAAGAAACATTAAGCAGCTGCTAATCATCGCTTTGACTTCTACCTTATTTTAAAACTCAAGCATTCCTTGTTTTCATCATTTAGTAGAATCTTCAGTATACCATTCCTTGGAAAATTCTCAAGAAGCTAATTATTTCCACAGTAAATTTAATTTGTTTTTTATTGTCCCCAAAGTAAAAAATAAAAGCATAAAAACTCTTTTAGAACAACTGCAACTTGCTTCTACAGTCTTCTCAAAGAGTGACAGGGATTTAATTGACACAGATGGAGAAATAATGATTAAAACCTTATTAAGGTGTGTGGGGAACGGGGGAGAGAGATAGTCTAATGGGCAATTTTGTCTCTATGAGCACTACCTTTTCAAATATTGTATTTCAGTCTTATAAAATATAACAGACTGTCTCCTTATCACTATTCTGCTTGAGACCCCTGCCACTTGTTAGCTATGTGACCACAGCAAGTCATTTAATCTCAGTGAGACTTAGCCTCCTCATCTTTGATTTGGGGTAAGGATGTCTACTTCACAGGGTTATTCTGAGAAATGAATAGAATTATGCCTATAAAACATTTTTATAAATTCTAACCTACTAAAGTAGTAGAAGTAAAAGGAGTAGTAATAGCAGCCACAGTATGTGTTTTTCGGCTAAATCAAGTATATTGCAGTTGGATAAAAAGAGAGAATAAGAATTTGTGTAGGCAGGAAATCTGGAATGAGACCAGCTAAAACATTGGGGTAAACCACAAAACTGAGGAATGGCAATGGGGGGAAATGGAAAGGGAAGCCTTAGACATCTGGGTACTGGTGCAGATTGTGTGGGCCTCTTAGGAATCTTACAATCAGGTTATTTCGCTTCTTCTCCTTCAGAGAGTGTGATGGACTCAATGTAGGGAAAGAACTTTCACAGCCACATAGCCATGTGTTTGCATTAAGTGGCAGCTGGAGGAAAGTCTATGGAGAAGTTAGCATATTTCATCCAGCCCCAGCCAAAGACGAGAGATGAACTCTGAAGTCAAGCCTTGGTTTGAATTGCCTCCAGCTGCATGGTTTTTGGCAAATCATGCATTTATAGTATTCTCCTTATTTGTAAATTGGAGTCAGATGATGTTCATTGGACCACATAAGAAAATGAATGAAAAGCACCTGCCATGTAATAAACTTAATACATTTTAATTATTATTTATTTTATTATTAATCATAATAGTTTTAAGATGAGCCAAAGCAAAGATTTACCAATGAGAAAATGAATAATCATGATAGTGCTTTTGCTTTTTTTCTTTCTTTTAAAAAGTAAAAGATTCAATAAAGTGATTACTAGGATCATTATAAGATTATGTATGATTTTAAAGGGGTTGAAAATCACTCTGCAAGGTTACGGTCTAAGTAAAATCTCCAACAAATCATTTGTTAAGTTCACATATACAAATACTGCAGATGGTCCTAAACTTGACCATTTCCTGTCAAAATGAAAGGAGTGTCTCGTCTAGAATCCCTTTTGTGAGCCAAAAGGAAGCTGTTGGCCATCTAGTAGTTGTTCTTTTTTGAGAGAGTGGAAGTGGCAAGGAAGGGTAGGACTTAAGCTATGGTCTTATGGAAGTGATGGGTATAGCTACAAATGCCAACTCCACACGTTGCTTTCTGGTTTGCTCCTTGTCTCCTAATGCAAGGGCTCCCTCTGCAGGCTGCAACAACCCTCAGATTCTGCATGGGAAGCTAAGTCCAGCTATGCAAGTACCTGCTGCAATTCTTTTTACTTGTGAGTGCTGCTGTACTCACTGACAACAAAACTGAAATGTCATGGTAAACACACTCCTTCGGTTCCACTGGTGCTGCACTGTGGCGTAACTGCTGCTATCAAGTGTGAATTGAGTCCTGACAACACTCCCCTTATACACATCCACCTAGCTGTGTGCTGTAGCCTGGCATGGGCACGTGGCACACAGAACAAATGGCAGGATGCATTTTAAAGACCTCACGTAGGAGAGAGACACTACCTCTATGGACTCACACAGCACGTTAAATGCCTGATATTCTCATCAATTGAAAAGTATGGTACATATACTGTATACCAAGGAATGACCCTGGTCCTATGTTGCTGACCAACTCTAACATCTGCAGTCCGCGTTACAATTTGATTTAAGGTCTATCAATTTCATATAGGCTTGTATTAGATTATGTTCACATAGGTCAAAAGATACAAACGAATACTTCGATAGATAAAACATAGCTAATTATATGAATAAGAATGGACTTGTTTGAGGTGAACATTTTAATACCACATATAACATGGAACCACACCCTTACAAAACTCATTTGCCAAAATTCATGTATAAAAAGGGCAACAATATGCCCACAGGGTCAGCTATGCTATTGCATTTAGCCCCAGACATTTTTAAATGGTGAGGGTTTGGGGGAACTAAATAAGAGGAAAAAAAAAGAATAACAAACTTGATGAGAGTAGCTTAAGGTAAACTCACAACTTCAACTATTTTTCCCACTTGGTTTCCCATCTGGGATGTGTGTGTGTGCATGTTTATGTGTGTGTGTGTGTGTGTGTGTGTGTGTGTGTGTGTGTGTGTGTGTGTTAGTATGATAAATACAATTTGAGACAGCAATGTTTACTAAAATCCATCACAAGAAAAGTATCATGAATTAGAGTGTCAAATTCTTTCTTAAAAGAAATACTACTTTATTAACAGTCTCCATCTGCCTTCTTCCTCTTCCTCTTTGTCCGCCTTTCTATCTTTAAAATCTCATTTTCTTCTCCTGATTAGGGATGAACATCACAGTAACCTTTTCTTACCCTCACTGGTGAGATATTTATGAGGTATTGTTCATGGATTTTAAAAAGATGTTATCAAAAACATTATGAAAATTATTAAGCACATACAAAAGCAGAAACACTAGTAAATTCTCATTTATCTATCACACTTCTTCAACAATTACCAACCTGTGGTCAACCTTTATCTGTATCCCCCATTCCTCACTTCTTTTCTTTGTACTGCATTATCCCAGCAAATACCAGACATCACCCATATAGAGCTTTAGCATTTGTCTCTCTAATGTAAGAGCTATTTAAAAACAAACCAATAACACATAGCTGCAATATCATTAGCAAAACTAAAAAATATTAATAGCAATTACATAGTATCGTCCAATTTCTAACATTAACCCTTTGCACTCGCTTGCTTTTTTCTCGATTCCTTTATTCTAATGCTAACCGTGTCGAGTCACACTGGACATCCGAGTGCAAAAGGTTAAACTTTCCCAGTTTGTCTTATAAGTTTATGATAGTTTGTTTGTTTGAATTGGAATCCAAACAATGTCCACACATTGCATTTGAATTTGCATCTCTTTTTAAAATCAAAGGTTACATATCTTTCATTTTTTCTTTGCACTTTCTTAGTGGATGGGTTCTTCATCCTTGAGGATTTTGCTGATGGCATCCTTATGTTTCTCCACCCTCTCTTGCTTTTGTTTGTTTGTTTGTTTTTGGTAGTTAGATTTAGACACCTGCCAGAATCAGATTCAGTTTTTCTTAGCTAGAATACTTCATAGGCGGGGTCATATAGTCCCATTGTATCACACCAGGTGTCTAACCTCGTCATGGAAGGGTAGAGATGAAGAGAAACACGAGAGAGGAATTCATTGTATCTGGGTGGGGTTTAGAGTGACCAGGCAAAGAAGACCATTATTTTTTGATAAAACATTTAATGATTCTGGATAAAATCTACTTAACTATGTTTACTACTTAACTGCTTAACTGTGCTCTGTTTGCCAGAGGGACTCTAAATGTAGCAAGCGTGTGAATCAGTCAGGTGTAGTTGGAGACCCTCACTGGGTGAATTTATAGACGCTCCCTTTAAAGGTACTTCAGAAAAGAGAGATGACAAAAATGTAGGTAAGACAAGACATAAAATGTATGTATTGTATTCTTGGAACTCTTGATGATCAGAGTGATTATTTAAGTGAGGAGAAACTTGGGGCCACTCAAATGTGGGAGTCAGGAGAGAGGTTTTAAATGGATAATTAGTACCAGTAGTCTCAAAAGCAGTTAAGTAGTAACAGAAAGAGATGGAGACTGGAGGCCAGAATCATAAAGTGGTATGGAAGCAAAATATATAATATAAAACTAGAGATGAAAAGAATCAAGTCAGTAATAAAGAATCATTTAAAGTTTTCCTCAATCTTTTAAGGTTTGTTTCCTCTAGAAGTATTTTAAGGTTTGTAAGTAAAAAGTAAAGGATAAGCTGTTTCTCTAAATAAACAGTTTCATCATTTCTTAAAATCTTTGAATTTTGCACTGTTGAAAGGTGTAAAGTATTTAGCTCCTAATAGGACATGGACAAAACAAGACCCAGAGCAAAGAGCTTGGGAGATCTAGGGTCAAAGCCTGGCTCTGGTCCTTTTTTAAAAAAACCAAAAATAACTTTATTGACACATATTTAATATATCATAGAATTCACCCATTTCTGTGACTGTTTAGCAAATTTAGCAAGTTGTACAGCCGTTACCATAAATCAGTTTTTGAACATTTTCTTCTCCTCAGTGAGATCCCTCATGCCCATTTAGAGTTAATCCTATTCCTGGCCCCAGGCAACCACTGATTTACTGTCACTATAGATTTGCCTTTTCTGGACATTTTATATAAATGAAATCAAACAATATGTCTGGCTTCTTTGACTGCAAATAATGTTTTAGGGTTCATCCATGCCAAAGCATGTTCCTGTAGCTCATTCTTCTTTATTGCTGAATATCTCACACTTTGTCTATCCATGTACCAGTTGATTGACATTTAGGTTGTTTCCAGTTTGGAACTGTTATGAATAATTCTGCTAAGAGCATTTGTATGTACCAGTAGGTCCTGGTATGGACATATGTTTTCGTTTTTCTTGGGTGTTTACCTAGGGGTGAAATTACTGGATCATAAGGTACATTTATGTTGAACTTTTAAAGAAATTGACTGCCGAACTGTTTTCTAAAGTGGCTGTACCAGCAAAATATGAGAGTTCCTATTTTTCCACATCCTCCTAACTCTGCCTCTTAATAGTTATGCAGCCTTGAGCAAACTTTGGTTTCCTCTTTAGCAAAATGGGTGGCATAGAATGTTAACATTTGCTAAGTGCCTACTCTGTGCTAGACTCTGTGATAGGAGCACTCATGTTCGTCGTCTCACCTCATTGTTCTCCCCGTGAAATGTAGAGATGTTTTTCTGTGTATCTGATGAGTTTACTGTGGCCCAGAGGAGGTAGGTAAGTTCGTCATCACTGTGATACAGGATGGTTGAAATACTAAATTATATCAAATAACATATATGAGAGGCCTACTAAAGTGTTAGGTACATAGGAGGTGGCTAATGAAGAGATTTTTATTTCTCTGCTTCTTCCCATCATCATTCACATCTCTGACAGGTCTAACCACAGGGCCTGACTTACCCGAAGAGGTCTCACCACCTTTCTGGTGACAGTGACCTGTTATGAAACTGTCACTCTATGGAGAATCTGGAAAGCCTTTATAGAATTTATCCTGCAGTCACAGCCACCCTAGTGGCAGAAGCATCACAGAGCCAATCCCAACCCAAGTAGCATAATCTTTGCTGCACAAAATGAGAGCAACTAGTTTAGGATGGGGTTATGTTTTTTCACGATTGCTTTTATTTGTGTCTCTTTTCACAATGGCAGTATAGTATTTTTTTCTCTCTCCAAATTCCAGAGAAGGGAGTTCTGGGAAAAAAGTATATATTAAGGTTGCCAAGCAGTTAATCGACTTGATTGCTTTGAAATGGATCCTGTTGGCTTGAAGATTGAATAAAGAGCAATAAGAAATGAAAACAAAGGGAGATAACACTCCCTTTGTCAAGTTTAGGAAAGTGATGTGGGTTAAAAGGACTCAATTCAAAGGTGTGGAATTTTAAAATATATATTTTTTGAATATGACATGTATTTACTATTTTAACTATACAACATAAAGTGTTTTTAAATACCAGTAACTTGTCATTCATTGTCTTTTCAGGGAGAGCCAGGCGTCAGAGGACCTCCGGGCCCTTCTGGGCCTCGGGGCTTAGGAACCCAAGGGCCCAAGGTGAGTCCTCAGGTCTGTGCTCTGTGTGAGGGTCAGGCACTGTTAATGACAACCGAGTGAACATTAACTTCAGAGTAAGTGCTTATCTTGGTGTTTACTCATTTTTTTTCTTGATTACTGATGAAAAGTCTTCTTTTCTCCTATCATGTGAACTTTCAGTAAATAGAACATTTAAGTTTATAAAGCTACTAGTGGCCCAGTGCACGAAATTTGTGCATGCGGGCGGGGCGGGGGTTGTCCCTCAGCCTGACCTGCACCCTCTCCAATCTGGGACCCCTTGGGGGATGTCTGACTGATTGGGCCTAAACTGGCAGTCGGACATCCCTCTCACAATCTGGGACTGCTGGCTCCTAACTGCTCACCTGCCTGGCTGCCTGATCGCCCCTAACCACTCTGTATGCTGGCCTGATCGCCCCTAACCACTCTGCATGCTAGCCTGATCACCCCTAATTGCCTGCCCCTACCGGACTGATTGCCCCAAACTGCTCCCCTGCTGGCCTGCTCGCCCCCAATTGTCCCCCCCCCGCCAGCCTGCTCGCCCCCACCTTCTGCCCCCTGCCAGCCTGTTTGCCCCCAACTGCCCCTCTCACCAACCTGATCGCCCCCAACTGCCCTCCCACCAGCCTGCTCGCCCCCAACTGCCCCCCCTGCTGGCCTGCTCACCCCTAAATGCCACCCTCCACCGGCCACCTCGCCCCCAAATGCCCCCCTCCCCCTGCTGGCCTGCTCATCCCCAACTGCCCCCTCACCTACCAGCTTGCCCCCAACTGTCCCCCCCTGCCAGCCTGCTCATCCCCAACTGGCCCCCCTGCCGGCCTGCTCGCCCCCAACCCCAACTGCCCTCCCCTGCCGGCCTGATCGCCCCTAACCGCCTCTGCCTCGGCCCTACCACCATGGCTTTGTCCGGAAGGACATCCAGAAGGTCTTCCAGAAGGTTTCCCGGTCTAATTAGCATATTACCTTTTTATTAGTATAGATTATTTTCCCCCAAAGAAACTAGTAAGCCAGTGTCTCTTAAGAAAGTGGGTGCAAAGTGGTCAAAATATTTCTAGGCTCATTGGAGGCTGTGCCATCATTCAGAAGCACATCTTTACTTTGGCCAGAGGTGCTTCAGGTGCCCTTTTAACAGGATGCCAGCCAATGTATCTATTGTGTATACGTGTGTAGGACACTGTCAGAGCCTCAGTGCAAGGGTCTAGGCTTACTGTCTCCATGGAAGGTAACAGAAACTTCCTTTGGCTCCCTTTGCTCTCATTTCTATTTCTCTTCCTTTTGCCACCTCCAATTTGGTAATTATTCATCTGTTTATTCTTTTAATCCAGTTTCTCAAGGAGAGAGATTTTGTCCTCCCCTCTGCACCGCAGGGGGACATTTGGGATCATTTCGGGCCGGGGGTGGGGGGAGCTCACAACCGGAGGAGGACTGTTATTGGCATCTAGTGGGTAGAGGACAGAGATGCTGCTAAATGTGCTGCAGTGCACAAGACAGCCTCCCATAATAAAGAATTACCCAGCTCAAAATGTCAATAGTGCTCATTCGTTTGCTCAACAAATGTTATTTATTTATTTATTCAAAAAGTGAAGTAGAGAACGAGCAGGCATGTTCATAGGGAAAACAGGTATCAGTAAGCCACCCAGCACAGATTCAAATTTCAAATAGATGTATCTATGCCCAAATGCACAGAAGTGAATTAGAATCCTGTTACAGAGAGAAAAGCAGAGAGGCTTTATGAGTCAAAGTTACTAAGGATCTCAGAATTACTAAGATTCTTTATCCTTTTTTTCTTTTTTGTCCATCAACTACATATGGGCAGCGGGCTATTTCTTAACCTCGTAGTTCACTTTATATGGGTGAAGACTGCATCCAAGATGTTAGCTATTGTTATTGGATCTATTTTTTTCTTCAGTGTCATCTTTTTGTTTAAATTTTCTTTCTTTTCTTTTTTTTTTTTTTTTTTTTTTTTTGCAATGAGCAGGTATTCCTCTTATAATCAGAAAAAAAAAAATACAGCTTTTTTTTTTATACTGGAAAGAAAAAGTCTGACTTATACAGTAACTTAAATTAACCCAGCATTTCTACAAAGCTTATTCCATCAAATATTAATTTGGGAACTTCTGGGATAGTTAAACTAATCACTCTATTGTGGGACTTCTTTGTGGCTTTAATATTTTAATATGTGGTAGAGATCTCCAAGGAGAGGCACATACCGTGGTGTAGAACATTTTCCAATCTCAGTTGGCCACAGAAATTTTTCCTTAAGAAATATGGGGTCCACTTACATTATAAGGAATATGTACTGGGAAATCATGCATTTTTTTGCTTCATTTACATATTATCTCAAAAATTCAACACTGATCCACATTAATATCCGCTGATTCTTTACCTACAACCCTGGTGAATGAGCATTCCATATTGAAATGGAGCAATAGATGAAAGGCTACACAGAACAGTGTGTGTGAGTGGTCCTCTCACCCCTGGTGTCTAGAGGTTGGGGTTAGGGCAGCTAAAGGAGCCCAAGCTGACAAAGCTACAGGGCCAGCACTTACACCAAGCAGTTCTGTCTTAAGTCTTCATTTATATTTGGATTATATGTAAGATTTTTGCAAAGGATTCTGTGGCTTAAAAAGGTTAGAAAATCACCGCTATATTTAAAACATGATATAGCTTATGGGCAGCGTGGATGAAGGTTCTGATCAGACTGAAGTAAGAACAGAGCCAAGAGTGATAATACATTGTTTCTCCCTAAATCTTCTTACACTTGTCTGATTTCTCTCCAACAGGGTGATATTGGGCAGAAAGGTTTGCCTGGCCCTCCCGGCCCCCCTGGCTATGGATTACAAGGAATTAAAGTAAGTGAACATGATTGTGCTGGAGTCCCATCTCAGTCTACTAAGGTGACGGAGAAAAGACGCTGTGGACAATATATAACTGTTATGAAATGAATTTAATATAAGCTTAGCCATTAAATTTGCATATAGTATTTAAAGATACCATCCAGCCATGTAAAAATGGTGTAAGTGCATTGTTTCATGAGTGCTAAACATAACATAAACTGCTTGGTGAAAAATTTAACTGTTGCAGCGATTGGCTGTGCTGCTGCTGTGGCATCCCTGGTCCTGGGAAACCCTGAAAACATGACGGGCCCACTCCCTCCGGCACGGCAGCAGCCTCTGGTCATTCCTGTGCAGTCCCCGCTGTGGCCTGCTGACCCTGCGCTGCAGGGGCGCTCCAGCTCCCAAAGGCTTCAGAGCTTTTTCTAAACCGCAAATGTCTACTGATTGTATGGATGAATGGGGGGCTGTGGCTCTTTGGTCTCAAAAGGGCCTTGGTGTTTCAGGTTCACAGCAGAGGTCAGGGGGTTATATGATGCCATGATCTTGGCCCCATGTGAGCCTGCAGAACTGGCCTTTTCCCTAGATATGGACTCTAGACATGCCAGTACTTCCCCAGGTTAAGTCATAAGGGACAAGGGATGGGGCTGGGTCTTGAGAGAAGTCCTTAATATGCCCATTAGTCCTTGAGGGGCCAGGCCTTTACAGGGGCCAGGAGGAATCTACTGAGAGGGTGGGCCATTCTGGTTAAAAAGCCAATAATGGGGACAGACAGAAATCTTCATTTCTACTCAGGAATCATTCCCGTTTCCCTCTCTCCCATCTTTACGTTAGTTCCAGTGTTCTTTCCGCCCCAGTGTCCACATCTGAGTAATGGGGATAATGACAGTACTATGGTATTTCCTAAAGTTGACGTGAAGCATAAATGAGACAGAATGCATAATGCACTTAACACAGGCTCAGCACATGGTTGCCTATGCAGTAAATGTTGTAGTTACTCACATTGTTATTCTTTCCTGCTTCTCTTCTCTTTCTGCTAGCACTTGTATTTTCCAGGATGAAAGTCCAGAACGCTGACATTCACGTGATTTAATGCTCTAAAACATAAAATATCAGTTGCATTAATTAGTGCAGGCAATGGCTTCAGTATCCAAAAAGACCCCAACATGTACAATGGCTCCAACACAATAGAGCTTTCTGTTCACATAATAGGCCACGTGGGTGTTCATGGTTGGTGGTCAATTTTCTTCCACATAAAATTTCAGAGAACCTCATCTTCTATTTATGGTTTCTCCATCTGCTGGGCCTACGTACCACTTACTCCCGGCAAGCAGAAAGAGAGAGCATGCAAGAGGCACACTTGCTTCTTAAACATCTAGGCTAAGAGGTGACAGACTTCATCTGACCACATTTTATTGGTGGGAACTAGTCTCATGGAAAGGGCGTCTCACTCTGTGCCCAGGAGGAAGGGAACCAGAGGCTTGGTGAAGAGCTGGCATTTACTGCCACAAATAATTTAACCTGTTCATAGGTAAGATGAAGAAGTTATGTGTTGTTCTGAAGTATGTTGGTGGTTCCAGAAGAGAACAGGAAACAGGAGGGTCTCCATGACTACTTCCAAGGTGCCTCGTCACTCTCCTGATGGTATGGGGCACAGTGACTTGGACTTTAAGAACTGGGGTCAGCCCTATCAGGTCTTTAATCCTATCTTGAAAAGAAAACATAGAGCCTTCGCATCTTATTCATTCATTTCAACCAGCCTCAGCAGCGCCAGTGGGTGATTTAGAAATTGTTTTGAGTAGACAGGCTGAGTACCAGGTAAATAGCTGGACAAGGCTTGGGGTTGAGTGGGACCAGGACATTTTCCTTTTCGACTATGAAGTCAGGGTCAGAGGATGAGGGACCCTGAAACCTGGTAGAGAGCTGTGGTTCCAAGACTGGGGGAGGTGGGCATGGCAGCAGAGGAGGGAGGCAGTGCTGGCATGAGGAGCCCCACATCGATGCGAGATAAGGAGGACCCAGCAAGGAGGCTCCTGTGGGGAATAAGGGAGGGTGCGAATCCAAAGGGGTTACTTGGGATGCCAGTGTTTGAGACCAGCAGAGTGGTGATGGGTTTTTAAAGAACTTAAAATTTTATTTTTCAATTACAGTTTATATTCAATATTTTGTATTAATTTTAGGTGTTCAGCATGCTGACATTTTAAATTGTTCTGACTTTCTCTCTCCCCTTCCTTTCTTCATGTCTTCCTCTCTCCCTCGTTGCCTACTTCCCACTTACTCATATCTAATATATAAATACATAAATATTATATGTTTATTCCTTTTCACTCTTGTAACAGACACTGTCCATATAAAACCAAGTTGAGTGAAGGACTTAGATAAATTCCTCTTAGATTCAGCTACCATCTTGATGGTATTTCCCATGAATTTCACTGTTGAAAATTTATGAAAGGTATTTTATCTTTTCCCCCATCAATACTTAGTTAGATGTTTCTAGTATACATTTTCTCCCTTCTCCTTTCAGCCAGGGAAGAGATGCCTTTACTACTCAGAGCTTTGAGCTCGGGGAAAGAAGTAGGGCCATATACATTCTCAAAGTTTCATGCGTTATCTTCTTCAAGCCTCACCAGCCTGTGGTGTAGGATCGAGGAAACAGGGCACAGAGATGTTAAGTAAGTATCCAGGGTCACTCACAGCTACCTCTCCAGGCAGCCTCCCTGAGGAAATCACGCATTGGGTAGTAAATGTCAGAGAGAAGAAAATGATCAGCTTGAGACCTTCAAAAGGAGATGCCACTCCAAATTTTTATTTGCACGTTGGAATGAAAAGTTGGCCCTTCAAGATGAGAGACATATGCAGTGGGTCTCTTTTCCTGATAATCTAGATTGAGTAAGAGAAAGAAGTATGGAAAGAGCACTTCTTTTACCCCCCGAGTGCAGTTCTGTCAGAAGGCAGGGGTTGGACTTAGCGACCTTTTGAAATCACTGGGGAGGCACAAGACTAGGAATTGCAACCGGATCTGGGCTGGCATGTGGAGCTGCCCTGGGTGAGGCTGTACTCACCCATTCAGAGGCTTATCAGTCCTTTCTGGTTGGGCTCCTTTGTACTGCAAACCTCTGTGACAAGTCAATGAGTCAATGAGTAGCCAGCACATCTGTTTTTATTGCTTTTCCAAATACCTTCAGAACTTCACAATGATTGGCTTTTTATTAGCAGTACCTTTGCTTATCTAGCTCCAGGTATGGCTTCTCGTTTTGAATATAAGAAGCGATGGGAAATGAGATAAGTTACCTATTCAAGGTCACTCAGAAAATCCCTAATGAAGCAAGGGTTATGCAGTTTTCTGGGTATGTTGTGACTCAAATGGTCAGGCTGTGATAAAGACAGCCCCAGCATACTTTTTCTTTTATCTTATGAAAAATTCTTCAATCATAAATTCTTCAGAAATGCTTCTCACATTATCAGGGCGGAAACCATAGGCCCAACTTTCATGCATTCTGCCCTATAGGGGAGAGCCAAACAGTGAGAAGAGCCCAAGTACTGAATGGAGAGAAACAGGCAGAAAAATTATCTGCCTCTGAGACAGAGAGAGGGAATTAGGAGGGAAAAGAAAGAATAGGAAATGGGTTACGATGACTTTTTTAAAAAAATGTTTTCATTTATTTTAGAGAGAGAGGAAGGGAGAGGGGTAGACACATTTGATTTGCTGCCTCCTGCAAGCCCCCTAGTGGGGATCTAGCTCACAACCCAGGCATGTCCCCTGACTGGGAATCAAACTGGTGACCTCTTGGTTCATGGGTCGATGCTCAACCACTGATCCACGCCAGCCAGGCATGATGACTTTTTAAAGACAATATAGTTAGTAATGCTTTTGTTCTTACACTCTTCTATTACCTGAAATTAATATATTTATTGTCTTTGGTTAAATTTTACCGGTGTTCTACTTCCATCATTTTACTTCTTAAAAGATTATTTTTCTAAGTATAGAATTCTAGGTACACAGTTTTCCTTTCAGCACATGGAAGATTTTCCTGTCATTTAGTTGTCATTGTTCTTGAGAAGTTGCTATTCCATTGGTGATAATTTGCCCTTTTCTCTGGTTTTTAATGCTTTCCCTTTTTTTAAATTTTATTTTATTGTTGACAGTATCACAGATGTCTCCCATTTTCTACCTGTCTGTGTCCATGGGTTATACATATGTGCATAAATGTTCTTTAGTTAATCTCTTCCTGCCCCCCCCCCGCCCCTGCCAACCCCCCACTCCCGCAATGAGATCTGTTATTCTGTTCCATGCATCCACACCTCTGGACCTATTTTGTTCATCAGTTTATTTTGTTCTTTAGATTTCACTTATAAGTGAGATCATGTGATATTTGTCTTTCTCTATCTGGCTTATTTTGCTTTGCATAATAGTCTCCAGGTCCATCCAGGATGCATTTAGATGTAGACTTCATGTTATTTATCCTCTTAAGATAAATAAAATATATTTTTGTTAATTGTTTCTGGGAAATTCTCTGCCTTATCTTTACAATACGTAGCCGGAAGCAATCTGCCCTAGTCTTCCCCACTTCACACCCTCTCTGTCTTTCTGGAACTGCAATTAGTTAAACATTTTTATTGTTTCCTCCTGCATATCTGTCCTTTCATATTTTCACTCTTGTCTTTCTGAGTCACAGTAACTCTAAGAGTTTGCTAAATCTTTGTCCCAAGTAGATCCCGGGAAAGGATCTGGGGTGTTTATCTAAGGCGTCCCTTGAGGTAAACTTTAACCATGCAGGTGTTGGGACATTCAAGTAGTTGCTAGCGAAGAGGCTACTTTACGCAAGAAGGACCAAGGGCAGGCTTAGGACTGAAAAGACCAGAAGCTTTAATTTCAATTTTAAGCATACGCAAAATAATTCAATTAACTGCCGGAGGAATTACAGCACATGAAACATATGCAGTTGCAAATCACGCAGCATTTTATTACTCACACAAGTTCCTGATGCTGTGGGTACAGGCTTAATGGGGATCCCAGTGGTGCTGTCCTCTGGGGTCCAGCAGCTGGGCTGGTCCGGTCCGGATGCAGGGAGTCGGCGTTCCTCACCGAAGAGCTTGGTCGTCTGGATTGGGAGGTATTAGCCGTTCTTCTGTTGTCTGGCAGAGAGAGGAGCATGGAGTGGCGGCGCTTGCCAGACTGACAAAAGGACGTGCCTTTGTGGCTGTCTCGACAGGCGAGCACCGTTAGCTGGTCGGGACCTATTTTTAAAGCCTGTTTCGTACCCACAGCAGTTCAGGTGGCTATCAATGAATTACGTCAATACACACATGTTAATCTCAAATGGAGCAAAGGGCTACATGTAGTTATCTAGGGAGAGTACATCACTCACACAAATGGTTATCTTAGCAAGTCACTCTGAGTCAGTAACTGAAGTTCAAATCCTTATCTATGGGGTACACACGCTTCAGGGCAGTGGGGAATGTGTCCTTAACATCACACTTTAAGTTTCAAGAAAGTTAACTCAAACATTTTAAAGCCTTTTTAACATTTTTAAAGCATTTTTAAACATTTCTATATATTACTACCAATCTTTTTTCAGCTGTGTCAAATTTATTAGTCAGTCCGTTAAATTTTTAGCTTCAATTATATTTTTCATTTCTAGATGTTCATTTTTAGTTTTTAGAATCCACATAGTCATGCTATATAGAGTTTTCTTTCAGAAAAAAAATTCAGATAATTTCCTTTCCTTGTTTAAAAAGCTTCTAAAGTTTTCCTGTAATATTAAAAAACTTAAAACAAAGAAAGAAAAAAGAGAGAAAAAGCTCTAAATGCTGTATCTCATCTGGATGCTGCCCACTTCTTTGACTTTATCTTACCTCTCTCTTTATTTCCCAGTGGTTTTTAAATTAAATTTATTGGAGTGATATTGGTTATATCATGCAATACAATCACGGCACCATGGTTTTTTCTGTCATTCCTTCTGTAGGGCCTTTGCACTATTGTTTCTCCTATTTGAGCATTTCACATGGCTGGCTCTTTCTCTTCATAACTCTTAGCGCAAATGTTATGTCCTTAGAGAGAGACCATCCCTAACCACACCATTCCAACCCTACCCCATTCTCAATCATTCCATTATATTGTCCTGTTTTGTTGCTTTCATAGCACTATAACCATATGAAAATACTAGAGGCCCGGTGCATGAATTCGTGCACGGTTGGGGTCCCTCGGGCTGGCCAGCAATCAGGGCCAATCAGTGCCAGTCAGTGAGGGGGAGGTTGGCTGTGGGAGTGCACTGACCACCAGCAGGCAGCTCGTGCATTGAGCATCTTCCCCCTTGGTGGTCAGTGCGTGTCATAGTAATGGGTCAACTTAAGCTTTTACATATAGAGATTTGTTTCTTTGTTTACTTGTTTATTATCTGCCTTCTTTCAGTGGGGAAAAAAAAGTTCTTTGAGAGCAATGGCTTTCTGACTTTTATCCATCTCTAATTTCCTAGCATATAGCAGAGTGTCTGACATATAGTAGGCATTTAACAAATATTTGTTTAATAAATAAACAACATAAGGAGTAATTGAATGAATGCATGGAGGTTGGTGAATGATGGTAAAGTTCCACCTGTAACCATATTGTTGACCCACAAAATGATTCATTTAATTCAATAAACAAGTATTAAATTCCACCATTAAGAGAACTCTAAACTTGTGAAATGATAACTTTTTCCCTAAATCCTCGTGTTTAGTAGCAATGTACCTTATTTTTACAGGTTGGTATACTTGGCTGACCTAAGAGATCTTAGAAGTTGCTAGATCTGGCTTTCTTGAAAGTATATCTTTGTGATTAACTATTACCACACTACAGCAGGATCACAATCCTACCTAATAATAGACAAATATGCAAAGTGACCATACCTCTGACACACCCACAAGCCACGCCCACCATCCAATCAGAGCGAGCATGCAAATTAACCCAAACCAAGATGGCTACAGCCACAGAGAGCAAGGTTTCCTAGGTAACAGAGGAAGCCAAGCTTTCCGCCTGCCCTTGCCAGGCCTAAGCCTCCACTCAAGCTACAAAGTTTCAATTATAGAAGGTAAACAAATTCAAACAAATGGCGGCAGAATGGAGCTTGAGAGACCAGTCCAGGGTTGCCGCCAGCAACAGGGGAAGCAAAGCTTTCTGCACACCCTGGCCGGGCCCACCCCCTTAAGGCAACAAAGTTTCAATTATACCCCCAACACAAATGGCTGCCGCCTCCGAGGGAGCCCCAGGCTTGGCTCCGCTCCAGGCTACAAAGTTTCAATTGTAGAAGGAAAATAAATTCCAGATACCAGGGCCTCCCCTTGGGTTGCCAGGGGGCGTGGCCGGCCTGCAAACCACCACAGGCCCCTCGCTCAGGCCGCCCCACACCCCAAAGGAACCCCCACCTGATCCGGGATGCCCTTCAGGGCAAACCAGCTGGCCCCCACCCCTGTACCAGGCCTCTATCCTATCTAATAAAAGAGTAATAGCAGATTGATCATCACTGCAACACACAATATAGCTGCCCCCATGTGGTCAAAGATCCTGCCCCCATGTGGACACAAGATGGCCAGCAGGAGAGGGCAGTTGGGAGGCACCCGGCCTGCAAGGGAGGGCAGTTGAGAAGGACCAGGCCTGCAAGGGAGGGAAGTTGGAGGTGATCAACCCTGTAGGAGAGGGCAGTTAGGGGTGACCAGGCCGGCAGAGGAGGGAAGTTGGGGGCAAACAGGCTGTCAGGGGAGTGGTTAGGGGGTGATCAGGCTGGCAGGCAGAAGCGGTTAGGGGCAATCAGGAAGGCAGGCAGGCAAGCAGTTGGGAGCCAGCAGTCCTGGATTGTGAGAGGGATGTCTGACTGGATGGGACCCCTCAAGGGATGGCAGTTGGACATCCCTTGAGGGGTCCCATATTGGCGAGGGTACAGGCTGGGCTGAGGGACAACCCCCCTCCGTGCACGAATTTCGTGCACCGAGCCTCTAGTGAATGCTATAAAAGTCAACGTACTTATATGATATGAATAAACCAGAGGATATTATATCTGATGTTTCTTTTATATGCTCAGTGGATTCTGCCTAGTGATAATCAGAGTATATATACAAAAATTATTGATTGAGCTGATCTAGGTTTTCCTTTAATGACTCATATTATTATATTAAAATAGTCTCTGGGATATAAAGGACAGCATAGGGACTATAGAAAAAAATATTGTCATAATTATGTTTGTTGCTAGGTGGGTACTAGACTTATCAGCGGGATCACTTTATAAGTTATATAAGTATCTAACTGTGAGGCTGTACAACTGAAACTAATATAATATTGAATGTCAACTGTAATTGAAAAATAATAAAATTAATATAAAAAAGAGCTAAGGGGAAGGAAACATAACCCATCATTGCCTGTCACCAGACCAGCCCCTCATTATGTAATATCATTACATGTTCCATGGTCCTCATAAGTCAATAATTAATTTAGAAATAAATGAGAGACCCAGTGCAATCCAGTTGTTAGATTTTCACAACTTTGTGGTTTTAAGCAGGAAGTTTAAGCCTTGGAAATGGACAGATTTTCTTGTGAGTTCATATTTGTAGAGACAATATTTAAAGAGTAGTACCAACACATTATCAATTCCTATTCATTGGGGTAAAGAGAATGAGCTTTTATAAGCCTTTGTTTCCTGGCATATGCAATTATACCTTTAAACAGTAGCTCTTAAATTTCAAAGTGGAAAACAGACTTTTAATCCATTAGAATACTAGTCTTCTGAAAGTTCTCCAACAGGCTTCTGTTGGTTTTTAAATGAAATCTGATGAGTCAATAACTCCCATTGTGATTATTATACCAGTTTTAGAAAGAAATAAATCTTCCATGCACCTCAATCTGTCCTTCCTTCTTTAATTACCTTACTGTGGTGATTTCCTACAGTAAACACATTTGCTGTGTTTTCTTGCTGCGTATATACTTAAAAGATAGTGCACACAGACTCTGCCAAGATTGTGATGAATAATGCTAATATGTCTTTTGATATAGAATCTGTTTTTGTTCTGCCTGTACAGAAAATAAGTTTATGTTTAAGTTTTAAAATCAGAACTTCTTTCTGCTCAAAATTAAGGATACTGACCCCAATATTCAGTCTTAGCTAGTTATATAAAACTAGAGGCCCGATGCACGAAGATTCGTGCAAGAATAGGCCTTCCTTACCCTGGCTGCCGGCACTGCCTTCACTCCGGCCCGGAGCCACTTTCCGCCTCTAGCCTTGTCACATCAATTTGCATATTCCCTCCTTTATTGTCTGTGGGCGCCACCATCTTTGTCACGGAGTTATGGTCAATTTGCATATTCTGTCTTTATTAGATAGGGTTTTATTTTGGCAATTCATTCATTATGTATTTAATGAGCATATGTAAATATGTCAGGCTCTGTTCTAGGTGCTTGGAATGTATCATGAGCAAAAGAAACAAAGATTTCTGTCTTTATGGAAATTGCATTCAATTGGCAATAAATATAATAGATACATTATATTATATGTTTGAAGATGAAAACTGCTATGGCTGAAACAGGAGAGCAGGGTAAAGGTGTGATGAAATTTTAAGAGGGAAGGCCTCATGAGATAATAACATGAGCAGAGACTTGGAGGAGGGGAGGGAATGATCCTTGTGGATTTCTGAGGGAAGAACAGTCCAGGCAGAGAGAGAAGCTCATGCAAAGGCAATCTGATAGCAGGAGGATGCCTGGCGCGTTCACCTAAGAGCATTGTGTGCTGCAGATGAGGTCAGGGAAGTGACAGCAGTGAGGCTGGAGGGCCAGTTCAGGCACAGCTATATAGGCACTTGTAAGGACTTCGGCTTTTACTCAGAGTAAAGTGGGGAGCTATTTTCTGGGTTGTATCTCACAGTGTGATATGGTCTGACTTACTTTTTAATATAATAACTGTGACTGCTGGGCTGAGAATAGACTGTAGCAGGACCAGGATTGAACGAAGGAGGCTATTCAGGAATCCAGGCAATTACAAGTGGCATTTGAAAATCCAAGTTTTATAATCTAGTTCACATACATTTAACTCCCTAGGAAAGGATTTATATCTGGTTACCCGTGTCTAAAAACAGAAAACACTCTGACAAAATTGATGCCAGATACATAAATCTGATTGCAGGTCTACCCAGTGAATTTCAAGCTATTAAACCATACTGAACTATATTCTATATCTGAACTGTAGCACAAAAATAAAAAAAAATCCTAACCCTAGAAACAGTTTTCATTATGCATTTGGAGAAAACAAAGGTGGAATTTTCCTCTCTCTTTTTGCCTTTCTCATTTTCCTCTCTCCTCAATTAATGATAATTATATGTTGAGACATTGTAGGTGAAATTATGTGGTTTACGACATACCTACATGACAGAAGTACCACTTGTTATTACCTGACTTGCCTGCCAAAGTCCAGTAAAAGAAGTGTCTGCCTTCTATTGGCCATTAGAAAACTTTCTGGTATCTATTTCTTAATAAACTAAACCCTCATTGATAGTAAAGATGTGGATGTAAATAAATTTCAGAGAATCTACTTGATAATTAAAAAAAACTTGATATATTTTTATATCAAGAAAACACATCTACAGGGTCTTTAAATGCACCCAAAGAGATCAACTTCAAAAATTAGCAAGGCCCCATTTGATCTGGACACCTCAACCCCTCAGCTCTCAACAATGCAGTCCTTCTGAAAGTCTTTCAGTTTCCGTGAAAGCCGAGTTTCCTGACGCTGGTGCTTTAGTCTATGCTGTTCCCTCTTCTCGTATAAGTCCTTCTCTCCCCCCACTTCCACCGGTTCCCTCTTACTCATATGTCAGGGCTCATATTACATAGGTTTCCTCCAGAAGCCTTCCCTGTCTCCTTTAACCTGTGTTTCCATGGCACACTGAATAATAACTCCTTTCATAGATCTTTGCACATTATATTGTGTTTGTTTTCTTATCTAAACACCGGACTCTGTGAGATATATGAGATTAGCAGATGTCTTGTGTTTATTTTTTGTTTCCTGTGAACCTAACACATGCCTTGCATGTGTTTGACATCCAATAAAAATGAATGAGTCCTATAGACAGGACTCATTCATTTAGTATTTACTATCTTTCAGAGCATTCATTCAACAAATATTAGTCAGTAACTACTATGTGCTGGGCACAGTGCTAAGTGCTGGGGATAGAAGTGACTATAATGGCTAAAGCACCTATACATGGAGATTAGATTCTGTGGAGTTTCCATTTGCATTCCCTTAGATACAGTTAGTAAAAACAAATCAAACATACAGTGGAGGAGAAGAAAATAGGGAGCTGTGGGTTGGGTCTATTGGTTCTTTACCTGGTGTAATATTTCGACCTGATATTTATTTTACTTCGAGTGAAAGCTACAAGTCTACATAGTTTGATTATTTAAATATCTTTATAAAGCAATTTGCTTTCTATCTGAGACATCTGCTACATATATTCTCTCACATGTGACCTGAATAGTGGAATGTCTTTGTGTTGAAAGTATTGGATAAAGTGGTATGTCATGGAACTTGGAACTAGTAAGACTGAATCCATATATCACAAATCAATATATCCCATTACTTCTGAGCCATAGAATATCCTATATAATAAAAGGCTAATATGTATTCCACCGGGAGACCAGGAGTTCAATCGCTTGCTATGACGTGTGCTGACCACCAGAGGGCGATGCGGAACATGGCAGTCGACCAGTGGCAGTGCGCTGGTGACGAGGGAAGGAGGAGGCAGGGAGGCGGGGGTGGGGAACCTGATCGGCCCTGATCTCTGGCCAGGCCTAGGGACCCTACCTGTGCTCGAATTTTGTGCACCTGCCTCTAGTATATTTATAATTTACCACTTCTCATTGCATAAGATAATGTCATTGCAACCAGCCCTGGCAAGAAGAAACAAACTGTCCTCAAGTTTAACCCTGGTTACTTTGCTGATAAAATCATGAACTGGAACTAAATAAAATCAGCCAATGTAAAAAAGTTTCCCAGAGTAACCAACTGTGTTGATGGTAGAGTCTAAAGTATGAATTAAAGGAACAAAAGACTCCGGGCAATGCTTCTCCCACTGGGAGAATCCCTTTACCACCTGCTTTCACGTTCTTTGTCAAAAATATTCCCTTATTGGCTATATTCTTTGTCCTTTAAAAAAATTATCTTTATTGGTGAAAATGTTACAGATGTCCCCCTTTTTCCCCACTGACCCCCTCCACACTCTCACAGCCCCCCACCCCAGGCCTTCATTGCACTATTCCACATTCCTAGCTCTTGACATTCCATGCTACATGTTAAAAAGTGGGATAGAAGCTCAGGCAGTGGGTAGGAGAAAATTTGATGGTACTTAATTAGGGATTTGGCATACTTGAGGAATGCAGTGAGTCATCAGGTGAAAGAGCTTTGTACAAAGAAGTAACCTGACATAAATCATGTTTTAAAAGGATGGTTCTGGCAGTATGTAGCAAGTAGACTGTGGGGGTACAAAGGCAAAGAAGAAGTTGACATAGCCCTGGCTGGTTTGGCTCAGTGGATAGAGTGTCAGCCTGCAGACTGAAGGGTTCCAGGTTCGATTCTAGCCAAGGGCACATGCCCGGGTTGTGGGCTCAATCCCCAGTGGGGTGTGTGTAGGAGGCAGCCAATCAATGATTCTCTTTCATCATTGATGTTTCTATCTCTCTCCCTCTCCCTTCCTCTCTGAAATGAATAAAAATATGTTTTTTAAAAAAAAGTTGACATAGAAAGATATTGGCAAAGTGCAGGTGAGAGATGGCGAAGGTTTAGCCCAGGATGATAATGGTGAAAATGGTAAGGGGTGGTTGGATTCTGGATAGGATGTCAGGTGTTTGATGAAGGAGTTAAGATTCCAGGATTTTGGGGCTAAAGAACTAGAAGGATGGAGTTGCCATTTTCTGAGATAGGAGAATCTATAGGAAAATAGGGATGGATTAGGTGTGCAAGAAATCAGTACATAATCTGAAATTTAGATTTGGACAGTGTAAAGCTAAACCTTCAGTGAAGCTATTAAGTAGGAATTTGGGAATAGAAACCTAGAGAACAGGAAATAAAATTTAACAATATATAGATAATATTTAAAGTTTTATTGTGGATGAGAACATGTGGGGAGTGAGACAGAGAAGAAAAGGGATCCAAAGTCTGGGCCCTGAGCCCTCTTGATTTGGAGGATTTTATGATGAAGAGGCCATAGCAAAGGAGCCTGGGAAGTAGTAGCCAGTGGGGTGGAGAACCAAGAGGAAGTGGTTCCTAGAAGCCAAGGAAAGAAAGTGTTTGAAGGAGGAGGGCATGGTCTATTACTTTCAATGCTGCTGATTAGAGGAGAGCTGAAAAGTGATCATTAGACTTGACATCATGTAAGTCACTGGTGACCTTGACAAGAGCTATGTACACACACACACACACACACACACACACACACATTCATGCATATGCACACACATTCACACTGACAGAATAAAACCTATGAAAAAGTCTTAACAATTGATGGGTCTGAGTGAAAGAAATATGGGAAATATTTATATTATTGCTATCCTGTGAGTTTAAAATTATTTTAAAATAAAAGCTTTTAAAAAGAGTTAATAGTGAGAAAGGAAGTGAAGACAGCGCTTTTGAAAAGGAGAACATGGAAATGGAGTGATAGGTGAGATTAAGGAAGTTTTTATTTAAGATGGAAGACATTACGGAATCATGTGGGCTGATGGGAAAGATCTAGTAAACAAAAAAATATTCAGATGCCAAAGAAAAGGGAGTTGCTAGAGGCATTCCCTTGACATTTTGAATGAGAAAGGGCTTCTACTAACACCTCTCCCATCCAACACAAGATCTGTTCTCATGGGCATCTAGCCATCAGATTCTCCTTGGACACTCCAGGGAATGGAAGCTTTTTTCCTTCCATGTATGTTATTTAATAACCTTGTAACAAATTCAAGAAGCTCTGTTACTTTTTAAAATGAAAATAATGCATACTTGTATTACATCTAAATAATCACACCAAGTTGTGAAAGTCTCTTCTCTCCTTCAGTCCTATCTTTTAGAGGTTGTCCCTATTTGAAGTGCGGTGTATAGCTTTTATATTTTTGATAGATGTGTAAACACATATATGTATACACATATTTCGCATGACAGCCTTCAAAATCATTCCATGCAGAATTTCCCCAACTTCCCACCCCACTCCACCTCCAGTTAATAGAGCATGAATAGCCCTCCAAATCAATACATAAAAAATGTACTATGTTTTTAACAGCCATGTAGTAATCCATAATGTGGATGTATCGTAATTTATATACTTCCCTTCCTCAAATAATGCTGCAGAGAACATTCTTGTATTTCCTACACTTGTAGTAGTGTTTCTATTTCATTGTGTTTTGAAAGGCTTACTCTATAGCTATAATTGGTAGACTTTCCTTCTTTATATAGAACTGAAATCTGCCTACCTGTGAATTTTTCTGCTGCTGCTAATCCTTCGATGTGGTTTTCTACTTGACTTTGAGCATGAGTCTAGGCTTATAAAAATTTGTAAATACTATTTCATTACACATATATTTGTCTCTTTAACTATTAAATTTTAATGCATGTTTTCTTGCTTGAAGCAAGTATGATGCAATTAAAACCTGAGTTAACTTTGTTAATAACTGAATTTTCTTGCAAGGTATGTTTTTATAGGAGACTGTAACTTTGTGGATCTTTTTACATTTTTTCAATCTGTTTTTTTCCTGGGGGGTTTTTCTTGCCTCAGAAATGCCAACTACATCTGTGTGTTATATAGTATGTCAAGGCCAACTCCTAATGTGGTTAAGCAGTTTATGAAGACAGCCTAAAAGGGTGTTGCAGGAAAAATCAAGAGGCAAGTTTCCGTTATGAGTGCTCTGCCCCTCTGAATGAGCATTTGAATTGTCAGGAACAGTTCCTATTGTGTTAAGTTGGAAGCCATGAGGAAGGAAAACAGGGCATATAAGTGCCTGAGGATGAGGACTGCCTATAGAAACTATTAATTATAAGACATTACTGCACTTTTATTTCCCCCAGCTTATTAAAATTAATTAATTTCTTTATTTTATTAAAAGTACTAGAGGCCCGGTGCACGAAATTCGTGCACGGAGGGGGGTTGTCCCTCAGCCCAGCCTGTACCCTCTCTAATATGGGACATCCCTCTCACAATCCAGGACTGCTGGCTCCCAACTGCTCGCCTGCCTGCCTTCCTGATTACCCCTAACCGCTTCTGCCTGTCAGCCTGATCACCCCCTAACCACTCTGCTGCCAGCCTGTTTGCCCCCAACTTCCCTCCTCTGCCAGCCTGGTCACCCCTAACTGCCCTCTCCTGCAGGGTTGATCACCTCCAACTGCCCTCCCTTGCAGGCTTGGTCCCTCTCAACTGCCCTCCCTTGCAGGCCGGTTGCCTCCCAACTGCCCTCTCCTGCTGGCCATCTTGTGGTGGCCATCTTGTGTCCACATGGGGGCAGGATCTTTGACCACATGGGGGCAGCTATATTGTGTGTTGCAGTGATGATCAATCTGCATATTACTCTTTTATTAGATAGGATAGAGGCCTGGTACAGGGGTGGGGGCCAGCTGGTTTGCCCTGAAGGGCGTCCCGGATCAGGTGGGGGTTGTGTGGGGCGGCCTGAGTGAGGGGCCTGTGGTGGTTTGCAGGCCGGCCACGCCCCCTGGCAACCCAAGGGGAGGCCCTGGTATCTGGAATTTATTTTCCTTCTACAATTGAAACTTTGTAGCCTGGAGCGGAGCCAAGCCTGGGGCTCCCTCCGAGGCTGGCAGCCATTTGTGTTGGGGTTATAATTGAAACTTTGTTGCCTTAAGCGGATGGGCCCGGCCAGGGTGTGCGGAAAGCTTTGCTTCCCCTGTTGCCGGCAGCAACCCTGGCCTGCTCTCTCAAGCTCCATTCTGCCGCCATTTGTTTGAATTTGTTTACCTTCTATAATTGAAACTTTGTAGCTTGAGTGGAGGCTTAGGCCTGGCAAGGGCAGGCGGAAAGCTTGGCTTCCTCTGTTACCTAGGAAACCTTGCTCTCTGTGGTTGTAGCCATCTTGGTTTGGGTTAATTTGCATACTCACTCTGATTGTATGGTGGGCGTGGCTTGTGTGTGTCGGAGGTATGGTCAATTTGCATATTTGTCTATTATTAGATAGGATACTTGGATATATGTATCATTTCCTTTTTTAAACAAATGTATTATTTTTCAACTATTGTTTTTATTTTTTATTGTGGTAAAAACACTTAACATGAGTTCTACCCACTTAAACTTTTAAGTGTACAGCACAGTATTGTCTACTGGAGGCTTTAGGTTGTTCAGAAGATCTCTAGAACTTATTCGTCTTGCGTAACTAACACATTATACCCGCTGAACAACTTCTCATTTCCCCCTCCACCCTCATTCTCCTCTGCTTCTATGAGTCTGACTACTTTAGTTATCTCACCTGAGTGTCTTCAATGCAGTATTTGTCCTTCTGTGACTGGCTGATCTCACTTGGCACCACTATGTTCACTCAACTCTATTCACAACAGCCAAGATGTGGAAACAACCTAGTTGCCCATCGAGGGATGAGTGGATTAAGAAAATGTGGTGAACACACACAATAGAATGTTATCCAGCTCCCCAAAAGAAGGACATTCTGCCATACGGGAGAACATGGACCAACCTTGAGGACATTGTGCTAAGGGAAATAAGCCTGTCATACTTTTATTTAAGGAAGTCCTAGAACTTTATAAATAATCACTTCTTTAATCCTCATAGCATATCCAGAAAGAGACCCATAAAAGAGCTAATACTGTGAATTCTGGAGAAAGGCATTCTCTGAGAGGCAATTACTTGTGAGTCCTTTTTGTGGTTTTAATTCCTGATAGAGAATAACCAGTTTATAGAATGCTACAGTCCCTTCGTAGCAATAATCCTTTTTGACAGGTGATAAAACTTACAAGAACAACACGGAAGTATATATCTTATAATTCACATCTCAAATTCAAGAATTGAAAAAGCAATATTATGGCTTTTACTAGTAGATGTTACTGTCAACCATGTCTCCTGAATGTCTACCTGGGAGGGGCAGCAGTTGAAGTATCCGGATGGCTGGGGGTCTGATCTGGGAGAGTGTGGGCACAGCAGGCGCTCTGCCTACAGTGGGTGGGAGGTCACCAGTATGGTTGAAGTAGATCCTGGGATGAAAGGAGGGGGCAATCCACCCCTTGGTCTGCTCTTTGGGTGCACTTCACAAGTTAACAGGCCTCACCAAATCCACTAACAGGAAGTAACTTAGGCCTAAGGGAAGACCTGGCTGAATGTCACAATGGAATATTCTTTTTGATATAATTGAACATGTAGCATGTAGCCTAATCCAGTTTGCCTTTCCCCGGCCTTCATACCTCAGTGTGTGACAGTTGAGATACATGCATTGTGACAGCTGGAGCTGCTGCCTTCTGCTTATGGATACAGCTGCCTGTTGTCCTCTCCTGTCCATCGTAACAGAAAAGACTCCCACCATCCATTCCCTTGGGGTGTTTCTCAAGTCTGTGAACACCCACACCTGGGTAATTCTAATTGGAATCTTCCATTTGGCTACAAGTCAAGGACACATGACATATATTTTGGCATACTTGGAATTTATAGTTGTTTTTTTTCCATGTAAAATAACATTTACAGATTCCAGGTGTGGGGGCCTGTGTATCGTTGGGAGCCATTATTCAGTCTATGAAGTCAGACAGAGGAGGCTTTGCCTTTCACTGCCTTTGGGGCCCGTTCTTGTGTGTTGATGAGCTGATGTATGGAAAGGGAAAGAGTAATTTGAAAAGCATACAACATTTCGTGGAATCCTTTCATTCGGCGAATTTGTACACACAGGGATTGAATATTGTGCTAGGAGTCCCTGAAGCAGGAGGCCCTTTTCCTGACAGTGTCATAGCAGCTTTGGCCAGGCAGGTCAGCACCTCCCACTACCCTCGCACCCTTGTGGCAATGCAGCCAGCAGAATGCTTCTTAAATGTCACGGCCGTTTCCTAACTGGTAGTAAAGCCTCTACCTGCTTTGTGCAGCGGTCTCTGAGGCTAGTGCCACAGGAGCTGTTAATAGAGTGTACCTGGGTTCAGCTCCAGACTCCAGGCCAGTGGACCTGATTACAAATACTTCCTTCAGTTGACCCACATCATGAAATCTCGACTGGCACTTTCCCATGTGTCTCTATCCCGTTACCTCTTTCCCACATCGATCCCCCAAAGCTTATCATGAAATTTGTCTTGTGTGAATCAGAGAAGCACCTCTGTACCTGTGGGGGTTTGTGAGGCCAAATAAGACAGTGTTTAGGGTACATTGTCTCTAGGGAACTTCTACTAAAATGAGAGCCAGCCTCCACATCTACTCTCTCTAGCTCCGTATGATATGCAGGGCCCTGAAATAGGAACCTCAGAAGGTAGAAAGAGAAATAAGACAAAGTGCCTCTACATGGGGAGTTTGAGATAAATAGGACAGGAAGAACATGAGCATCCACACCTACAGGAGAGGTGGGGTTGACACAGGGACATTACTCTTGGCGGGGCAAGGCAATTCAAGGAAGGCCCCTTGGGTGTGTTTGGTGGTTGGGACTTGGCAATGAGGATATTCAGGGAGCACAGACAAGGTCAGAACACAAAATTCCAAGCCTGGAAGACCAAGATGTGAGTGAAAGAGGGAAAGCCAGGAAGAGAAATAGATGTGGCTGCATAGAATTTCTGTATCTGATAGATTTGGTTCTGAAATGGCTAACAAGTGGAAAGGTCTAGAAAAGCAGATATAAGTTAGGCCTGGAGCTTAGGGACTAGGATAGGACTGGGGATTAGAAAATTGGAGACTATCCCTATAGGGTCATCATTAATGCCATGGATGCAAAAAAGATTGCTAAGGATAATACAAAAGTAAAAGTAAAGGACCAAGGCAGGAACCTACCTTGAGAGCACAGACAACACCAAGAGAGACATTGACAATGAAACAAAGGAGCCAGGAGACTGATGTACAGCCAGCCAGCAAAGGGAGCATTCCCCTGTCTCTAGCAGCTGCCATAAAGCCAACCTTGTCACTTTCTATTTATCATTTGTGATGCAAGCATATTCAAATGCCATGCAAGATATTCATGGAATTTGGCAGGTTTTACAGAAGGCTATTTAGGCCGAATGGAAGGACAGGATTTATACAACTGAACCCAACTGGTAAAGTCCCTAGAGGCCATGCTAGTCTTTGCACTGTGATCTATCAATGTATTTCACTCTAGCATTTATACTACTAAGGATCATTTTATTATCAGACAACAAGACTAAATTCTGTGAGTTGGACAACAAATCATAACAGTAAGCACATGTCCACAAGGCAATCAAATAGTCCATGAGGTGGCTCTGCTGCTGAGATTATTGGCAAATATTTGTGTACTTGCTCAATCGGTTTATTATGTGAAGTAGATATAAACAGAGAAATGAAAGCAGGAACTAAACGTTTAAGAAAAATGATAGGGGAAAATATGCCCACATTGAACACATTTGGCTATGACTGTTGTGAGCTAAGCTTGGTCAATTTGGACATTTACAATTTTCCAGATTCTTTTTCATGCCATCAGTAGCCTCTGAAGATTAAAAGTCAGTAGGAGTTATGTGCCCCCTCCTAGAAAACCTGGCTATTAGGTAGCATGTTTTATTTAAAGCAAGTGTCAGGCAGAATTCTACCCTATATTTAGCTACTTATTAACATGCATACCAAAAAAACATGTAGTGAAAGTTTGGTCCAAATTCCAAATCTCCGTCTTTTTAAGCACTTTGACAAGCACTTTGCATAAAATGATCACTCTGAGGCAAATATAACCATTTTCTCATACTGGGACCAGTTAACCTTTCAGTCAGGTCAGGCGAAGGCATTCTTCACGATGGGGTGAGAATAGGAGGCACCTATTCTGAATCAGTTGTCGAATTAGGCTGCTCTATCAAGACTATCTGTCTGGTGGGCCCACCCCATTCACACAAGAGGTGAGGTACCTGTACATTTCTAGCCACCGCGTGTCTTGAATCCCTCTTATTTCCCTAAGGATAAATTGTTTTTATCATCCCTCTGGAGCAAATTGAGATAGTAATAGTTGAAGCACATGTCTTTGAAGTATGAACCATTGATTATGGTACTTCAAATGTTAAGTCAGCACTCTTAGAGTGTAAATTAAATTAACTTGCACACACATACATATTAATGATACTGTCTAAACTGAAACATATTAAGGTAAATTACAGAAAATGTAACAATTTTCTTACTCTTTTCATGAATAGATTAAAAAGAACACACAGTTGTGGGCTGGATAATGTCCCCAGAGATGGCCATGTCCAAATCCCTCAATTAGGCTGCTTTACTGGACAAGCATTAGACTGGCCTAGTCCCCATTAGCAGAATGTTAACCTATCAAAATGGGATATCAGGGTAGAAGAATTCAATTCCACAAAGGAAAGGATTTTAGGAAACTAGAAGCTCTTGATTGATTTTCAAGTCAGAGATGAGGAAACTGCCTGGCTTCCACTCTAGGGCAAAGTAGAAGTGAGAAATAAAAATCAGCAGAGCCTTTGGGGAAACTGTCAGCTTTGCATTTGGAAGAGAGAATTACTGTTCAAAGCATGGCTGTGAAATCAGCTACAATTCAAGGTGAATGGAAAGAATTGCTAAAGCCTCAGCTTTATCATTTATATACTTTCTTCCAGGGTTCTTGTAGAAATTGAATAAGAATATGTCTAGCTCTGTTATTACCTGGCTCAGTCCTTCACACATCGGCACACAATACGTGGCAGTTGCTAGTTACGAGAGGAGATTATTATGATCATAACTTCAGGGAGGAGATAAAGTCCAAAATGCCAGACCATCCAGTTGTTCTAAGGGTCTCTGGGTCACCGTCATCTATGTGTACAATGACGTGTACTCCATAGGCCACTTGGAAAATACCATTTTCCTTTTAAAGTCAACAAGCTGTGCCCACGAAGCATAAGAAAATAATCCCTTTCAATACAGAATGGTTCCTGGATTCCAGGCCAACTACTATGACTGTTCAAGGCATATCACTGAGATTTGCTAACTACCATTTACCCACTGAATCAACATCTTAGTACAACACTGGCTTCTTTCTTCAAGCTGGCAGCATGTTGACTGGATAACCGTTGATTTCCCACTTTCAAACTTTATAATTCCCCTGACTTCTAATTAGCAACACACTAATCACCATCAGAAACAAAGAAAGGCAAACAAGAGGAGAGGCAGAAGAAAGAATGGTAAATTGATTTATTCTAGGATGTCTTGGGAGACACTACTAAATGATAGGATGGGTTTAGACGTTTAATATGTTTGCACAATTGCATCCTGCAAAGAAAATTCAGTGAAAAAGTGAAATGCTTCCTCGTCTCATAGCTTCTACTGCAAGAGCTCACCACCTAGAATGTTCCAGCTGACCTATGACTGAAGGTTAGCCAGAAGTTTCCTTTGTTTTCAGTAAGTAACCAGGCCGCTGCAGTTTCTCAGACAAGACCATAAATCATGATAGAGAAGAAACACAGGCTTCTGACTGAACTGGAAATACTGGAGATACCTTTCCTAATTTTGACTTTAGCCCTTTTTCTTTTAGCAAGAAAAGAGAAGTGATAAGGTAGAAAGCAGCTCAACAGTAAAAGGAAAAGGGTGTAAAGATATATAAAAAAATAGAATGGTGAAGTATTTTCACTGAAGTGAGCCCGGGTTTGGGCCAAAATCTCATTCAGGTATCATAGTTGGGTTTTATTTCTTACCATCCACATTTTAGGCTGAGCCAATAAGCAAGTGCTGAAATCCTAGAAGATATCATAAAATTTTCCCCCAATAGTAGATTCCTAGAATTCTCCTGTAAATGTGCAATGAGTTGTCTCTATGTTCTAAATAATTCTCTCTATTATTACCTATGAGATGACAGAGGGGACTTCAGAGGCATTAACTCGAACAGGAAGGGAAAGTGGTAGCTGGGGGCTCCCTTTCGGGCTGTGCAGCCCAGATGTCCCACTCTCTCGATTAGCTTTTATGTCATCCACAGATAAAGTCACAGGATGTTGGAAGTTAACCAGTATCAAGCTTACAAACTGGTTGTGTCCAAGTGAGGCAATGCTACTGATGGTTTAAGAGGTTGAACTGATGTTGGTATGAGTATAAGTCCTGAAGCAACAGGTTTCTGGCAACCTTGTAAGTCTCCTGAATTCAAAGAGCAGAAGTTGTGTCTGTGTAGGGAGAATCCCCCAACTGTGTCATTGCTTTAGGTCTCTTGGTATTCTTTCAGCCTATGGGTTCCCAAACTTTGGGTTGGTAAAATACTGGTATACTCATATGCTTCAGCTCCTCTAGCATTGATAGATGATATATTTTTGCAATTATTCAGTGCATTCATTCATTCATTTTATATATAATTTTAACCCTCACCTGAGGATATTGATTTCAGAGAGAAAGGAAGGGAAAGAGAGAGAAACATTAATCAGTTGCTTCTTGTACACACCTTGACCAGGGATCAAATCCACAGTCTAGATATGTGCCTTGACTAGCAATTGAACCCTCAACCTTTTTTTTTTTTTGGTTTATGGGACAATTCCAACCAACTTAGCCCACTCGGCCAGGGCTATTTTAAATTTTAACTTTTATTTTAAAACTAGAGGCCTGGTGCATGAAAATCATGCACTTGGGGGATGGTCCTTCAGCCTGGCCTGCGCCCTCTTGCAGTCCGGGAGCCCTCGGGGGATGTCTGACTGATGGCTTAGGCCTGGTCCTGCTGCATTCGCCAGCCATGAACCCGGCTTCTGACTGAGCATGCTCCCCTGGTGGGAGCGTACTGACCATCAGGGGACAGCTCCTGTGATGAGCATCTGCCCCCTGGTAGTCCGTGTGTGTCATAGCAACCGGTTGTTCCACCGTTTGGTCGATCTACATATTAGCCTTTTATTATATAGGATAATTTCAGAGTTAAAAAAAGTTGCAAAGATAATACAAAAAATTAATTCCCATACACCCTTTATCCAGATTTCCTAAATGTTAACATACCACATTTGCTTTATCAAACTCTGTGTGTGCAAATGTAAACACACAATTATTATTTCTCTGAAACACCTGAGAGTAAGTTTCAGATATGATATCCCTTTAATCCTAAATACTTTAGTACTTTTCATACAATAAGCATGTTCTTTTATGTAACACAGTAAAATTAAAATCATCAGAAAATTATTACAGTCATGTGTTGCTTAATGACGGGTATGTGTTCTAAGAAATATATCATTGGGTAATTATATCATTGTGGGAGTACCACAGAGTGCACTTACAGAAACCTACATGGTATAGCCTACTATATACCTAGGCTATATGGCATAGCCTTTTGCTCCTAGGCTACAAACCTGTACAGCACATTACTGTACTGTATACTGTAGGTAATTATAACACAATGGTAAGTATTTATGTATCGAAACATCTACATATAAAAAAGGTCCAGTATAAATATGGTATAAAGGATAATACATGATACACCTGTATAGAGCACTTAACATGAGTGTAGCTTGCCAGACTGGAAGCTGCTCTGGGTGAGTCAGTGAGTGAATGGTAAGTGAATGTGAAGGTCTAGGACATGGCCATGTGGTTTGGTTATTGCGTGTTGGAGCAGTGGTCAGATTAAGGAACTTTGTGGTAATCATAATAAAGAGGATACTTAACATGGAAAGGCTGTAGAACTGAGGACTCAATATTTTGAGATAGGAAATTTGTTTTTTGTTCCATTGACCCCGTCTGGGACAAAGAGCTCTCTCTGGCATGGAACTGATGGAAGAAATAACACTTATGAATGCTTTACATCCTTACAACCCAAAAAATATTTCCAAAATACAGGGATGGGCTCTACATGACCACAGAAAGCTTTTACCACAGTGTCAGTGGCACTTAATTCTCGTTAAGGCAGCTCCTGTGGATCTGTGTTCTTGTACAGGATCAACAAGATTTTACATGGTCTCATCACACTAGATCTGGAGGGCTGTATCACACTCTGAATATAGCCCTGGGAGGAGAGGCTCCTCACACCGAAACGCGTCAGAGGCTGACTGCTTGGGATGTAATCTGTGCACCCAAAACTAAGGTGCAGTGAGTGAGAGGGAATCTATTCCCAAACCCTACAGATATTGCTCCCAAGAGAGAAAAAAAAGTCTTCCTGAACCACACATCCTTCCATGTCTTACAGGAAATTCAGCTCCATTAGAATCTTATGGGACCACCACCGTATATGCAGTCCGTCATTGACTGAAACATCGCTTCGTGGTGCATGACTCTGTTGATCTATCGCTAGTTAATCTATAGACCTTATTCAGTTTGCCAAGTGTTCTGTTAATTCTTTTTAACTGAAAAAATTTTTTTTCATTTTTTTTATCAAAGGATTAAATACAGAAAACGTGCCCTTTTAAGTGCATACAGTTCCCTGAGTTCCAGCAAATGCTTAGGGGGCCTCTAATGGTCTGGGCTGAGGATGGTTTCCCGACCCTCCCCAAGGAATGAGGCATCTCTAAAGGACTGGGCCCAGGATGCATATCTGCAGGCTTTATTCTATTTCCTTCTCCCAGCTGCCATGGGTTATCACCTGTGCTTTGAAAATAACAGTGTTTGCTGTGCTTACCCCAGCAGCTTAAGACTTTTGTGCCTTTCCCTGGAGGACAGCTGCCGCCCTCCCCTCCATCTGTACCACTGGGAGCTTCAGGACCTGCCCGGCCTCAGTCTTTCTCTTGAGCATTGGTGAGGTCCCCAGAGAAAAGCCTGCGAGAGGATATGAATTCCCCTTGTGCCTGAAGCTCCCAGGGGTTCTCCCCTCTTACACTAGCCACACTCAGCCGTTAGCGATTTGTTAAAAATGTTAGGTGAAGTCATCTTAGCAGGGTGTGTGACAGCTGGCGTTTCCGGCAGGAAGTGAGTGGCAGTGTCCTACCTCTCTCCCTGGAGGAGCCTGTGTTTCCTTAGACTTTGAGTTAGTTGGTTGCCTTGCAAACACAGCTCTATGACGGATTCACGCAAAGTTGTGATTTCATAGACTCGTTAGCATTATCTGTTATTTTAAGAATGAAAGCGGCCTATTTCCGGTTTTCTACCTCCTAACTAGAAGACAGACATCTATTTTATATTTTTTGATCACCAGTGAATCTTACCTGAGAAAACATTTGAAAAGAAAAACTGTTATTTCCTGACATATCAGTAATGAAAAAAAAAATTTATTAAAATATTCAGGTAGTTGGGCATTCTCCTTGGAAAGTTCTCTCCCAGAGAACAGGCGGTCATATGAAAAATTAAAAAGATTGTGTCTTTAAACAGGACAGATCCAAGAGTAAGAAGCTGGCTGACATTTAGATGTAATTATACCTTCAGATAGACAGGTTCTTTCCTGCAGTTGCTTCTGAATCATTGTATATCATTTTCCTGACCCTTGTAAGGAAAAAAAATCTGATTGGATAGCATTCACCTCTGCAGAGCTGAGGCATGGACTTACTTGCTAAAGGCTTTTAGCTAGAGAGTCTGCTCTGAAAATTATAGAAAGCCTGTATTTTGAAGGTGAACTGGTGATTAAACAGAGGGGAGGGAAAGGCCTTTATTATAGGGAAACACAGCTGCCTGGAATAGCTGCAGTGTTCACAATCCCAGCTCCTGTGACTGTCACACTATTCTGACCTTTGGGGTGGGGACAAAGTCAAGCATAGGTTTCCTTTTAGTGTTCTCCCATGAATCTCTAGTCTCCCCTACACTTGGCTAGGAACCCTCTTGACTCATCGACCAGTGGCCTCATGAATCGCATTGACAACCCCAAACTACCTTTTAACCACGTACATGGTTGAATGAAGAAGTCCTCAGTCACCTACACACACACACCCACACACCCCCCCCACACACACACACACATATACACACACACACACAGACAAAACCTGAGAAAACTAATTTATGCCAAAGTATCATTTACTGATACATCTTTGTTAAGGGGATATCTTTCTTATACTTTTTAAAAATTTTTTCTTTAATTAGAAGAGAGAACGGGAGACTCTCAGGAAGGTATCCTTCCACTGTCCTTCACACCACTCTGTGGGCTGGTCAACTCGTCTGTATGTAGAGTGATGCATATCAATGTCACAGACAGGTTTCCTCTCTCCTTGGGGAAATGGGACTGGATACATGGGGGTTTCAAGAGTATCTGTACTATTTCATTTTTTAATATAATGGTATGTAGATGAATGTTTATCTTTTCCCCTGTGAATTGTGTGTGTCTGCAATATTTCATTATAACACTTTAAAAAAAAGGATTCTATTGACTTTAAAAAGCTTGAAGGCTCCTGCATGAACTAGAAAAGGAGGCTCAGGAATACTGATACTTAAAGTCACACTGGTCTCCAACAGTATGGTGATTACCAGAGTGAAAGGGGGTGGGGGGGAGGTAGAATAGAGTAAAGCAGGAATAAATGGTGATGGAATGAGACTTGACTTTGGATGGTGAACACACAATACAATATGCAGATGATGTATTATAGAATTGTGCCCCTGAAACCTATATAATTTTATTAACCAGTGTCACCCCAATAAATTCAATTTAAAAAGAACTACAACAGTATCCAAGCAAACCTCTGTGGCCCTTTTCAGGAGTGGCTTCTAGAGTCCATCCTGCCTTCTGGAGTAGTGGCTCTCAAGCCTTTGCAAGCCTATAACAAAATGCATACTTGACCCCTACCCCCATCCTTGATTCTCACTTAGTTGGTCTTTTTATTAAGCATGCCAGTGATCCTAGTGTGATACTGAGAAAGATGCTGAAGGTAATCAAGCAAATCAGATCCCAGGAGCCCGTGGTCCTTCAGACCTTTGCCACAGACTCATGGCTAATAATGGTCTAGAGAGAAGTACAGGTTGCATATAGGATCCAAGCAGCATCAGTACAATGACTCTTCTCATTAGTGATTATTACTGTGTCATGATCAACATCATGAAAACGCTTTAAACCTGAGTGATTTAAGTGGAGGGGCAGGTAGGGGAGCAGGAGACAATGTTAAGATATGGTGGGAACATTTAAAAACAACTCCTGAAATGAAGACATTTTAATTTTTCAAATTAAGGGGCACTACATTTAGATAAATAGATTCATGTTGTTACAAATTGTCAGGGAAAATGAACAGGAACAAACCTTTCTCATATTGTGTGTAGGGGGAGCAAGGACCTCAAGGCTTTCCAGGACCAAAGGGCACGGCAGGCCGTGGCTTCCCTGGCCAGAAGGTAAGCATTTCACACCTTTAAAAAATCTCAACTGCTTAACTTGAACTTTGGAAGAGCTCTCATATACTTGTTACTCTTCTCCTTACAAACTCTCAGAGTGAAAAATCCATTTGAAAGTAAGTCCTTGTGTATTTCCTTTCCCTAACTTACAAACATGTTTACTTTATAAAATCCCATTTCCTTCATTCTCAAAAGCCGGCTGATAAAAGAGTAAACCCTTACAGCATAACATGTAGAAGATACTAGATAACTCAGGTGTAAAATTATATAATGGTAGGTCTCCAGAGGCCAGTGAGCTGATCCAATGGTATCTCAAGGTCTCCTCACTTTGAGAGCTCTGGTTCATGATGAATTAGATTATGGTACCTGGGGGGGGGGGGGGGTGTAAATAAAATGCGCCCATTTTTCTCCTATCAGACATCTGTAGTTATAAATAAACAAAATTTCAGAGTTTTTATTATTTGGCTTTAACATTCACATTCTAAACTTCTCTTTTCACTATATTTTAAAGGGAGAGCATGGAGAACGGGGCGATGTGGGGATAAAAGGCAATAAAGGGGAAATTGGAGAGCCTGGATCACCAGGAACACAGGCAAGAAGTGATTTTTAAAGTCTTACTGTAATTATATATGTTAACTACATAGTTCCTATGTTGACTCTTCTTCTTCTACTACTACCCAGGGGTTACAAGGACCAAAAGGAGAGCAAGGACTTACAGTGAGTACCACTCCTAGAGGCTAACTGAGGGTTTGTGCTTGCAAAATTATTACATTCAGGTTTTAGCTTTAGAAGTATGAGCTCTTTTGACGCAGAGTTCCAATTGCTGTTTAAATGATAGCACTGCTAACAACCCCAGTGTTGACATAGATGCACGAGGTAACGGAATCTGAATGTGAGGGAGAAATATTACCCAGCAACCCTCACTTGGCCTTGTGATGGAGACCTGTGACTGCTCCCTGCCTGACCCCTGGTAGAAATGGTAACAGGGAAGATAGCTGTTTACAAGACGCCAAATGACCAAATGACTTTTCATTATACATGATCCTTCACATTTCAGAATGGGGGCTCTTTTTTCCTCAACCAATTTCTTTAGGAAGTGCTCTGAGAAGAATGGCAATCACAGTATTTTTTATGTACTGATTCACTAATTCAAATATTTGTGAAGCATCTACAAACTGTTCCCTACTCATCTCCCTACACCACTTAAACAAAAAGGCAACTCTTTGAAGTCCCACAGGATGGATTCCTTCCAGAATTTTTTACAGCAAAGTCTAATTCTTCCTTTCTGAGTTGAAGGCCCCATATCTTCTGGAGTAGAGAAAAAATAGGGACTTGCTCTTTTTCCCCTTTTTGATTTTTTTTTTTTTTTTTTTGGTGGATCATGGTCTGGGGATGCTGATCCTAGGTACTGTGCTGGGAAAAACCAGGTGTGAGGGGGTGGGAGCTCTGGTAGTAAAGGTGAGAGATGAGAACTGGTTATGTGACAAACAGAACTGCACTTGTTTTTTTATGGCCCATCTGCCTTTAGCTCGTTGTTCTTCCCTACCACAAGACAGCCCCCTCTCGTGCCCAAGATGTCCATGGTGGGTGAAACAGCTGCATATGCAGCAATTCCTCCCCAAAAGTAGCAGGGGAGAGTGTATGGAAAATGCCCAGAGGAACGGTCCCCATAGGTTTATACCTCCCTCCTATTCCAACATGGGGAGGGGAACTGGTTTCCTTCATCCATTCATTTGTTCATTCACTTCACCAACGTGTCTTGGGTGTGTACTCCAGGTCAGGCTCTGAGAGAGACACGGGGAGAATAGCAGAGAATAAGAGACTATGTCTCTGGACTCAAGGAGCTCGCAGCCTGGTAGAGAGAAAGACAGACAAAGAATGTTCACCTACAGTTTGGTAAATGCTGTGATAGAAGTAGGTATGTGGGTCTGGAGCAGACAAAACGATCTATGATGATGGTTGCATGCAAGATGGGTTTTTATCTCTTAAACAGAAGGTTTTTAAATAAGAGGCAGAGATCTTAGAAATGGGGATATGATTCTTCTGACTTTGACTTCCTGGATTCTAGAAAAGGGGACTAGCAGGAAGGGAAGAGTGAAAGAAAGAGAGGATTTGTATTCAATAAAAATCCAGAATGTGACCTGGACCATATTAGGCTCCTTCATATCAGTAGCATCCTTACCCAGGACTGTAGGGTGCCTGGGGCCATGCTTTTGAGGCCCACCTCTGGACTTCTAGCTCTTCTCTAGCTACAACCTTTCCCCCAGGGGAGGAGTCCTCATGGCCAAGGGGAGCAACCACCCTGAGCACATGCCTCCTCTGTACTGCACTCCGGATACACAGGATCCCAGAATTGCTTGCCCAAAGGGCCCTGCTGGAGAGCTGACAGCACTGGCCTGTATGCATGGGCCCACCCAAGAGGGGATTTGAACAGAGCTTGGAAGTGAGGCCTGTGTTCACCCCATGAATGCTAGCCATGCCCCTTGCAGCACAGGACTAGTGAAGATGGGGTGCAATAAGAAGGGGTCATACTGTGGGCCACAACCCTCTCTTGCCCAACACTCCACATTTCCACATGTCAGCTCCATGAGGAAGGTAGTATTATCTCCCTTTAAGTGAAGACATGCTAAGTCAGACAGAAAGCTTGAGCAGTAGGCCTGAAGTCATCTTGCTAGCAAGCAGCAGAGCCCTTATAGCCAGACTTGGCCTGTCTGATGCCAAATTCAAGCTGCTCCCCCATGAGAGCTGTTCTTGGCAAGCCCCTTTCCTCTCCCCGCCCATATCTCTCCTGATCAAATATGGTTCCAAAAAAGTTATCAGTTGCCTATTCATTAACGACTAACAAACTCCTCTTTTAAGGGTCTGATACCATTGATGGAGTTCAATATTTTAATCTTTATGCCAAATTGCTTCAAAAAGACTGTTTCTCCACTTGTTCCTTGCCTGAGCTGGTTTGGCTCAGTGGATAGAGCATTGGCTTGCAGACTGAAGGGTCCAGGTTTGATTCCGGTCAAGGGCACATGCCCAGGTTGTGGGCTCAATCTCCAGTGGGGGATGTGCAGGAGGCAGACAATCAATGATTCTCTCTCATCATTAATGTTTCTCTCTCTCCCTCTCCCTTCCTCTCTGAAATCAATAAGAATATATACTTTAAAAATGATCTCCTTTTAAAATAAAAGTGTGATCAGATCTCTTCTCTGCATAAAGCCATATATCTTCTCTTGGCCAGGATATAGTTCACTCTGCAACATGACACAAAGACCTTTTAGAGTTCATCTGTCTTCCATATCTCCTATTATTCTTTCTGCCTCATGCCCTGGGTCATATGTTTACTCAAGGACTGTAATGCACTGTGCTTTGTGTGCTTTGTCCCCTGCCTGGAACACTCCTCTTCCCCCATCTCCCATCCCATTCTAATCTGGTCAGAGTCTTCCTCGCTGGACCACAGCTCCACCCCCACTCTCCCACCCCTGGAATTCCCTGCAGAGCAACATGGTTCCTTGGTTTCAATCTAACAGCATAGTACTTACAAAAGTATTTGTTTGTCTGCTTCTTACTTGACTGTGAATCTTTTGAGGGGTATAAATTTGATGCCTTCATCATTGGCAACAAATAATCAAAGTAGTTATTAGCAATTTTAGTGGAAGGGATGAAACTATTCCAGTCACGTAAAAGCAAAGAAATGAGAAAAAAAATGATATATACATATGATTACTTAAAGCATTTCAGACCTGTTTATCCAATAAAAGCCCACTGAAAATAATTAAAATGCAATTTTGATATATAAATTATTCTTACAAGTAAATAAAAGAAAAATATTCTAACAAAAAATGGACAAAGAATATGTAAAGACTGTGCACAAGAGAACACAACTTGGAAACAGGTGTATAAATAAAATTTAGCCTCACTAATAATTGAATAAGTATAATTTAAAACAATGAAGGAGAAATAAATCAAAGAACATATATACTTATATGCATAGCCCATAGACAAGTGCAATAGGGTAGTGAAGACCTACGGGGTGGAGGGTATGTAGGGGCTGGGAGGAGGGGGATTGGAGGAGGATAAAAGGGGGAAAATGGGAGATATCTGTAATACTAACAATAAAAATATATTTTAAAATAAGTAAAAAAATGAGATAGTTTGCTCTATCAAATGCCAAAGATTGTGCAATAAAAATAACCAGTATTGTGTGTCTAAAATAAACAGGTTTTCTTCTATACTCTGTTAGAGTTGTCATCACTACAACTTTTCTGCAGGGCAATTTGGCAGAATGCATCAAGAGCTTTAAAATGGCCATGCATTTGACGTCAGTAATCAAGTAATATGGGAAATTAACTATGATATCACATTAAATGAAAAACTATAATTATAAAACTTGGTATATAGTATTCATTTATAAAAAATTAAACATAAATATATAAATATATACATTTCCCCTTTCTAGACCCATTCTAATTTCAGATTTCTTAAATGCCTCAGTAAATGTAAAAAAGCAAGACAAGGCCTGAAAAAAAATAACTGTTGACTTTCTCATTTTTATATAATTTTATTAATATTGTATTGGGAGTTCTTTTTAAATAGCCACTTGGAATCATTGGCTTCTACTTAAATTATAGTGTAAAAATATTAAATTTAAATGCCCTGAATATTCCCCATACATGTTTCTGTTAAGTCATGTCACCAGCAATGTCACTTTCACCCCAATTCTGTCATTATAGATTTTTTTCTTTAAAACTTTACTTTTGCAACTGTTAAATTTTATCTTCTTAGATTAGGTCCATCGCTCCTTCCTGCTGAGATTTTCTGGGCTCCTGTTTCTTTCATCTATGAGTTAATTGTCACTGTCAGCTCCTGTGTTTGGCAAATGTACAATCCTGCCTTCTCTAGTCTCATCCCAGTTATCTGAAAGCATGCTACTCAGGGCGGGGCCTCAGCTGATTTACTTCTGGTACTGAGCTCCCGCTGGGCCCTTCTGAGGGAGCTGATGGGCAGGAGGACCGGAAGCAGCATTCAGAACACTAGGACATTTCGTGAAAGCGTCAAAGAGAGTAGTAGGAAACAGGAGAGGGGACTTGCAAAATTGGGGAGTGGTGCAGAAAGAGGAGGGGATACAGCATGGAATATACTGTTTCTGGGCCTGTGTTTAACTTGTGGGTTAAATCATGTAACTGTTTGCATGCATGGCTCACACCACTGTAGGTAGTACCAGTGGTGCCCCTTATCCACAGGGAATATGTTCCAACCGCCCCCCCCCCCCCCCCCGTGGATGCCTGAAACTACAGCTAGCACCCTATATATACTATGTTTTTTCCTATACATACCTATGATATAGTTTAATTTATAAATTAGACATAGCAAGAGATTAACAATAAAACTAATAATAAAATACAACAATTATAACAATATACTGTAGTAAAAGTTATGTGAATGTGGTATCTATCAAAATATCTTATTTTACAGATAGAAGATTCACTCTTATCATAGGTCTTAGCAACCTCAACATAGGATTTTTTCCCCCTGATTAAGTGGAGAATTTTTACCTTTTTCACTTAGGAAGCAGTTTCTGGCTTCTCTTTGGCATACACAAATTTGCAGTATCACTACTCTTGTGCTTTGGGGCCATTAGTAAGTAAAATAAGGGTTACTTGAACACAAGCAATACCTTGACAATCAATTTGACAACCAAGATGGCTACTGAGTGACTAATGTTTGGGGTTGGGGGCAGGGAGGAGGGATGTGGGGGAACCATACAACATGGATACTCAGGGAACAGGGATGAATCACACCTCGGGCAGGATGGAGTGGGACAGCACGAGATTTCATCTTGCTACTCAGAACAGCGCACAATTTAAAACTTATGACTTGTTTATTTCTGGAACTTTCTATTTAATATTTTCAAACTGCAGTTGACTGCAGGTAACTGAAATCATGGAAGGTAAAACCATGGGTGGGTGGGGCGGGGGGGAGTCCTTTGCAGGGCCAGACGTTGTGGGAAGAGCTCTGTGTGTGTTATCCTGTGAAATCTGTCCACAGCCCTAAGACACAGACACTGTTAAATCACCTAATGCCCAAGGTCACACAGCTAATAAATGCTGGAGCCACAATTGGAATTCCAAAAGTCTGAGGTATTACATTACACGACTCAAACACATTTAGTTATGATACATTACAGCCACCTTTTAACCTCTCTGCTACTTATTTTCTGGAGTGGAAACATTAAATCAAATGACCCAATGCTGATTGTAATAAGACTTATCTTTTATGACTATAGAAAAAATATTATGGTCATACTATTAATACATATTCTTTTTTTTCCTCCAGAAAGAAGAAATTATCAAACTTATTTTTGAAATATGTGGTAAGATTTGACTACGAAAAAAAAAAAAAACCACACACCTTTAAAGTACCAACCCCACTATGTTCTGTGTTGGTCTAGATCAGTGATGGCGAACCTATGACACGCGTGTCAGCACTGACACGTGTAGCCATTTCTGATGACACACGGCCGCTGAGGCGGCCGCATGCCGAGGATGAAACATTTGCTGCTCCTGAGGATGAAACATTTTGCGAAATAATGTTTTTTCCTCAAAGTGACACACTACCCGAGTTATGCTCAGTTTTTTGGCGAAGTTTGACACAGCAAGCTCAAAAGGTTGCCCATCACTGGTCTAGATAATGTGTTCACCCAGAAGATGTATATTGTGTAGCTCATGAGAAAGTTTGAAGCTCATTTGAAAAGTCAGTAGGAAACTGAAAGGAAGCAGTGAGACGGGCAGTGGGAATCCTAACTTAAGAAAAGAAAGTCATCTTCCTGGTGATTAAGAAGCCTGAGACCTGCCTAGAGTCAGTGGGCAGCCAGGCATTCTGTAAGTCCAGTGTCATTTATATTCAGGGACATTTACCTGAGCTTGGGAAGAAGAAAGCAACAAAGGAAATATGACCATGGGGGCCTAACTCATATTTGAGTCCAGCCTGGCTGGTGATTATCATGTCTGTGTTTTTTTCTGAAGCAAGTCTTTCTGAATTGAGATTTGAGCACTATTTCTAGAGTGCATTCCACGAAGACAGTCAGGGGGTTCTTGCTTCACAACTATTTCTAAACACCGCTACATACGTATTTGGTCAAATACATTAGACTTAAAATAGAGTTACCAGAGAGAGGAAGTAAAGAAGCCCAAAGGCAAGAAATTAATGGAATAATAAAGGCAAGTGAACCTTCTGTGTTTAACAGGACAGGTGCAGGAATATCGTGGTTCTTCCATACAGAGACCCTAGAACTGGCTTGTCACCCCAAAATCTTCTGGATTTTAAGAACCAACCTGGGACTCTACATGTTGTGGTGACAGGCCAATTTAGACATGATTTCTGAGTTCTAGAAGCTCCGTAAAAATAGCAACTTTCCTCATGATTTTTTGTGGTAGGATTGTTGGGCAACAGGAGGATGAATAAAACAAAGGATCCCTGATAATTCTTAATTCCTGGGGACTCCAGCAACTCTTTGAATGATAAACCCTAAATAGATGTTGTTTATTGACCAACATTCTCATTACCCTCAAAAGGTTTCATAGTATGGTATGAATGGACGGCTGGCCTCGTTGATAAGATGGGAGCCACTTTAGTGGACCTTGTGGGCAACTAGGGACATAGACTAGAGTAGCTATTCTTTTTATTATTATTATTAACAACATCAATGTGTTTATTTTTTGATATTTATTAAATTTATTGGGGTGACATTGGTCAACATAAACATATAGGTTTAGGTGTGGGCTTCTATGTTATAAGATCTGTATATTGCACCGTGTGCCTTCCACCCAAAGTGTACAATTAAAAGCCCTAATCCTTCCCCCATGATTAAAATTTTTCATCGCATTACTTTACCCATTGGCCATGCCAATGAGCTAATCTCTGTTTTCATGTAAGGATGAAGTTGAAGACTGAAATATTAGCTTTCAGATTCAGATTAAATACAAATGGTAGAATGACAAATTTAGGAGAGTGTGATCTCTTAGAGAGAGGGAGGGGAATGTAATCAGGAAGGCAGACACAGGGGATGCTGACACTTAAAAACATTTTAGTTTTTAATCTGAGAAACTGACACATAGTGCTTATTATTTTATCATCTACAGTGTTTTGTGTTTTTTTAATAAATTATTCTTTTAAAAGAGTCAGGTATAGAAACCAGATGGGAAACCAGTTGTCAGCTGTGTCCACAGTCACAGGAAAGGAAAGTAATAATTCAGGTCTCACGTTCACCTGTGCCCATTTCTCCCCACCCCCACCAATCTGCTATGAATCAGTGATGTTTAGAGTTTCATTCCTACAATGTCTCTGTCTCGACATTCATCTTTTAGGTTGTGGGCCCAAATGTAAAGAGACTCCGCTAGAGCTCTTGTTTGTGATTGACAGCTCAGAAAGTGTGGGGCCCGACAACTTCCAAATCATCAAAAATTTTGTGAAGACTCTGACTGACCAGGTGGCTCTGGACCTTGCCACGGCTCACATAGGCATCATCAACTACAGCCATAAGGTGGAGAGGGTGGCTCATTTGACAGAGTTCTCCAGCAAGGATGACTTCAAGCTGGCTGTGGACAACATGCAGTACCTGGGGGAAGGCACCTATACGGCCACAGCTCTCCATGAAGCCAACCACATGTTTGAAGCCGCAAGGCCAGGTGTAAAGAAAGTGGCCTTGGTCATCACTGATGGGCAGACAGATACCCGAGATAAAAAGAATCTGACACAGGTGGTGAAGGATGCCAGGGATGCCAATGTGGAAATATTTGTGATAGGGGTGGTGAAGAAAAATGACCCCAACTTCGAAATGTTCTACAAAGAAATGAATCTAATTGCTACTGATAGTGGTCATGTTTATCAATTTGATGATTTCATTACCTTACAAGGTAAGACTCAGCTCAGGGGAGAGGCACTTATGCTGTTCTTCCAAGTACCATGTCACTGGGTTATCCTGAGCAAACATGGAAATTGGGAGACTACTGAGACTCATGCAAACATTAAATTGTAACACACAAACTCCAGAAGGTAAAAACACTTAGTACCATCCCATTTCGAGAGTATAATCCCTTGTCTTGATTCATTAGTAACAAGTGCTGAGTTAGTTGGCCTTGGAGTTAACTTGGGTATCTCTGGTTGAAGGACATGGGTGAAAAGAAAGAATAGAACTTGGGGCTATTGCTAAGATTAATGTTCAAAAAGTTACCTAACCTGAACAAGAGATGGAGCAAGCCAGCAGCAAGGCAGACAATAATCTTAGAATCAAAATTAATTAAGAAGTACATGATGAATGGAAAAAAAAATTATGGTATCTAAAGAGAAGAGAGACACAAGTAGCTGGGGTTATTCTAGTTTATTCTCTGCTCTTACGAAAATGGATAATGAGTAAACAAGTTGATGTCAGGACTACCTTACAGAGCACCATTTTGAATATTCAATCAATGCCAATGAGCTAGGTTTCCCTATGCCCCTTTACCCTTTCACATGAACTGAGGTCTCTCAATGAGGCAATCTAAAACCTGTGTCATCTATGGTTGAAGGATGATCAGTATTGCTTTACAATGGAACATGTTCCAACTCTTTGGAAACTGATAATTCATTCTGGCAGGACCCCCACCTGGCAAGATTGTGAAGGAAGTAAATGTTATGCTTAATGTGTTTGCAGGCTTCGGTTTGGCACCATCCTTCCTTCTGCACACCCTGGAAGTGGGGCCTGACATGGCCTAGCACAGACCCTCCTCGTCTAGCATAGACCCTGCTCCCAACCCACTCTGGGTACCAGCACGGCTGGCCCTAATGACAGCACACCATACTTAGACCTCCCCGCAGTCTAGTTTCCCTTTTCTTCAGACCTTTCCAACCTGGGGTCCCAATTCCTTGACACCCAGGTGGATGACTAATGGGTTTGTCTGATATATTCAATCTCACTGGGCTGTGAATATGTTAGAATGACCAGAAGTATTACACATTTCAGAGACAAGTTCTATTTTAATAATTGAGGAGCTTTATCACCTAAACCCAAGGGGTTAGTAATGTGTTCCAGCCAGAGAAGGATATATTTGGGGGCTGGCTGGCGTTTTGCTACCCTTAACCACCCATTAAACTTAGGAAGGGTGAGACTTGCCCCTTCCATAAAGTAGTTCATAGTTCATTGATGCTTTTGATAAGCAAGCATTTAAGTCATTCCTTTGCTTATTTGGCCCTCCCTAATATATTATTACATTTAATTAAATTATTTTAGATGGCCTCTCATAGATTATGTAAAAATGTTTTAAAACTTAGTTCACCTAGCAGTCGACTTCACGTGATGGGAAAGTCTGTTTATTTTAAGGAGAATGCAGGTCTCTTTAAACAGGGTTTGAGTAATGTTCCATTGCTCCTAAGATGTCTCTTTTCTACTTCTCTTTTAAAAGACACCCTGAAGCAAAGACTGTTCAAAAAACATTGTGAGGATTTTGATTCCTACCTCATTCAAGTTTTGGGTTCATCGCCACTTCAACCTGGGTTTGGGATATTAGGGGAAGAACTCAGCGTTTCCACGCCAGAGCCCCAGAAAGAAATGTCTGAGTCAGTAAGTAACTGTCCTGCTTAATTTGCGAGCTTCACATTGTGTTTTCTGTCTGTTTGACATCAAAGAACATCTTGCTTTGCATTGCCAAGAATCAGCTGAGGTATGTGTATTTTCCAGTCCTTGGCCCTAAATATCAGCTCTTTGTCTCCAGATTTCTAGTTCTGAAATAGCTCTGGGACTTGTGAGCATGAATATGAGATTTCTGAATATCTCTATATTTTATAAGTAATTATTTATTAAATGTTGCAAATAATACTTGTATATTAGACCCCTGCTACCACCAAAGCCAGAACAGGCACTAGAACAGATGAATACCATACAATTTGAATCACCCACTTGCCATGCTTTGCAGATCCTTTCATACCAGGTCACAACTCTTTCTTGTCTGTCTGTGTATCCACTGCCCATTTTGCATCCTCTCAGGTTTCTTCAAAGTGTACAATATTCAACCTGCCACTATGCCCCAATCCAGGCCACGTTCTTAGCTCACTTGGCTTCCACTTCTTGTGGTCAGAGCAGGGACTGGGAGGGAGGCTATGCAGGCATCTGGTGAAAGGTGGATGCTCTGTTTCATAGCAACAGAAAGAACTACCTCCCGGATGTATTGAGACAAATGTGACTGTCATGGCTAGCTTCTGGGCACTAACCTCAGCCGATCAGGTTATGAGCAATTATTAGGTTCTTTTAGGCCAAAACTGGAGAGCCTCCCATAGTTACTGGCCAGTGGATGTTGTAGTCTCTTCCCCACCAAGTCACAACAGAGCAGACCCTGACTCATTTTTACTGCACAAGTGGACATCCTCTAGCAAGCAGGCACATGGCTGCCATGACCCTGTTCTGTAAGCTCGATGAAGTCCCTATCCTGCCCTTTTATGAAGGCTTCGTGGACATGGGAGGTTCATCACGAGCAAGTGCAACAATATTCTAGCATCAGGATTCAGCTGTCTAGTTGGACTACGGCCTTGAGAAAACTTCCAGATCAGTAGGTGGACCCAGGACCATTCAGGAATCAGGCTTAAGAAGCCATTCTTATGGGGACAGAGTCTAGGACTCACTAGATTTTTTTACTCTGTTCAAAAAAGGGGCGGGGAGGCTCTAGCATATTTCTATTTGATTAAATACTAAACATCTCTGAGATGGGTAATTGCAGTTAGGGCAACAGACTGCCCCTGGATTGTTGACTGAAATGAACACATACATTCTTACCACCTGGTTTATATCAGGGGTCAGCAAACTCTTTCTGTAAAAGGCAATATAGTAAGTCTTTTTGGTTTTGCAGGCCATTTGATCTCTGTTGCAATTACTCAACTCTGTCTTTGAAGTGCAAAAACATCATAGCTAGTACTTAATGAATAAATATGGCTGTGTTTGGATAAAGCTTATTTCCAAAACAGATGAAGACTCCGATTTGGCCCCAGGGGTTGCTGATCCTGGTCTTTACTGAACATTATAAAGTAAATTCCAGACATTAATGTACACAGTCTATGACTTTGTCCCTCCCCTAGTCAATCCATGTGCCTTTCTAAAACCTTCCTAAAAAGAGCCTGCTCAGGTTTCATCCAGCAAGTGGTGCTTAAACTGAGCTCGCCTTGTGATTAATGAATTCCAGTAGCATGTATTGATCACCTACTGCTGTAGCTGGTGGTGATTCTTAAGACACAGTTCCTAGCTGGCAGGTGTGACTCAGTTGGTTGGAGCTTCGTCCTATATACCAAATAGTGGCAGGTTTGATTCCTGGTCAGAGCACATGCGAGAGGCAAATGATCAATGTCTCTCTCTCTCTCAAATGAAAGAAGGAAGGAAGGAAGGAAGGAAGGAAGGAAGGAAGGAAGGAAGGAAGGAAGGAAGGAAGGAAGGAAGGAAGGAAGACAGTTCTTGCCTAAGATAAGTCCATGGTCTATCAGTGAATGAATTACGTATAGAAGGTATTAAGAACTTTAGCAGAGCTGTGGATGAACCGCAAGAGATGGAACAATTAATTTCAGGGCAGAGTAATGGAGGGCTTTATGGAGGAGGTGGCATTGATCTGAGTTTTAAGAATACACAGGAGTTTTTCAAAGTAGAAGGCTACCTCCAGCAGAAGGAACATGTAGGCAAAGGGGGATACCAAAGGGCAGGTTACTTCAATAAATTAGTACAAGTTAAGTCTAACTGGAGCCTAAAGTGTGTGTGGCAGAATGGTGAGAGTTAAATCTGGATAAATAGAGGACCAATTATAAGTGGCTTTATCTGTTAAGCTAAGGAGTTTAAACTGAAGCCATAGGCCAGGCAGCCAGGAGAAAGCAGAGAAGTTTTTAAAGCAAGAGTCATAAAATCATATTTGGTTCATAGGAGGAATAACCCTGATTGCAGTGTGAAAGATAAATAGGAAGAGGCAGGAGAGACGGAGACTGAGATATGAGTCCAGGTGAGAGAGAATGCCAGGAGAAAGCAGAGAAGTTTTCAAAGCAAGAGTCATAAAATCATATTTGGTTCACAGGAGGAATAACCCTGATTGCAGTGTGAAAGATAAATAGGAAGAGGCAGGAGAGATGGAGACTGAGATATGAGTCCAAGTGAGAGATAATGAGAGCAGTGGGAATGAAAGGAGGCATGGATTGAAAAGCCGTTTCTGGCATAGAATGAACAGGACTCAGTGATTGTGTGGATTGGAGGTTAGGCAGAGAGAGTGATTTGGGGATGACAGTTGGATTTCTAGCTCGGAGATGGGGTGAAATGAAACACCATCCCCTGAGATGGAGAATACAGGAGACAGGATGGGGTTTTTCCAAGGAAAATAATGAGCTTAGTTTGCACCAGGTAAAGTAGAGGTGCCTGAGGGAAATCCAAGGCAGTTATAACACAGAATGAAGCACAGCAAGACCCTATGCCTCATATCATGACTCATGAAGTCTGATGGCCCGAGAGACAAGTGATGTTAATGGATTGTGACAATAGAATCATTCTAGTAGCTGGGAAGGGAATGGCATACGAAGAGTACATCCAAAATAGTTTGGATTTATAACACCTAGAGCTGCACAGAAGAAAACTCAGCATCATCTAGGTCACTCTAGGGTGCCTGTGACTGAGATAATGGGAACTCACAATGAACATGGGTTTCTTAGATAGCCCACTTTCACCCAGGCTCTTTGCAGAAAAACCAAGGCAAGACTGTGGGATTCCTATGCAGAGTGATTCCACAGCAAACCAGTGATGAAATGACCAGCTAGTATAGGAAGAGACCTTCTGGGAGCTACTGCACCATGTGGAGTGGGGGAGCTGTGATTCTGCACTTCCCTCTGATATTGTCCTGAGATATATAGTTCAATGCTAGCCTTAAGTCTAGGGTGCAGGCTCTGCATCTTCATGGAGGTAATGTATATTCTGCATCAATGTACCATATTTTCTGGCATATAAGACGACTTTTTAACCCAGGAAAATCTTCTATACGCCCAATCGTCTTATATGCCGGAAAATATGGTAAATATAGAAAACTAACACAGCAGGGTGACTTTGCTGGCTGTCCCACCCTCTCTTTGTCCTTCCTTGCCTTTAGTGAGACCCTATCCCTGGTTCCCACCCCTTTTCCTCCCCTCCTGTCATGATCACACAAGCTGCTCAGAGATCTCCATCGCAGTTTTCACTCCTGCTGTTGCTCCCATCTCGTACTCGCCTTTCCCCACAGCTCTCCCTCATCCGTGCCCCACTTTGAGATCCGTCTAAAGGTCACTCTGATAGTTAGGCTCCACTGGCAGTTTTTCAAGAGCTGGAGCCCTAGCGGGTTTGGCTCAGTGGATAGTGTGTCAGCCTGCGGACTGAAGGGTCCTGGGTTCAATTCCAGTCAAGGGCACATGCCTGGGTTGCGGGCTCGATTCCTGGTGGGGGGACATGCAGGAAGCAGCAATCCATGAGTCTCTCATCATTGATATGTCTACCTCTCTCCCTTCCGCTCTGACATCAATTGAAAAAAAAAGAGCTGGAGCTCTGGGCAGGTTCTGACTTGATATTGGAATTAGATGTGGTCTTTCATCCTAAAACCTGACCCCGGGCTCTGTCCTCAACTCTGATGGCACAGCTTTTAGTCCATACCTGCGCTCTGAGACCCATTCCCTTCTCTCCCAAGACAGGGCCTTGCTTCTCTGTGGTGCTCATTCCTGCCAATATTTCTCACTTCTGCCCTAAAGTAAATTCCCTAACCCTCTCATAGTTCACATATTCCTCTTTCTACTATCCTATCTCTTTTTATAATAAAATTATTCTATAGGCCTGTCTCTTCTCTTCTCTTTTCTCTTCTCTTCTCTTCTCTTCTCTTCTCTTCTCTTCTCTTCTCTTCTCTTCTCTCTCTCTCTCTCTCTCTCTCTCTCTCTCTCTCTCTCTCACACACACACACACATACACACACACTCATTCTCCTTCCCTCTCACTTTCAACTTCTTCTGTAAAAGTATCTACACTAATAAAAGAGAAAGATGCAAATTATTGTACCTTCGCGGCACCCACCAGCCAATCAGGAGTGAGTATGCAAATTAACCCAATGAAGATGGTGGGTTAATTTGCATACATAGGCGCCGAGCAGCCAGGGGCGGGGCGGGACGCTTGCATCATCGCCATGGCGACGACACAGGCGTTCCACACCGCCCCAGCTGCTCTGGGCCTCTGGGCAGCGTGGAAAGTCGGAAAGGCGGCTCCGGGCCGGAGCAAAAGCGGTACCAGCAGCCAGGGGAAGGAAGGCCCATTCTTGCACGAATCTTCATGCATCGGGCCTCTAGTATTATTAGAACAGTAAAAAGCATACACTGGCCAATGCTACTTCCTCCGATATGGCACTGAAACTCTGCTGAAAAGCCACCACCAATCTCCTAATTGTCAAATCTTATTGCCATCTTCTAACTTCTTTCCTCTTTCACATATAACACCATGCCACTCATTTATTTGATTTTAAGGGTTCTCTCTTTCCTTGTTCTCCTCTCACCTTTATGAGCATTCTCTCTTAATTGCTTTTGGGGTTTCTCTGTTTCTTTACCTCTTAAATACTTAACACTCAATTCTTCTGAGGTCTATCCTTAGCCTGCCTCTCTTCTTGTTCCACATTCTCGTTCTCAGTTCCAAACTAACAACTCTCAACTCTGCCTCCCCAATCCAGACCCTTCTCCTGGGCCCCAGAGCGACATTTATGATAGTCTCTGCACACGTTAGTCCCCCTGGCACTCAACATGGACCATGTTCGACATGCTGCTCCTCCACATTTCCTTCCCAGGGCTACAGTCCTACCAACCAGGCAGGCACCTAACAAGAAAAATGTCTCACCACTTCTTGTCTCTATTAATAATATGGCCTCAAAACACAGATCCCATCTCGCTTTTCTATATCTTCTTCAGTTTATCCGTTACTTGTTGACAGTATAATTTTACTTATTTTTTAGTCTTATAAAAATAAAATCATTGAATTATTTTTCTTCTATATAATTCCATTTGTGCTGAATTTTCTTTAAGATCTCTAATAACATGCCATACATTTTAACAGTAGATTAGGAAAAATAACATAATAGTTCAGTACATCTGTATTTTTCTCCTAATGTTGTAGGTTGCTCAATCATATTATACTCACTACTAGATGAAGTAGCCTATTCAAAAGACATAGACTTTTCAAACTTTCCAAACTTGGGACTGGAGTTTTCCTGTCTTGATTGACAGAAAAATTGATTTCCTGAAATTAGACTTACTTATTTATTAATATATGACCTTTACTAGGTATATATACAGATATATTATAATTTACTAGAGGTCCGGTGCACGAAATTTGTGCACAGTGTGTGTGTGTGTGTGTGTGTGTGTGTGTGTGTGTGTCCCTCAGCCCAGCCTGCACCCTCTCCAATCTGGGACTCCTAGAGGGATGTCTGACTGCCCGTTTAGGATCGGGCCTAAACGGGCGGTCGGACATCACTCTCACAATCCAGGACTGCTGGCTCCCAACCGCTTGCCTGCCTGCTTGCCTGATTGCCCCTAACCGCTTCTGCCTGCCATCCTGATCACCCCCTAACCACTCCTCTGCCAGCCTGATTGACGCCTAATTGCTCCCCTGCCAGCCTGATTGCCCCTAACTGTCCTCCCCTGCAGGCCTGGTTGCCTGCAACTGCCCTCCCCTACTGGCCCGGTCACCCCTAACTGCCCTCCCTAGCCAGCCTGGTTGCCCCCAACTGCCCTCCCCTGCAGGCCTTGTCCCTCTCAACTGCCCTCCCCTACAGGCCTGGTTCCCCCCCCCCCCAACTGCCCTCCCCTGCAGGCCTGGGTCCCCCACAACTGTCCTCCCCTGCAGGCCTGGTCGCTCCCAACTGCCCTCCTCTGCCAGCCCGGTCACCCCTAACTTCCCTCCCCTGTAGGCCTGATCGCCCACAACTGCCCTCCCTTGCAGGCCTGGTCGCTCCCAACTGCCCTCCCCTGCTGGCCTGATCGCCCACAACTGCCCTCCCCTGCTGGCCATCTTGTGGTGGCCATCTTGTGTGTTGGAGTGATGGTCAATTTGCATATTACCTCTTTATTATACAGGATTTTTATAAAATTCAATTAACACTCATTGTGGTGGTGAAAAAAACTTAAATTCTTTTGGATAAAATCCTGCTTAATGACTAATTTTTAGCATTACTACATGAAGTTGTGTAAACATCCTATATTGCTAATAATAGACTTATTACCCTTAGAATATAAGATGCTCCTATCCCGTGGAGGAGAGAAAAAAAATATTATAAACTGACCTAGGAGAAATATCCCACACCTGAAAATCAGGAAATGTGGTATTCTCAATGCTGAAGCTAAATACTTATTTTCTTGGCTCAAAAATTTATATTTTTTCTATTTTAATATTTCAGAGATTGGGATGCATCTAGTTAGTGTGTTGTGGTATTCTTTTTAAATACTTAAAATTGATAGTGTATCTCACAGTGACCAACAAATTAAAAATGAAATCTGATATCCGCCTGACACTATTTCTTAAGGGTTCTGTTTCCTCATTTGTAAAATAAGGGATTGTTACCAGAATATTCTTCCTTTAGTAAAATTATATTATTAGAACAGTAAAAAGCATATACTGGCCAATGCCAGAAACATTTACTGGGCATTATATTAATGCATGTGAGGGTTTAAACAGAATGAAATCCTGCAGTTTACCCTCTAGGGAAGCTGCAGATGATGGGGGAGATGCAGCCCAAAATAAAGGTGTTCATATATATATATATATATATATATATATATATATATATATGTTTTTTTAATTTATTTATTGATTAAGGTGTTACATATGTGTCCTTATTCCCCCATTACCGCCCCCCTATTCCCCCCACTCATGCCCTCACCCTCCTGTTGTCTGTGTCCATTGGTTAGGCTTATATGCATGCAGTCCTCCACAAATAAAAAGCATTCGATTTAAGTACTACTTGAGAGCTGAGAGTCCTGGCCAAAAAAAAGTTATCACCTGGGAAGAGTCAATCAAGGTCAGAAGTTGGAGAGGCCAGGCACCTTGAAGGCACTGGCAGCTGAGCAGCTGGCAAGCGCAGACAGAATCCCCACAGCCACCCGGGAGGAACGTGGACCCGCACTGCTGGGAAAAGCTAAGCCTGAACACATGGGCTAAGGCAGATGATCATTTGCATTCATCCAGAGAAGACATGAGCTCAGAGTCGAAGAGCTTGTCTGTGATAAACGCAAAATGCTGTGTAATGAATTATGAGAGAAATGTTTGGAAATCAGAGACCAGATGGCCTTTTGGAATTGTTAGTCATCCTGCTTTAGGGCATACATTCATGTTCCTGGGATGCTGCTCCAAATCTGTTTTCCTCCCCTTAAAGATCTGCCCTAACACCGAAAGGGACTGACCATTACACATCTGCTTGTGCAGCTGCACGGAGCAGCCCTGGACTCCAGGTGTTGGCCCTCACGCGCCCCTACCCTCCTCCTCTGTGTCTTCTTACTGTGCCGACACCATTTGTCTCCTCCAGGCAAGCCAGTGTGGTGGGAGTAGAAACGTGTGGAGCTGGTAGGCAGGCTTTTGTTTTTAGGTTTAAGGTTTATAAAAAGAACAGAGAACACATATAACAAACATCTGAGTTCCCACCACCAATATGTAACCACTGTTTCCATTTAATCACTCATTCTTGCTGCAAATAAAGTTAAAGTCCTTGCTTGTTTTAAGAGTCTCTTTCTCCTCCTCTCTCCAGGGGAACCACTACCACGAATTTGGTGTGTATTTTAAAAGTAAAGTTTGGGACTGTTTAAATTCCACTTTTAGAACTGGAAGTTACGTTAGGGTCTAAGCTTTTCTGATTTTCAAATGATGATATTAAAGCCTAGAAGAATTAAATAATTAATCCAAAGTGCCCATCCCCCCTTTTCTTTCCTCTCTCTCTCCCATTCTGAATATATCCAGCAGCCACTATTTTCTCATCTATGCTATGAAAACTTTTAAAAAAATAAAAGAAGAAAAGGAAGGTAGGAAAAAGGAAAGATAAACATGGCATGGTTTAATTTCTCTTAGCAGTAAAGTGATATTTACACATGTGAAACAGGAAATGATGCGACATCATAGGATTAAAGGTTAACGTCCATATGATCAGGGCCAAGTATGGAACACTAGAAGGTACTGTGCACCATCTGGAAGAGGACCGTTAGTACGGACTGGGTTATTGGGACAGATTCTGCAGGTGGGGTCCATGGTGGGAGGGTTCACTTTGATCCCGATGCAGAATGAAGAAGAGGAAGGGATGAAAGAAAGGTCACAGCAAGATGTGCTTGGAGTAGTGGAAGACAAGCTTATAAAAATATCGAAGTGTGGAGGACACAGATTGTGGCAGTGCTATGTATCAGCTGAACAATTTACCTATAAATCGGTAATTATCTCTTTTTTTCAACCATATATCTAATAAATGGTGATAGCTCAAGAAAAGACACTGAGAAGTGAGAGGGCAAGTTGGTAAAACTTTTTTAAAGAGGACTTTGTCTCAGAAGCTCAAATATGAGTGTTCTTAAACCAGCGATCAGCCATGTGCTTTCTAATATAAAAAGAACAAATTAAATGTTTATAATTACATATATTTTGTATTTAAAATGGTATATTGTCGTAGTAAAACATATGGAACCAGGATATATTAAAAATTTAAAAAACACATAGGAAACCAAACACATAGTATATTTTTGTTTAAAATATATATATGCACATAGGAAAAAGACTGGGGAAAAATACACCTGCATATCAACAACGATTATTTCTGGGAGGCGGAATCACTCACTTGTGATTTCTCTTTCCTTCTTGTTGTTTGTTCAGATTTTCTAAAATCCCTTCCATGAACATGTTTGCTTTTATAATAAGGAAGAAAATGATAAAATGGCAAACCATGACAAGTATGTTTTTGTTGAAATAATCTGAATTTCACAGAGCCAAAAAATCTAATTATCCTCATTTATGAAAAATAAATTAATTTCACTGGTTCTAAGAACCTGAGATGTGATGTTCTGGTGGTCATAAGTCCCAAACGGTGATGTGATTGAGAAAAAAAACACACACTCCTAAAAGTGTAAGGGGTAAAGAATAACTTAGGGGGCCGTAAGGCTTGACTACGGTAATGATTTAAAGGCTGAGTTCATTCCTTTAAGAAAACCATGCTGCCCCATGCACTTCTTCAAAGGAATATTCTCGCCTGACAGGTAGTGTATCCGAAGTGTAGCCTTATGTCCAGTGACATTTTTGTTTGATAAACTGCTCCTCAGGCAACTTTCTCTTTTTTTCCTTTTTGTGTGTGTGTGTGTGTGTGTGTGTGTGTGTGTGTGCGTGCGCGCGCGTGTGCGCTTAAAATGAAATATGTGCAAACAAACAAAAACCCAACAGTATTTCTTTCCTGAAACAAGTATGTCTCAGATTTTGCCACTAGCTTACCAATAATTTAGGGGCAGTTCCTTACTCATTTGGAGCTTTAGATTCCCCTCTAGACAATGTAGTACTGAGAAAATGTTGCTCTAACCTTAAAATTCTCGAGCTCTATGATTATAACAAAAGTTCTCATTCAAATTGTCATATGTACACACAAGATAAATCTGAAAGAAACAGGAATACCTAGTGAACCAGTTTTACCTCCATTTGTACCAAAAGTTGTACAAAAATTTGGGGCTAGTGAAAATCCACTACTGTGTTTGACTTGAGTGCCTATTTCATAGTACCAATGACTAGATCAATCCCAATGGAAGTATCTGCTTTTATTTACCTGGTAGTACTTAAATCATTGTAAATATATGTATACACCAATAACAGAACTGATTGTTTCCCCCATTGTGTGTGTGTGTGTGTGTGTGTGTGTGTGTGTGTGTGTGTATGTGTATATATATACACACCAACACAAAGTGGTAGGAAAAATCCATAATGTAAGTATTCAGGGATGCATGACATAGAAGAGGGGCTCATCTCCTGGGCTTCATTGAAAGAATTAATATTGAAGAGTTGGGGAGAAGCATAATGCTGAACTTTTCCTTAAATATTCCCAAAAGCAAACTCGCTTTTTTGACTCAATATCACTGGAAACAAAAATGTGAACTTCTTGTGTAGGTCAGTATCCCCGGAGCCCAGGACAAAGAGAATGAGCCTCCAGAACCTACCTGGGCTGACAGTCTGGCCACCACACCTTCATCTGAAGCTGCCACTATCCAGGTGCCATTGCGCAGCCCCTTTGAGGATGGGACCGTGGGTCTGGAAACTAGAACTCCAAGCCCCAATTTGAACTTACAGTGGGGAAAGCTGGTGCACAAAGGTAAGAGATACCTGCCAATCAGCTGCTGCATCTACAATGTGAAGAAAGCACAGAGAAGATGGTCTCTAAAATCTCATTTAGAGAGAATGTATTTTGATTATAAACAGGGGAACAGAAGATAATTTCATTTTATTATATACTAGAGGCCTGGTGCACAAAATTCGTACACGCGGGTGGCGGGGGGGTGTGTGTGTCCCTCATCCCAGCCTGCACCCTCTCCAATCTGGGACCCCTCGAGGGATGTCCAACTGCCCATTTAGGCCCGATCCTACCGGCCTAAACGGGCAGTTGGACATCCGGACATCCCTCTCACAATCCAGGACTGCTGGCTCCCAACTGCTCGCCTGCCTGCCTTCCTGATTGCCCCTAACTGTTTCTGCCTACAAGCCTGATAACCCCCAACCACTCCCCTGCCAACCTGATTAATGCCTAACTGCTCCCCTGCCAGCCTGATTGCCCCTAACTGCCCTCCCCTGCAGGCCTGGTCACCCTTAACTGTCCTCCCCTGCAGGCCTGGTCACCCCTAACTGCCCTTCCCTGCAGGCCTGGTCCCTCCCAACTGCTCTCCCCTGCAGGACTGGGTCCTCCTCAACTTCCCTACCTTGCAGGCCTGGTTGCCCCCAACTTCCCTCCTCTGCTGGCCTGGTCACCCCTAACTGCCCTCCCCTGCAGGCTTGATTGCCCCAACTGCCCTCCCTTGCAGGCCTGGTCCCTTCCAACTGCCCTCCCCTGCTGGCCTGATCACCCACAACTGCCCTCCCTTGCAGATATGGTCCCTCCCAGTGTCCTCCCCTCCTGGCCATTTTGTGGCAGCCATCTTGTGTCCACATGGGGGCAGCCATCTTATGTGTTGGAATGATGGTCAATTTGCATATTACTCTTATTAGATAGGATAGAATTAGAAAACTGGCTGACTGTAGAACAAATTTGTCAAAAAAAATTTAAAGCTCTTTAGTGTTTGTTATTATTATTTCTTATTTATTTATTTTTTGTTTTGTTAATGCTCACCCAAGGATATTTTTTCCATTGATTTTTAGAGAGTGGAAGGGAGGGCGGAAGGGGTGGGGAGAAAGAGAGAAAGAAACATCAGTGTGAGAAACACATGGCTTGGTTGCTTCCTGCATACACTCTGATTGGGGCTGGGGATTGAACCTGCAACCCAGGTATGTGTCCTTGACCAGGAATCAAACCTGCATGCAATCCTTTGGTTTATGGGACAATGTTCTAACCATTGAGCAACACAGAGCTGTTATTATTTTTAATTTGAATACTTTTACAGAGGGTTGTACTCTTGTGTTTGCCACAATCCCTACCACTCCCTATTATCTTACACATTGCCTTCACACATATAGACAGAGTTTTGAACCTTAGATTGTAGAAGAAAGAAAAAAAGCTAGAATCTAGATTCATCAACCTATTTTTTATGGAATTAATATCTATAGAAATTAATCATTAGATACACAGTTTGTGAAGAACATGTCAGAGAGACAATATCCTTGCTTAAAAGAAGCAAAGATTGCCTTGAAAAGAAGTTACACAATATTATTTATTGTTTTGAAGAGCAAAAGTGGTAAAAATCCACTGTTTCATTCCAATTGGTTCAGAGCGTTCATTTTGTTTTAGAAAGTAAATGACTTGAGACATACTCCAATTCTAGGGCTTTGGTTCTCAACCTTTCTAATGCCACAACCCTTTAATACAGTTCTTCATGTTGTGGTGACCCCCAACCATAAAATTATTTTCATTGCTACTTCATAACTGTAATTTTGCTACTGTTAATGAATTGTAATGTAAATATCTGTGTTTTCCGATGGTCTTAGGCGACCCTGCTAGCGGTTCTCAACCTGTGGGTCGCGAACCACAAGTTGAGAACCGCTGCTGTAGAGCATAAGACCATTGGAAAACACAGATATTTACATTATGATTCATTAACAGTAGCAAAATTACAGTTATGAAGTAGCAACGAAAATAATTTTATGGTTGGGGATCACCACAACATGAGGAACTGTATTAAAGGGTCGTGGCGCCGAAACCAGTTTGGCTCAATGGATAGAGCATCGGTCTGCGGACTGAAAGGTCCCAGGTTCGATTCCGGTCAGGGGCATGTACATTGGCTGCGGGCACATCCCCAGTAGGGGGTGTGCAGGAGGCAGCTGGTCGATGATTCTCTCTCATCGATGTTTCTAGCTCTCTATCCCTCTCCCTTCCTCTCTGTAAAAAATCAATAAAATACATTAAAAAATAAAATAAAATAAAATAAAATAAAATAAAATAAAATAAAATAAAATAAAATAAAATAAAGGGTCGTGGCATTAGAAAGGTTGAGAACCACTGCTCTAGGAAAATGATTATGGGAGATGGGGAGAGGGCTGGCTTTGATATTGATAAATGAAGCTTATGACATATAAACCATTTCACAGAACACAGAAGACAGACAGCAAATACTTCTTTGGTCTTTTCGGCCTTGGAATCACTTCTTTGGTTAGGAAATATGAATCATGGCACTAAGGCAGCGTACCATGACATAAAAAGGGATTTAACAAAGAATTTATGGTTGTAGCTTTGCTTTTTGACAGTGGACATGTTTCTGAAATTTACTTATAAACTGACATAAAAGGTCATGTTTTTATTATACTGTAAGTGCTTCTCTTTATAAAAGAAAATTGTGGCATAAAGAGAGCCTTTTGTTTTACTTTTTTTTTTGTAACTTAAAGGAATCTTTTTTTTTTTTTTTTTTTTTTTTTTTTTTTTTGTAGCACAATGACACAAGATTGCAGTGCTACTTTCTATGAACAAACTGGAAGGGAATGAGTATAGAAAGCCAAAATCATCTTCATTCCAAATATTAATTTGACTTTAAATCAATTCCAAAGTAAATTAGGAAGTCCTATTTTTCTCCTGTCAACTAATCCTCACAAGAATATTGTGCTTTCAGGAAAATATAAATTTTTAATGGGGTTTCATGCAGATTAAAAAATGTATGTTTTCAAATGAATGAATATCTAATGGTGGAGTTTTAGGTGGTGGAGGAAGAGTTTTGGGTGGTGGAGGAAATGTTTTGGGTATCAGGGAACCCTTCTTTAACTTAGAACAATATTTTCTGAGTTGGTGTGTTAGTGTGCATGGAGAATCAAGTTTATGAAGCTTTTCTTTTTTATCTTTTCAGTGAAAGAAAAGCCTATAATAGCACATTGTTCTTTTTTCAACCTAGACCCTAGGTGTTTAGAAGACCTAAAGCCTGGAAACTGTGTTGAATATGTGGTTCGATGGTATTATGACCAACAGGTCAACTCTTGTGCTCGCTTTTGGTTCAGTGGCTGTAATGGCTCAGGAAATAGATTCAACAGTGAAAAGGAATGTCAAGAAATCTGCATTCAAGGATGAGCAAGTAGGTCAACCTGTAATGAGTCAAATCTACATCTCTATCAACAAGTCTAGAAAGAACCTCTATAATTTCAACATGTTCACCCAATACGAATAAAGCACCATGTTTGATTGTATACCGAGTATTTGCAATTTATAAATATAATTGAATCCTTGCAACCACACTAGGATGTAGGTGTTATTTTATTAACCATTTTTACAGATAAAGAAGCGGAGGCTCTGACTTTAGCAATTTGTCAATAGTCACCCAACTAACAAATGGCAGGCTGAGGGTTTGGCTTAGAGCTGTGCAAACTCAATACATAGGCCTTAGTATCTACTTCCCAACCTGCAATGTGGTTCCGATTCCTGTTCCTTCCTATTCGATGTATTATGTCGGATTAAACTCCTTCCCCAGCCCAGCCCCCTATTCCTCCCTGGTCCCCTGGTGCCTTCTACCCACTTCAGTCCCCCAAACCTCTCACACCGCTGACAGTAGCAAAAAGATAGGTAGGTGGTAGGGAAGGACTAGAGTTTGGGAATCAGAAGTGATGGGAGTAGGTAGGAAGGGATGAGATCAGAAAGATATCCTGCTTGAAGGAAACCTAGAAGATGGAATGGTTCTGAGATGAGAGGTACTGGGATAGAAACTGGAGTGGTGTAGTTAGATTTTTGCCTCACTTGCTCTGAATCTAAGAAACCAATCTGAAATGACTTAACACAAATGGATTAGCAACTGTCACTCCACACTCCTCCAACATATTTGGTAACAAACCTTTATTGTGTTTAAACTATATATTGAAAATAAAAAGTGTAATTTAAATGAAGGAACTTTTCTCACCCTTCCTTTAAAATATGTAAATGTGACTTTCAACTTTAGGGAGATGGGAAAAGAAGGCACTTGACATCCAAGAACTACTTAAAGCTCATATCCTCTCTCTCTCTCTCTCTCTCTCTCTCTCTCTCTCTCTCTCTCTCTCTCTCTCTCTTTCTCTTTCTCTCTTATTGTTTAAAGTCTTACATCTCTCCTTTTTTCCCTGATTACCACCCACCCCCCTGACAGTGTCTGTGTCCACTGGTCATGCTAATATGCATCCACATCCTCTCTTGAGCAGGGTATTGTAAAGATAGGTCTTAGGCTGAAAAATGAGCCGCCAAATTGAAATATGACCCAACAGAGTAATAGAGAATTGGCTCTGTCATTTTATAATAATTTTTCGACATCCAGTCTAGGAAGATCAGTTCTGAGCTAAGCTCAGACAGCACTTGTATATATATCATCTCACAGCACCCTTTCTTCTTCTTCCAGGCCTGTGACCCTCATTCAAGGTCAGTGGTACAGAAAAAGCATTCAAGGAAGGAGGTGCTGAAGAACAGCCATCTAAGCAAAACTAATTTTGGGTAGTTTGATAAAATTTTTGATGTAATATTTAATACTACAAAAGAATACATGCAATATACTTGTGAGTAAAAATGTGATAAGATGAACACTTTACACAGAGAATGATCAAACATAACCCATTCTGTTGAAGCTTCCTGTGTTAACCTCTACCATCCTAGCTCCCTATTTTCTGCCAGGGATATTTCATCTTGAATTTTGTGTTTACCATGTCACTTTGCTATTGGCTTTTATATGTAATTTTACCTGTAAAACCACATATATCTCTATGTATCTCTCAACAATACACAGTTTTGCTTATCTTAGGACTTTATAAAAATGGTGTCATACTCGTTTTTGCAACTTGCTATTTTCATTCAATATTATAATTAATCCATATGTCTTACCATATTGTGTTCCTAAAAATACCTAAATGTGTTTCTAAGAATTTATTACTTAGGTTTTTTAAGCTTTACAAAATTTGTTTTATAATATATAATTCTTTGCAACTTGGTATGCTATTACATTATAATTCATACACATTCATTTACTTTTATAGATGTACTAGAGGCCCGGTGCATGAAATTCGTGCACGGAGGGGGGTCGTCCCTCAGCCCATCCTGTACCCTCTCCAATATGGGACCCCTTGAGGGATGTCCGACTGCCCGTTTAGGCCCAATCCCGGTGGGTAGTCGGATCCCTAAACGGGCGGTCAGACATCCCTCTCACAATCCAGGACTGCTGGCTCCCAACTGCTTGCCTGCCTACTTTCCTGATTGCCCCTAACCACTTCTGCCTGCCAGCCTGATCACCCCCTAACCACTCCGCTGCCAGCCTGTTTGCCCCCAACTTCCCTCCTCTGCCAGCCTGGTCACCCCTAACTGCCCTCTCCTGCAGGGTTGATCACCTCCAACTGCCCTCCCTTGCAGGCTTGGTCCCTCTCAACTGCCCTCCCTTGCAGGCCGGATGCCTCCCAACTGCCCTCTCCTGCTGCCCATCTTGTGGTGGCCATCTTGTGTCCACATGGGGGCAGGATCTTTGACTACATGGGGGCAGCTATATTGCGTGTTGCAGTGATGATCAATCTGCATAGTACTCTTTTATTAGATAGGATAGAGGCCTGGTACAGGGGTGGGGGCCAGCTGGTTTGCCCTGAAGGGTGTCCCGGATCAGGTGGGGGTTCCTTTGGGGTGTGGGACTACCTGAGCGAGGGGCCTGTGGTGGTTTGCAGGCCGGCCACGCCCCCTGGCAACCCAAGGGGAGGCCCTGGTATCTGGAATTTATTTTCCTTCTACAATTGAAACTTTGTAGCCTGGAGCGGAGTCAAGCCTGGGGCTCCCTCTGAGGCTGGCAGCCATTTGTGTTGGGGGTATAATTGAAACTTTGTTGCCTTAAGCGGGTGGGCCCGGCCAGGGTGTGCGGAAAGCTTTGCTTCCCCTGGCCTGCTCTCTCAAGCTCCATTCTGCCGCCATTTGTTTGAATTTGTTTACCTTCTATAATTGAAACTTTGTAGCTTGAGGCCTGGCCAGGGCAGGCGGAAAGCTTGGCTTCCTCTGTTACCTAGGAAACCTTTCTCTCTGTGGCTGTAGCCATCTTGGTTTGGGTTAATTTGCATACTTGCTCTGATTGGATTGTGAGTGTGGCTTGTGGGTGTGTCAGAGGTATGGTCAATTTGCATATTTGTCTATTATTAGATAGGATAATATTTGTGTGAACATATCACAACACATTTAACTACTGTCTATAGTCAATTAAATAGTTTCTATTTATTTATTTATTTATTTATTTATTTATTTTTTACCATTTCAGCAGCATTGCAATGAATGCTCTTATATATGGTTTTGGGTGCACATACAACAGTATTTTTCTAGGACCTATACCTAAAAATGAAATTGCTGGGTTGCAGAATATGTAAACATTCGAAAATAATATATCATAGCAAACCAATTATTTTCCCATGGTGTTTGAACCAATTCACTATAAATTCTCACCAGTGTGCATAAGAGTTTCCATTGCTTGATATTCTTATCAACACTGAGTATTGTCAGACTTCTTTTGCTAATACTGGGTAGAAAATGGTATCTTGTTGGGGTTTTTTTGTTTTGTTTTGTTGTTATTGACAGTATTACAGATGTCCCCCATTTTTTCACCACCCCACTCTAGACCTTTAACTCACTATTGTCTGTTTCCATAGGCTATGCCTGTATGTATATAAGTTCTCTGGTTAATCTCTTCTCTCCCCAACCCCTTCCCTCTGAGATTCATCAGTCTGTTCCATGCATCCATGTCTACAGATCTATTTTGTTCATCAGTTTATTTTGTTCTTTAGATTCCACAGATAAATGAGATGGGTGTTTGTCCCTTTGTCTGAAACATCCTTTTCCTCTTTCTGTGATGACCAAATCCTAATACTTCAAGGACAACTTGCAGGCCCCCTCCTCCTTTGTGGTACTTTTTCATCAGCTGGTCCATGCCCAACACTGAGGACCCAAAGCACTTGGCTTATGCCTCCATTCTACCCTTAGTCTGAAATGACTTGCATTTAGTGGATAGCATCTTCATTGGTTTCCTTTTGCTGCTCTAACAAACTACCACAAATTTGGCAGCTAAGCAACACAACTGTATTATTTTATAGTTCAGTAGGTCAGAAGTCTCATGCAGGTCTCACAGGGCTAAAATCCAGGTGTCCATGGGGTTGTGTTTTTTTCTGGTTCCCTTACCTTTTCCAGCTTCTAAAGCCCGCCCACTTTCCTTGGCTCATGGCCCCTTCCTCTGTCTTCAAAGCCAGCAACAGGAGATTGAATGTTTCCATTGCTGCATTGCTCTGATTCTCTGACTATAGCAGAGGAAGTTCTCTGTTTTCAAGGACTCATGTGATTAAATCAGGCCCACCTGAATAATCCAGGATAGTCTCCGGTCTCAAAAATCCTTAATCTTAATCACATCTACACATGTCCCTTTGTGGTGAAGGTAACTGTTTAAAGGTTCCGGTGACTAGGGAATGGGTATTGTTGCAACAATTATGCCCTCAGTCACAGCATCTGTATTCTCTGCCAGCACTCTGATTTTAGGAGCAAAGACATGTCTTATTTATCTCTGTGTACCTAGCTCCGGGCACATAGGAAGAACTCAATACATTAAAAAAATATATTAGAATTCACTTTTTTAATTACATAAATAGATAACTACTTGGACGAAGGGAATAGAAAAAGATCAGAAAAAAAACTATACCAGTTTAAAAGGAGAATAAGAGAAAAATGGTATGTTAGTGAGTAAAACTATTATTTCCTCTCATCCACTTTGAGATTCAAAGTACCCCCACCCCTTCTTCCCCACCATGATTAGCAAAACAAAGAGAAAAGTCCGAGGGAGTGTTGTCTAGCTAGATAAAGGATCAAAGAGGTGGAATGGAACAATCTGAAAATTAATTCTGGAAAAGACAATGATGATTTATGTTTTCCTTCTTAGCTAGTTAAAAAGCCAATAGAACTGGAGGAGATATTTGACATTTTATTCCTCTATTCTCAAAAGAAAAAAAGACAGACTATGTACAAAATGTGCTGTAAATAATGTGTATCTAAAGAAGTCTCCATTTTTAATTTACATTGAGAAATTTTTAATATTTTATTAAGTACAAATGATGTTCAACAATGTTAACAATGGTCCTAGCCAGTTTTGTTCAGTGGGTAGAGCATTGGCCTGCAGACTGAAAGGCCCCAGGTTTGATTCTAGTCAAGGGCACATACCCGGTTACAGGCTCGATATCCAGTAGGGGGTGTGCAGGAGGCAGCTGATCCATAATTCTCTCTCATCATTAATATTTCTATCTCTCCCTTCTTTTCTGAAATAAATTATATATATATATATATATATATATATATATATATATATATATATATACACACATATATATGAATTTTACCAATGAACCCACTCCATTGAAATGTTAAAATACCTTAAGTGATCAATTCTGTCATTTTCATTCAGTTGAAACAGCTTTGCCAACTGTAAGAATTGCTCTAATCAGGGGTCTGAAGAGCATGCTAACTGTATAAAATGACAATTAGGCTTGGTGATTTTAAACTTAATGTTTATCCTAAACACAACAAAAAGTAAACAAGAGAATGGGAGAAAAATATTTGCAAGCAACATGTAACAGAATTGTTTCATGATTCTAATAAACCAAGAGATGCCATAAATCAAAAAGAATAAAAAGGAAAAATGATAGAGATTGTCAATTCAAAGGAGATAACCCTATGAAGAGATGCTCAGCTTCATTAACTGCAGAGAAATGCATGCATGCTAAGTAGGTCTGGGATGAGGCTGGAACACCCACGGGGAAGTCTGCTGAGTAACTGGCTGAAAACCAGCAAGGAGACCTCTGCATTATGCCAACCTTAGCAGAGACTCTACTACTTGACGATTTGACTTGGAACTTTAGGTGTTCAGTTATTTATGTCCCCTTTCTCTATAAGTCTATAATTTGATGGCTTTTGTGAGTAGGAATACAAAGATAGATTAATACAGTTGAAGTGTCCAAGATTTCCTCCCCTCCTTATAATATCTTCTCTTATAATATCACTAAAATAAGACATGTTGTAGAATGTGTGTGTGTGTGTGATCATCAAAACAATAGCCCCAAATCATATTTTACCCATATATTTATGGTACTTCGGGTTTTTTAAAAAAATATTGAACTGATTGGAATTCTAAAGGCATTATTTTTTTATCATTTTACAAACATTTGAAAAATTCTTCATTTAAACAGTTAATTTAAAGCCACATCAGACAGCCTGGCCTGCATGGCTCAGTGGTCAAGCATTGACCTATGAACCAGGAGGTAATAGTTCGATTCCCGGTCAGGGCAGATGCCCAGGTTGCAGGCTCAATACCCTGTGTGGGATGTGCGAGAGGCAGCTGATCAATGATTCTCTCTCATCATTGATGTTTCTATCTCCCTCTCCTTTCCTCTCTGAAATCAATAAAAGTATATTAAAAATTTAAACAAAGTCACATCAGACTCTGAAAGTTAGGAATTTTTAAACCCTGATTTAATCAGGTTAAAAAATAAGGGCTCTTAGAATCGCCAAGAATTTTCTAGTCCTATGTCTCCTGCATATATCCTCTATACATATACTCTAAGTGACTGATGTTCTTGGGGTGAACATTTCTGGTAGTACAATTATCCCCTAGTAGTCCATTCTTTAGACAACACCATCTGTCACTGCTGCAGCTTGAGCTGGGTGTATCTTGTAGCGTCCACCCTAACAAAGTCCCACTCTGACTTACGGAGCCTTTTCTAACGGTTGTGCTATTATTTTGAGGCCTGAGATATGTCCTCCTTCAGGCTGCTTCTGCAGCCTCTCCTGTTTTCATGGTCTTTTCCCATCCCAGCCTCTGATTCGGAGCATGCCCTCCATCCAGTATGTGAGGACGTTAGTGACAAGAGTATGGAGAGGAGCAATCTAACACACCCCTTGTTCTAAATATTATATTCCTATGAAACATTAAAAACCAACTATAACTGCCACTTTAATAGAAGGCATGGGCGAATTTCCCTCTATCTTGGGAGCAAAAAGAAACAGAAGAATTGCATAGTAGGCATTCTAAATGGTAAACCAGAGCTTGTGGGATGGCAAAGACAGCAAATACTTCTCTCTGAAATTGACTAGAGGCTTCAATTGCATTTTTGCCTTTCTTTAAATTTGCCTTTAGACTCTGCACTCACAGTTTCTTAACGCTATTTTTAAGTACTAACAGAATTCTCCAGTTATTTCCTTCTTAGCATATTCGTTGGTGTCTTAAGTTTGTTATTTGGCTGCTTTCCCTCTCTTGCATCTTAATGAAGAGTGCCATGAATTGGGACTTTTTCTCAAATTGATTCTATTATGTATAAATCATTGCTTAGACTGCTTTTAGCTGTTTAAAGCAAAACAAAACAGAACATGTCTCTCATAGGGGGTGGGAGGGGGGGTGGGAAGCCACCAAAAAAACAACAACCCTTGCCTTTATGTAATTGTCTCATCTCTAGTTTTCCAAGAAATAAATATCGGAATTTGTAGACTTTCCCTGTGGTATATTACTTTGTTATTAGAAAAATATTGACAAATACAGTGAAATGGACTACAATTGTGCCTCTTCAAATTTTAGAGCGTTAGCAGAGCTTTTTCTCTACTAAAAGTGAGGGGCCAAATCTATCAAATTTACTTTGTACCACTCTACAGCCTCATGACAAACAATCTGAATTCCACTTCTCTGTGAATGGTGCAATCACTCAGTGACTCTGGCTTCTGTGAGACATCCCAAACACGTTCCTCTCCCTCACTCCCCATATGCAATTGCTCAGTGCATCTGGTGTTTCTTCTTCCTGTTCCTCTCAGACCTGAGTCTGTCATTTCTTCCAAATTGGCCTCCATGTGGAGTTATGGTAAACTTGACCCAATCATTCTCCTCTTTAAAATGTTCTAGGCATTCTCCATCTTCTTTAAGATGCAGGGTAAACTTTTCAATAATGTAAGTAAACTTACAGATCTATTTATCCCGGTTCAGACCCTTAAACTTGCTTTTGAATTCAGCTACGCTCAGCCATTTGCTACTTTGAGAGCACCATTCATTTCCTTTTGGGATTTTCCCTTCCCTCCTTCTTTCTCTTCCTTACATTTTCACCTAGCATGGTGGCAATCATTCCTTATCAGTAGATAAAGAGCTAGCTAGTCTTTTTTAAGACCTTCATCACTGTTCAATTTAATCAATTCATTTTTTCTTGTGCCTTTAAAGGTTTCCAGTGTTTTGTTATTATGACCAAAGCTTCATTGAACATCCTTGTACATATTAGTCTCTGTGTAGGTATACCTAGAGAAGATATTCATAAAGGAAAACTGTAAGGACAAAGGGAACATACTTTTGACAAGTATTTCAAAGTGCCCTCCTTAAAGATTATACCAATTTACATGCCTGCTTTTTCACTTACTCACCATCATTGAGTATGGCCAATTAATTAATCTTTGCTCACCTAATGGTTGAAAATGAAATCTCACCTTAGTTTTAATCTGTGTTTCTCTTTCATTATTTTTATTTCTTTATATTGTGAAATATTTTATATATACAAAAATTATGTTATATATCACTAGGTTTTCAAGTAAAGTAATCATATAAAAGCCTGTGTATCTACCACCCAGCTAAAGAAATAGATTATTACCAATATCACTGAAGCCCCCTCTAAGTTGACCTCTCAAACAGACAAAGCCAAAACTAACTTGAAAATAAGCGGTCACAAAAAGGAATTCTTACCATTTGCAGCAACCTGGATGGAACTGGAGAACATTATGCTAAGTGAAATAAGCCAGTCAATGAAAGAAAAATACCACATGATCTCACTCATTTGTGGATAATAAGGAACATTATAAACTGATGAACAAAAAATATAGATACAGAGACAGTAAAGCATCAGACTGTCAAATTACAGCAGGAAGGTTAGGGAGAGGTGAAGAACATTATAAACTGATGAACAAAAAGATAGATACAGAGGCAGTAAAGCATCAAACAGACTGTCAAATTACAGCGGGAAGGTTAGGGAGATAAGAGATCAACCGAAGGACTTGTATGCATGCATATAAGCATAACCAATGGACGCAAAACACTGGGGGGTGAGGGCATGTATGGGAGTGGTGTGGAGGGGCAAAGGTAAGATATGTACACATATAATACCTTAATAAAAAAAAGAAAATAATCGGTCACAGTGATTTGGGGGACCCAAGGATATGCTATATGAGTTTCCATAAATTACTGTGGCCAACAATGTGCTGTGTGGATCCCAGACACTACTGTACCTAAGAAAAATACACCCAGCCACAGCACAGTCAAACTGCTGAAAGCCAAAAATGAAAGGAAAATCTTGAAAGCAACAAAAAAAAAATGTCATATTCTAGACAGGGGAACAACAATATGATTAACAACTGACATTGTCACAACATTTCAAAGAGTTGAAAGAAAATATCTGTCAATATAGATGCAATAGAAATAATCTACAAGATTACAAATGTACCTAATTTTAACAAGCTAAGAAAAAATTCATTTTCTTATTTAGTATGTGCTACTTCTTAACTACCCAGAAAGTGGTCAAATTTGGTGAAAAAATAGTATGGTGACTCATATGTGGTCATTAAATAATGCACCTTTTTAAAAAAATAGAAATCAAATCATAAAAGAAACAGCAGTTTTATGAAAGAAAATTAGTAAATGAGATCGCCCAGGAAGTATTATAAAGCGGCGAGAGTAGTGTCCTAGGACATGTTTCCCAGCCAATAGCAATGCTAAAGGGTTGGAAATCCAAGAGAAACCTGCAAAGGATCCTCAGAGGGAGGCCTGATAGTCAAAAGTGTGGTGTCTAAGCACAAGGGCCAAAGCAGAGGAGTCAATGGTGATAAATGCTACTAAGAAGTTCTGTAAGATTCATATCAATAGAGTCCATTGGAATTAACAACAGGATGGTGGTCATGGAGATTCTGATAAAAACATTCGCAGAAGAGTGAATTTAGGACTGGAGCAAGACTGTGGTAAAGGAGAGAGAATGAGAAGAAAGGAAGTGAAGACAGCAAATGTAGTATGGTCTGGCAAGCAATTACGTGGGAATTAAGAGAAAAAAGGCTAGGTGGTAACTAAGAGGGTATATGGATGTATGAATACAAAACCCCTAAAACAAAATTGTTTTGCACAACCAAATTATTGTATCTTAAAACTGCATAGGGTGGCACCCATCCTGCTCTGGCAGAGGAGGTGGGGGCATAGCAGCTCATAGCCACATCAAGTGCCCAGATTCACCCTGCCTTGGACAGATGCATCCAGCTGTCTCAGACCAATGCTGGCCGACACTGGCATCATCCCACCAAGTCCCTTGCTCTGATGCAAGGTTCCTGAAGCATCCTTCTAATTACGATTCCCAGGAGATTTGCCTATGGGGAGAGATGGAACTGATTATGCATTTCTTATTTGCCTAGTATAAAACAGAAGGGATGGCAATTTCTTTATTTCAGTGATTTTTTAAAGACTCGAGCTAATGTAATTCCTCTGAGGAACTGGGAGAACAAAACATAGGAAGAGCAGCACAGAGGATTTGCCCTGGAGTCATATTTCAAACTGATGGTTAATGTGCAGAAGTCATCTGCATGCAATAAAACATTTAATTTCAGAATACATAAAGAATGTGTGAAGACCATTTTAAAAAGCCAGAACATGTCTTATACCAACCTTTCCCCCCTACATGCAGAATCTGGGGCTGTTTTGTAGTTTCATTAAATCGTATATGCCTCAGGCTGTTTTTTAATAATCCCATTTCCCTTGGAATTTTCACTCTGAACCATTCTAGCATCTAATGGTACACTGGAATTTTAAGCAAGTGATGAGGATAATTGAGAAACTTAGGTTCTGTTTGCCTCCCCCAATACTTCAGAAAGCAATTACAGACATGTCTGGCGCCATCTAAAACCCAGAGCACTCCACACTGAGCAGAATGCAGGATTTCTCAACCTTTGTGTCTTGGCCAGAGACAATGAATGAGGCATATACCTCGGAGCAAAGAAAAACATGAAAATAGAAGTGGTGGGAGGCTTCTGAGTTGAAGCAGGGAAGGACTCTCTCAGATCTGGAAGGGGTAAAACTGATGATAGCTTTCTTTACGCCCTTGACTAGGTCTAGAGAACAGGACTAGAAAACAAAAGGTGCTATCTATCTCTAGAACTGGACATTAAAAAAAATATGTTTTTTATTGATTTCAGAGAGGAAGGGAGAGTGAGAGAAACATCAATGATGACAGAAAATCATTGATCAGCTGCCTTCTGCATGCCTCCTACTGGGGATTGAGCCCATAGCCCAGGCATGTGCCGATGTTCAACCATCGAGCCACATTGGCCAGGCTAAAACTGGACATTTTTGAAAGTTCCATTCCATGGTCTCTGTCCATGAGCCCATCTGCGCCCCCCCACCCCCCACTCCCGATATCCCTTCCCTAGTACTGATGCCAATACAGGGAAGGAAGGCCTATCAGCCCACTGTCAAATGCTCATAATTTCAGGAGGTATGTTTGCTAGCATGCCCGTTCCTATAATGCACTTCTTGTTGACAGTGGCTTCTCAGCAGTGCCTAGAGGATAAAGACTGAGTCAAAAGTCTGGGCTTAATACCTTGTGGCTCTGAGGAACTGGTACCAGAGCTGCATAATCAAACCCCAGTGCCACGGTGAGAAAGGAGGGTTTTCTCTTGGCCTCAGTGACAAAGACCTGCACATTGTCCACTCCATCACCAGGCAAAGCTCAATCAACTACAGATGTAGTCGTAAAGTCTACTTAACCTGGAGCTTACTTCCAGAAACAAAAAGATGAATACTGTATGACTCCACTTATACGATGTACTTAAAGTGGTCAAAATCTTAAAGACATAAAGCATAATGGTGGTTCCCAGGGGCTGGGGGCTGGGAAATTTATCACTTAATAGGTATAGTTTCAGAATTACAAGATGAAAAGAGATATGGGGCTGGGGGTTGGCAATGGCTGCACAACAATGTGAATGTATTTAATACCACTGAACCATATAGTTAAAAATGGTTAAGATGGCTAATTTATGTTATGGGTATTTTAACACTAGAGGCCCAGTGCACGAAATTTGTGCACGGGTAGGGTCTCTACTGGCTTCCGGCTGCTGGCCGGGGCCTCCCTTCCCTGGTTGCCAGCCACCGGCCAGGGCCTTCCCTCACAGGCTGCCTGCTGCTAGCGGGGGGCCTTCCTTTGTTCTGTACCGCCTCCTGGTGGTCAGCACACGTCATAGCAAGCGATTGAACTCCTGGTCTCCCAGTCGAATTCCTGAGGGGACACTTTGCATATTAGGCTTTTATATATATAGAAGATAATACAAAAGAAAAAATATGGAACTTAATTAACATACAGTAGTAAGTGAAATGTAAAGTTGCAAGCAATGCTAAGTGAAATAAGTCAGACAGAGAAAGACAATATGATATCATTTATATGTGGAATCTAAAGAACAATAAACAAACAAAACAGAAACAGATACAGAAAACACTGATGGTTGCCAGAAGGGAGGGGGCTTGGGGAGCTGGGTGAAAAAGGTGGAACGGAGGGAGATGGGACCTTAAGGGGAACTCTCTTAATGTGACCTCATCAAGAAAGCTTTCCATGATAACTCATCTTCCTGTGGGGGCCTCAGGAAATTCTTATTCTTGCAGCACCCCAAGAACCCCACTTCTACCAGCAACAGGTGGGGCCACAGAAGGCTCCCCACTGATAACAATAAGGTCATGCTGGATCTCATTTTCATCCACTGACCTTCTTTTAGGGGGAAGAGCAAATGCACTACACTTAATTTACTGTCTGATTAGCTAGCAAGGCAAAAGTAGAATTTAATCAGAGGGGCATGTCCAAACAAGTAGCAATGTCCTTCCCTGACACACATCATTATTCAGTCAATAATTAAATTTTTATTGAATGCTGACTATATGTAGAGTACTGAATTTGGTGTGGTTAGGGCTGAAAAATAAGTAAAAAACATTGTATCCCCACTGAACCTACTTACTAAAGGAATAAGCTTAAGTCCACATATGGGTAGCAAATCAACTACAATAATATTACATAAAACTATCATTGTGAGGGAATGTCAGATGTTACCTAAAAGAACTTTTCTTATAATGTAAACTTTTTCACCCATTACTAAAATGTTATTCTAACCTTAAAAATTGGAGTTTTTATAAAGGTTTCTTAAGAAAATCCCAAAAGTTTTCTTATTAAAATCCTACTTTTGTGCATCTTTATTTATAACTCCAAGGTTGACTTATTGGCATCATTGGGGAAATACCTTAGGGAGCGGCAAATGAACCAGACCTAGACTTCTCGTCTTAAGACTTTCATCCTAAAAGTTCATGTTTCTTTTCATAAATCTTAACAGAAGTTTATCATTTACTAGTCATAACTGAGTCCAAGGCCTTCATTTTACAAATGCCAGAACTCAGTTCCTGAATGTGGAAGGATTTGCTCCCAGTTACTTAGAATAGCTACTTTAGCTAGTTATTCTGGCTAGTCCTGTGGCTAATTATATAGTAAAGTTACTACTCAAAACCAGTTCTTCTAACTTCAAGGAATGTGTTGCTATTGCTCTAACCGTCCCCAAGTTGTTGCTCAGGGTGTCTAGAAATGGGGTAGCTGGCCTGTGAGGAGTCCTTTGCACACATCCCACTTCCAAAGGCTGATCCAGGTCTGGTCCAATTCGTGGTGCTATCTGTTCATTCTGTGGTCTGTTAAGGCCTCTGAATCTAACAGTGAAGTAAGAGTAATTTTTCAACCTTTCTGGCTTGGAGTCATTCCTAGGTCACAGGTATTCAGAAGGGTGGGTCAGACCTGTGGGTTTGGTTGACTCTGGGCAGCCCAGTTACTATAACAGAAACTCAGCCTCTCTCTGCACAGGGCATATAGGAAATACATTAGCAATAGTGAGTCAGTCAGCAGTAGCTACTCGCAAAACTGTTTATGGACTAGAGTGTCTCTTAAAGTTGAGTTGAAACTGAAGAGCTGTTCAAGGAGTTCTCAACCCAAGTGTCTTTGAATTTTATACCTAGACTTAATCAAACTTCTACCTCCCTTCTCCACAATCTCCAGATAGGCCCTCGCCAGTCCTCTGTGCTCTAGCAGCAGACTGTAACTTAAGAGAGATCCAAAACAAGCTTCAGTAGAATTTATACACATTTCCATGCATAATGCTACAAGTACTATTTTACAATTACCACTATTATTTGTAAAATGCCAACTCCTCTACATTAATACCAAATCTCACCTGCAATTTTCATAGCACAGTTTCTTCTAATTCAGCAGTAACTCCAGAAACCTTAGAATTAGCCTAGAGGTCTGCACTCCAGTGCCAGGGAGGAAAAATGATACTTCTCAGAAGGGAACCCAAAGGCCTTAGTTTGTATTAGCATAGCTGACGAGGGTGGGCAGGGGTGGCCCATGTTAACCTAAAAATAAAAAGCCAAACTAGGAGGCAACAGGCATTTATTTGAGATAAAAAAGACAGCTATTCAGAAAGCACTGATTCAGGCAGAAACCCAAATAGTGTTCTTATTAGGGGGTGAAGGCAGGAATTTTTATGAGAAAGGGAAGGAGAATAATTACGTGAATAAAAGGAAAGAATTTCTATTGGGGTTAATTTGTCAAGAAAGGTGCAGATAAGCTCAGCTATTCTTTAGCTATACATGGCGGTGCCACTTCTAAAGAATGTCTTTAATTTTCAGTTGGATAATCAGGATGTCTGCTTTCCTTTGGACTGGGCCAAAGCAGCAATGTGTTTCTGTTTCTCTTTAATTATATTTCAAACAATACAATGCTGCTCTGGCCCTGTCCAAAGGTTATTTTGCTCAGTTCAAACATTCCAAAGGTTTGAGGAGTAAGATGTGCAAGAAGTCCCGATTGAAAATGGCTCCACTTATGTCAACGTTTCATGCCCACTAAGCGATTTGCACCTTCCACCAGGCTACAGAGTAAGGGGCCAAAAGCCTGTACCCTGAGAAGGCATGTATCAGAGACAGGGGGTTACCATGGAATGGAGCAGGTCAAACCTCCTGTAATTCACAAACTCATTGCCAGTGTTTGTCTCTGTTCGGTGTGGGGCTAGTCTTCAAGTGAGTCCAGCACTGACTGTGTTGATTTACTCACTGCTCAGGGCACTGCTCGGGCCCTGGGTCTTTGTCTTCCACCAGGGAGGCCCCCTGTACAGAGGTCTAAGAGGGCCTTTTGTCCTCACATGACCCAGAATCCAGCTCTCCAGCGCTCAGCCCAGTGCCCTTTCCAACTGCCTCTATGCACCATGCTGCCATTCACAGTTACTTCAGCAACCCAAATAAGAAGAGAATAAAACGACACCTGAGCTTGGCAGGCAGGAGCCGGAGCCCTCCAGAGCCATCAAAACATTTAACAATATCATATATAGTCAATACACTGCAACACTTACTACACCCATTCTCTCATCGCAAAAGAACATTTGTGCTTCTGTGGTGGAGTCTGGATTTTTAAAAATTTTATCCATGTGGCTTTCTATTCCCAGTTCCCTCCTATTTCTTCCTATTACTAGGGCATAAACTTAAGTCTTCTTCAATTCTTCTCAGAAAAAAAAACAAAAAACAAAACACTACCAGCTTGGAATCCCTGCTTCCTCTTGCATCCTACAGGAAAGACCTATCCTCTGAGTCATCATCTCCCTTCTCTCCCTATACACAGGGAAGTGGTTCATCAGCCATCCCGTGGCTTGGCTCCTAGCCTTGTAAAGAGCAAGACAGTCATGCTTGCCTCTGCTGAAGCTGTTTCTCTTTCATTCTATTATTAGTTAGACTCTATCAGATAGCACAGAAGAAGCTCGCAGGTGTAATTCAGACAACGGTCTGTTCCAATCTCAGCACTTCTGAGGCCAGGACGTCCAGAAAGCAGAAGGGAGAACAGAGACCTTGTCATTCGAGATACAGATGTTGTGCTGGTGATTGAGAGGTGATGCTATCCCCTCATCTATTTCAATGGCTGTTTGAGTATGCTTTTGTTCAAGCTGAAATCATAAAGCAATTAGTGGTATTTGAAAAGTGTGAAGAAATGAGGCTGCTTTCACAGGCCTTATCCTCACACATTCTTTTTACATGTGTGAAATGAAGGTCACAGCTTAGAACTACTTTTCATGCCTGCCTTGGGATTTCTAGAATATCAAGGCCAGCTGTGAGTCCAGTTTGCATGAGGACATACTCAGACTCCTGGGAGAAAAGGCAGAAGCAACTTTAGGTCTGGTGGTTGGATTTCTGGGGGTGGGGTGACTCAACTGGGCAGAGAATGCATCCCAGGCAGTCTCCAAGTGTTTCTCACAGGGAACCAGGGGCCAGTTAAACAGCAGAGATGGGGAAGGAGAGGTCAGAGGTCATTAGGAAAAGCTGAGGGTCAAAAGTCAGAAACAACATCCACAAATGGTCATTATCAAGGATAACAGTCAGGTCCACAGAGTCAAGGGTTAGAATCACAGTACATCAGATTGAAAACAGGATGGGAATAAGTGAGGATAATTGCTGAAGGAACTCCAGTGTATCGGTTGTTAGAGGGGAAAGTAGAAGGTGCCACTCAATCAGAGCAGAACACAGAAAGCTATGTTCTATGTGGCTTCTGGTAATGACCTTCAAATGCTCTCTGGCCTGGATTCTAGGACATTCTTGCCAAGTAAAATTTCTCTAATCATGAGGGAAAATCCCCAGCACTCATTGTTCCCGGATAGTCTTTGCAGCAGCTAGACAACAAGTAGCAGCAACGTGAAGGGGAAATAGGAGTATACAGATGACACCAGGTGTTGCTGGGTGGTCATTAACAATGACAATAACATACCCTCAGCACAAAAGACACAATGGCCGCTGAGAGAAATCAAGCACCTTCTGGGTGGGGATGAAATCAATGCATGCTCCCCGCAGCCCTGATTTTCCCCAGAAAATGTGGTTTTTGCAACACTACAGAAGAGGCGAGGGAGGGATTCCTCAGTCTCCTGCAATCACTCTCCATTCTCTCCCCTCCAGATACAACACAATACATTGTCCTATGGCTTCCACTGTGGTCTTGGAACATGTATATAAGTTATATCAAGCTACTCTCCTACCATGAAAACCTCAGTGGTTTCTCATAACCTACACAACAGGAGGGCTCTGGCTCCTGCCTGCCAAGCTCAGCCTTTCCCACCTCTTCCTGGTCAGTTCCCAGGCACTCCAGCCTCACTGCCATCTTTCTGTCTCTCCACAGCAAGGCTCTTCCCCATCTCAGAGTATCTGTTCTTGCTGTTCCCTCAACCTAAGGTCCTTCCTCCAGCTCTTTGCATGGCAGGTTCGGTCCTCACCGCCCAGATTTCAGCGCCAGTGCTCTTCCCTGACCTCCCTGTCAGTCACCCTTCCCCCAGGGACTCTCTTACACTCACCAACCTCCACACAATGTTTATTTGTTTGCTTCCTATGATCTCTTCTGAGGGCAGGTGCCAGAATCCAGCAGGGTGTCTCGTGCAAATGTGGCACCACATATATCTGTATAAGTGGAATGGATTAATGAAAGAATTCTTAGTTAGGAGGTGGGGGATGGAAGGAACAGCAGGTCTATGCTTTGTGAAGGGATTCTGAGTCATTACCACCTCATTCTTCATCCCTTTTGCTACCCCCAACTTTGCTCCTTGGCTCTAGGCCCTTTTTCTATTATCGGAGCCAGTGAAGGTACCAGAAGAGGCAGCAGCAGCCACAGATGCCAGCTTCAAGCATAGATGGAGCAGGACTCAACGTGCTGCGATATGAAGGAACTGGAAACTGCTCCCCGACTCTAAAATACCTATTCCATCTACTTGCCACAGTGTCTTTTTTTTTTTAAATTGAGATACAACTGACATCACATTGTCTGAAATCCTTCCATGTGCATAGTCATGCCTTTCAGCTAACCCACTGCCTCCTTTTTCCAAATGTAAACAGCTCTGGGCAGGGGGACACAAAAAGTTGTCACCAGCTCCCTGCCATTAACTGCACAGAGCACTGTCAGCTGCCGGCTCCCAGGGGCCACGTGAGCCTGCCTGGGAATGAAGCAGAACCAGGTGACTCCACTTTGCCTGAAATGGACAGTCCCAAGATGCCACCGCTCCTACCCTAACAACAAGAACGAGACTGATGAGGTACAAAATCACCCCTTACAAACAAAACAGTTGAAGCAAGTGGTGAATAGAATGCAAATGATGCCCAGCCCCAGCTCAACTCCAGATCAGACAGACTGGGCCCCAAACTAGCATCCAAGCTGCCAGGCCAACTTTAAGGGTTTAGCCTCATCTGCCTTCTCCCAGGGAGAAGAGCTTCCTCCGCCACAGGTGTAGGAACTACAGGATTAGATCGGATATTAGCCCTGAACCCGCCCAACCTGCCTCACAGGGGAATAACCAAGATGGACAGAGATAAAGGATGTAGTCTTTCCCGAGTTATGCAAATATAAGCCTTGACATTGACCTCAGCAGTTCTGCTCAGGGACGGTGCCTTCCTCTGCCTCTCGAATTACTTTGAAAAGTTTTACCATCAACAAAATGAAGAGACAACCCACTGAATGGGAGAAAGTATTTGCCAATGATATATCTGATAAGGAGTTAATATCCAGAGTTTATAAAGAACTTATAAAATTCAACAGCAAACAAACAATCCAATTAAAAATGGGCAAGGGACCTGAATAGACACTCCTTCAAAGAGGAGACTCAGATGGCCAGACGACATATGAAAAGACACTCAACATTACTAATCATCAGAGAAATGCAAATTAAAACCACAATGAGATATCACCTCACACTTCCCAGAACAGCTATCATCAATAAATCAACAAATGACAAGTGTTGGTGAGGATGTGGAGAAAATGGAACCCTTGTGCACCATTGATAAGAATGCAGACTGGTGCAGCCACAGTGGAAAGCATTATGGAGTTTCCTCAAAGATTAAAAATGAAAATGCTTTATGACCCAGCGATTCCACTTCTGGAAATATATCCAAAGACACCCAAAACACTAATTCTAAAGAATATATGCACCCCTATGTCCATTACAACATTATTTATTTACAATAGCCAAGATTTAGAAGCAGCCTGAGTGTCCATCCGATGAGTGGTTAAAAAACTGTGGTACAGCCGAAACCGGTTTGGCTCAGTGGATAGAGTGTCGGTCTGCGGACTGAAAGGTCCCAGGTTCGATTCCGGTCAAGGGCATGTACATTGGTTGCGGGCACATCCCCGGTGGGGGGGGCGCAGGAGGCAGCTGGTCGATGTATCTCTCTCATCGATGTTTCTAGCTCTCTATCCCTCTCCCTTTCTCTCTGTGAAAAATCAAAATATATTTTAAAAAAATAAAAAACAAAAAAACAACAACTGTGGTACATTTACACAATGGGCTACTACTCAGCTGGAAAAAATAGAGTATCTTACCCTTTGCAACAGCATGGATGGACCTGGAGAGTATTATGCTAGTGAAATAAGCCAGTCAGAGAAAGACAAGTACCATATGATTTCACTCATATGTGGAATCTAATAAACAAAATAGAAACAGACTCATAGATACAGAGAACAGACTGACAGATGTCAGAGGAGAGGGGGGAGAGGGACAGGGTGAAAAAAGGTAAGGATTAAGAAAAAAACAAAAAACCTCATAGACAGATAACTATGGTGATTACCTGAGGGAAAGGGGAGCGGGAGGAGGTAGGCCAGGGTAAAGGGGGCTAAATGGTGATGGAAGGAGACTTGACTTGGGGTGGTAAACACACTATACAAATACCGATAATGCATTATAGAATTGTACCCCTGAAACTATATAATGTTATTAACCAATGTCACCCCAATAAATTAAATAAAAATAAGTTAATTTAACAAAAGAAAACCCCCAGTATGCACACCGCTCTTGGAACAGCACTTGGTGTGCTGGCATTTCAGGTGTCAGTGTTTATAGATGGCATTTGGAAGATCATTGTTTTGAGAGGTAACACTTTCCCCCTCCTGTTCTCGGGCTTCATGTCTCTCCCTTGGCCCACCCACCTCTTTCTCTCCCCTCCCCACTGGTTCCAAAGGCGGCCCCACTGACCTGAGGCAGCAGCACGGGTCTTGAGCAGGAAGCCAGTCCCAATCCAAGTCCACCAACACAAAACTGCCCCGTCTGGGAGCGTGGTGGATTCTGCCGGCACCTCTAGCAGTCTTCCTAACCACACCTGTGCAAATCACCCAACCTTTTGGCACAGGTGTTTTGACTTTGAATGCAAATCTAGGCCTTGAAATGCATCAGGTTTAGTTTTCATTTACACCGGAACATTTTCCTCTTGTTTTTCTTGCTTTACAGGGCTTGGATTTCAAGCCACTAAAAGGCATGATGCTTTCTATTTTCATAAAGGTCTGTCAGAGATTATTTTTATTGTCGCCCCTGCATTCTTTCCCACAGCCTTGATCTAGTCCTGGTCCCAGAGATGTACTGCGTTCACATTTGCTTCAAACAGCATGACCAGTACAGCTCACTGATACCTAAGAAAAAATTAATTCTGAAGAAAAAGTATAGAGACAGAAAAAAGGGGTGGGGCTTGACTTTTCTAACACACCCATTTTACAGATAAGGAAAGGGAAGTTTGAAGATTGCTCAATTGATTTGGCCAAAGGCACAGGGCTAGCAAGATGGACCTAGAACCATGGCCTGTGCCTCCAGCGCCACATTATTTCCACTGGGGAGGATGCTAGGGCTGCTTTGGCAGGGAGAGCCATGTGGCGGCTGCACAACCAGTGTATTTTCAAAAAAATATATTTTATTGATTTTTTTTTACAGAGAGGAAAGGAGAGGGATAGAGAGTTAGAAACATTGATTAGAGAGAAACATTGATCAGCTTCCTCTTGCACACCTCCTACTGGGGATGTGCCCGAAACCAAGGTACATGCCCTTGACTGGAATCGAACCTGGGACCCTTTAGTCCACAGGCCGACGCTCTATCCACTGAGCCAAACCAGTTAGGGCCAGTGTATCTATAAGGTTAGGTTCAGTTTCAAGTAGCAGAAAATATATGCAAGACAGTTAAACAAATTAGAGATATAATTTTTTCCACAAAAAATAAATCAAAAGGTAAACAGTCCAAGACTGGTATCGAGGTTCCAGCTTCTGTCCACCTGTTTACAGGATGTCCACAGTCCTTACGCTGCCAGGATGACTACCAGATTTCCAGCCATCATATCCACGCGTCAGACAGGAAGAAAGAGATGAACTGAGGGAAACAGACACTGAAGCCAGCTGAGTTAGTCCACTTTATTTTTTTATTTTTCAAATGGGAACATTTTTTATTTTTATTTCAAGAAAAATGATTTAAAATATAATAATGTTACATGCAATAAACATTACTATTTTAAGAAAAACTATCTTAAATACATTAATACATGTAATAGAGTTAGTCCACTTTAAAAACTTTCCCCAAATCCTCATTCCATGCCTTCTGTTTGTCCTTAATTGACTGGACTTGTGTCATATGATTATTTCTAGCTTCAGAGGAGGTAGACACATTACCACCCTGGATAATATTGAGGTTCTGTGAGTAAGAGAGAGGAAAACATCTTCAATGGGCAAACTAGCAGCCTCCCTGATCGGGGAGGGGTGGCTCCAGGTGCCCCCAGGGATCCTTCCTATTCTAGCACATGGGCAGATACATGGACGAAGCAGCCACATGCAGTGGGAATCCTTCAGGCCTCATTTGACTTGATCTCTAGGCACTCCCTCCTTGTTAAGCCCCTAGTTTTTCTTTGGCTTCCAGGAATTCATATCCTGGTTTCCTCCTGACACTGGCCTTGGCCTCTAATATTGGAGAGACCTGGGGCTCAGGCCTCAGATGACTTTGCAATCTAGTCTTCTCCCTGGAGGTCTTGGCCAGCCTCTGACATTATATATTCTTTCTATGCTAAGGACTCCCCAGTTTTTATCTCTAGCCCTGTCCTCAACCTTCTAGTCTCATCTGTCTGCCTGAAATCTCCACGGAGGTATTTAAGAGGCCTCTCAAGACTAACAGGTCCAAAGCAAAATTTTGTATTCAGCCCCCAAAACCGATTTCTCCCCCAGTGTTCTCCATCTCCCTAATAACACCATTCACATGTCCATTCCCAAAGACTCAGTGTCACCCTCAACTCCTCTCACCCCAATGCCAAACCTTCGAATTGCTTCTGGAATCTAACCACCTCTCCCCAAGGCCAGGCTACATTCCTGGGCCAAACCACTACTAGATCAGCTCCGGCCAGGTCCATGCAATTGCCTCTTAACTGAACTCCTTGTGTGATGGTTCATCTTATGTGTCCACTTGACTAGGGGATAGGGGTGTCCTTAATTGACTGGACTTGTGTCATATGATTATTTCTAGCTTCAGAGGAGGTAGACACATTACGCCCAGATATTTGGTTAAACAGTTCCTGGGTGTGTCTGTGAGGTGTTTCTAGATGAGAGTGACTTTTGAATTGATAGACTGAATACAGCAGAATTCCCTTCCCAATGTGGGTGGATTTCATCCAGTCCACTGGAGACCTGAATAGAACACAGAGGCTGAGTGAGGGAGAATACACTCTCTGGGCCTCATGAGCTGGGGCATTGGTCTTCTCCTGACTTTGGACTCTCCAGTTTGCAACTATAGATCTGGCACTTCTCAGCTTCCATATCCATGCAAGCCAGTTCCTTATACTTCATAAATAAGTAAATACATAAATTCTATTGGTTCTGTTTCTCTGAAGAACCCAGATTAATACACCTTGCTTTCATTCCTTCTTTAAAAAAAAAAACCAAAACTCTTTATTGTTGAAAGTTTTAGTTATTGCCCTCTTATCCCCTCATTGACCCCCTCTTCCCCACTCCTGGCCCCTCCCCAGGCCTTCACTGCACTATTGTCTGTCTCAATATAAGTTCTTCATATAAGTGCTTTGGTTAATCTCTTCCCGCACCCCCCTCCCCCAGCCCCAGCCCTTCCCCCTGAGAATCCTCAGTCTGTTGCATAATTCCATGTCTCTGGCTCTATTTTTGTCAGTTTATTTTGTTCATTAGATTCCACATATAAGTGAGATCATGTATTTCTCTGACTGACTTATTTCGCTTAGTATAAAACTCTCTAGGCCCCTCCATGTTGTCTCAAAGGGCAATAGATCCTTCTTTTTATAGCCGCATAGTATTCCATTGTGTAAATGTACCATGGCGTTTAATCCACTCATCTACTGATGTGCACTTGGGCTGTTTTCAGATCTTAGCTATTGTAAATAACACTGTTCTGAATATAGGGGTGCATATATTCATTTCTTCTTTTCCATAGTCAGTTCTTCACACTGCAGCCAGAGTGAGCCTTTTAAAATATAAATCAGGTTATATCCTTTTGCTCAAAACTAGCTAATGGCTTATAGCATGTTTATTATCCTCTCTCACCACATCTATATTCTTTCTCTCACTCATTTTCCTCCAGTCACATCAGCCAGCTTGCTGTTTGTTACACACACGGAGCACATTGCTGCTGCAAAGCCTTTGTACTAGCTGTTCCCTATTCTTGAAATGCCCTCAGACCTCCACATTGGTCATTTGCCCAATTAACTCTGGTCTCTGCTCCAATGTGGTTTCTTCAGCGAGGTCATCCCTGCTAGACTGGGCCTCATCATTCTTCACCCTCTTATTAGTCCTTATTTTATTTTCATAGCTCCTATTACTACCTAGTATTATGGTATATGTTGATTTATATATTATTTGTCTGTCTTGTTCATGAGAATGTAAAAGCAGGGATTTGGTTTTGTACAACACTACTTTATCCCCAGTGCTTGCTTGTGTAGTAGATTGCAATGAATGGAATATTTGTGCCCCGCCCCCTCCGCAATGTCATATGGTGAAGCTCTGTAATAGTATTAGAATATGGGGCCTTTGGGTATAATTAGGTCATGAGGTTGAAGCTTTCCTGAATGGGACTGGCATCTCTCAACCTCTCTCAACCAGGTGAGGACACAGGAAGATAGCTGTGAACCAGGAAGCTATCGGCTGGCACGCTGATCTTAGACTCTTAGCCTCAGAACTGTGAAAAATAAATGTTTATTGTTTAAGCCACTCCGTCTATGGTAATTTGTTTTAGCAGCCCGAACTGGCTAAGATTAGGTACTCAGCGAAGATTCGTTGAGTGAATTAATTAGTTCATATTAGGGGGGAAAAACCCAAACCCTTCAGGAGACACAGCCATAATATGGCTTTTGAGTCTTTGTTAGGGAGGCTTATATGGGCTTTAGAACAGTATTCTTTAGCCTACACAGAAATCCCAAGTGACAGGTGGATCAAGTTGGCAATAACCTAATAAGAATCCTCTGATGAAAGACATAATGTGGCCTAGTTATGTTAATACAAATTCCTTCCATCTTACAATAACCACTGCTGACTTCCAACAATATAATCCCTATCCAACGGGAGATGGAAATTCTGAAAAAAGGAATGTAAAGGTGTTGCTCTATCTTCCAAATGGCAGAGAAAATGTAACCCAAGTATGAGCCCAAGAAACATAAGAAAGGATTCTGTTCTAATCCAGAGGCTGCTGCTGATCTCACATATTAGGAACTGACTGGCTTCCTAACATCAGACCCCCTCTAGCAGAAGGGATAAGGATACCATGGGCTTTCTGACCAAGTTGCTTCTTGAATGGAGATAACAGGTGATTGTAAGAAGGGTACACATATAGAGTGGGAATCAGTGTATGCATGTAGCCAAGTGAGAAAAAAGAGCAATTAGCCTGATGTGCATGGTTTCAGAAAGGTCAGTAATCTATAGCATGTTAGTGAGGAAAAAAAAATGACAGTGAAAAAAAATGCTTAAGTGTAAGTGGAAAGTGCTAGGAGAGAAGTTACAAAAGATTCCTGTTGCCCTGCCAGTGTGCTCAGTGGTTAGAGTGTCGGCTTGCACACCGAAGGTTGCAGGTTTGATACCTGCCCTGGTCAGGGCACATGCAGGAGACAACCAATCCATGTGTCTCTCTCACATTGATGTTTCTCTCTCTCTCTCTCTCTCTCAGTTAGCCAAAGGACATCACTTCTCAGACTCTCTTCCTGCCATTGCCTTACTCCTCCTCCTCAAGCCCTAATCTCAGTTGATGAAAGCTCCCAGGAAAAGAAATCTAAGAAGTCTCCAGGCTTCCACAAACCTCAGCTTTCCACCCTTCTGCATGTCCCCTTAGAGACAATGGAGCACAGAACCTGTTATGAGCAGGGATATGGTGGAGAAGAAAAAAAGAAAATTATGGAGAGAATAAAAATTATACAATTAATTCACCAAAATATTTCCAACAAGTCTTGTTCTGCTCTGTTTTCTCAGTGCTTACCCAGTAGGGTGCTCCCTTATAATGTGATATCAAGGCACATTTCCTAGGAAGTATGAAATGCTGGCATGCGATCTCACACAAGGTCTTCTTAGATGTTAATCTCAGTGTGAATAATGTTCCAAGCAGGATGGTAAGAAGGAAACCTTCTTTTAAATAACCCCTCTTTACTCCTGAGGTCTGTGAATTAATCTACTAATCTATCTAGTTTGAAGCTTTCTCTTTGATTGGATATACAGGCATCAAATAATAAAATAATTAGGCATGAGTTGATTAAGTGCACAGGTAATGGGGCTTAAATGTTTCTTTTACGTTTTCTTTTCAGCTTGCCTGGCTAGATGCCATTGGTTCAGGATGGGACTTATTTATGAATAGGCAGTTTATAGCATCATCTGATTGTGTGACCTAAGGAGTTCAAAACTTTCACCCCAAAGAACAAATTTTTTTTTTCTATCGACCTGCCATTGCTATCTGAAATTCTATCAGTTAACCATCTGGGATAGCTAATGTGTCCTTTTAAAAATGCAAATATTAACCTTGGGAAAGAGAACACTAATGTGATGTCATTTTATCTGATTGCTTTTAATTTGAAAGGAGCAGCTAATACTCTGACTCCACTGATGCCCTGGGTAATGTAGCCAATGATTACTGAGAACACAGTGTGCAGCTAATATTTCCTAGTCTTCACATGCCTGGGGCTATTAAATAAGGGCACTTTAAAAAAAAAGAAGTACCCATAATTCAAAGAATCTTTATCCCTTAAATTTGATAAATTCAATTTTCCCCTATGAGTTTACCTCCTCAAAATAACCTCTGGAGGAATGCTTATATGTATGATCAATTTTATTGGTGAAGAATGGAGCAAAAGAAGAAAGACTAGAAGTGAAAATACTGGCTTAAAAAAACTGCAAAGGAAATGAGTACTATAATATTAGCAACCTTTCAGAGATGGGGGATTTGTAAACTCAGGAATAGGGAGGAGGAAAAAATATCCAGAACCACCATCAAAATAGGAAAGCATTTTTGGTGATCATGGAAAATGGAAGTAGTAAGGTATGGGCTTTAACCATAGGTTTGGTTTTAAATTTGTCTAGCTTGGATAGGGAAGAGATGATTAACGGGCAGGTGGAAATGCATATCTGAAGCTCATAAGAGGGATCAGTGCTGACTTAATTATGAATAAATTAAAACACACACACATAGAGCATAAAGAGAAAAAGGGAACAATAACAGGAGTAGAAGCTAAATAGCAAGAAATTAATGCATGTGGGTGAAGAGGTTGTGAGTTATCCGTTCACAAAGTGTGATGATGAAAAGCAAGTGCATTGGTAAGGTGGTTCACTGGGAAAGAAATGCCAAAGAGAGGATTGCGCTAGGAAGAGGAGAACTTGATTATGTAATTAGTAGAGGGAAAGAAGCAATGGAGAGAGAGAGAGACCAAGCATACAAAAAAGACGAAGAATGACTAAAGTATTAAGATGAGATCAAGGTCATAGACTAAATAATTATTCTTACAAAGTAGATGTTTCACCTCTTTCTCCCAAGAAAGATGAATGAAGATAGGGTCAAGATAGGGTGTGTGAGGCCCTGGGCAAACATTTTCTGCAAGGTCCCTGTCTATATAAACAAATTGATTTTAAAAGTCTTACAAAATCCATGGGCTCATGTGAGGTATCGTTATTAATCTATCAATGAATATTTAGAATAATGTCAGAGAATAAGTTTCTCTTTGTGTTTGTTATCCAATCAGCACCATGAAGATCCTTTGTAATATCTCTCCCTGTTCAGATGCAGGAACCATCTCTTCGGGCTCTCTATTGTCAAATGCACCATTCCTGGCCAATTTCCTATAATGCTATGGCTCTTCAGAACCTGTTAGTATTGAAACAATATAGATATTCTGGCCTTGCAAGATCAATACTATTAACCAATTCTATTAATAGTGAAGAATGGTTCCTTGATACCATTGACTTATTGATGCTTGTTGCATAATTACTCATGATATGGCATCATCCATCATGCTGTCCATGAATGTTGTCTTCCAATGGCTCGCTCAAAGTTTGTGAGTATGTTTTGTTGATGATGACAACCAAATATGGTCATTTTTCTGGCCATGTTAAATTTATCATTTGGAATTTTATAGCATAAATGTAGAACAACCTGTTTTCCAACCATGTCTTCTCTTGAACTCGTTAGGCTATAATCACTGCATTTCTAGAATGTGATCTCTTTCCATGTTAACTGCACCATTTCCTTCCACCCTACCACCAACAAGGAGTCTAGGAGAAGGACCTGTAGGCAAAGCTACAAGTCCCATTCACTCTAGGAATGCCCTTCACTTACCTCATCAACCCAGGAGAGTGTGCTGCACTACATTAGAAGAAGGCAGGAGAAGACCTTAATCAGAAAGACCCATCTGTATTGTGGAGCAATAATCTCAGAAGCCCTTGGAGAAGATAGCTGCAGCCATCCCTGGAGCTGACTGACGCAGGGTGCCGAGGCTGTGGAGGGTAGGAGGTGATTACCCTAGTGCCGGGGTGGCAAGCACACAGGAAAAGAACAGTTGCCAGAACCTCCCACCCTCCCGTGCTGTAGACTGGAAGGAGAATTATAGCCAGAAGACTGGTGGGCTGGAGCCAACATGTGGGCTCACACTAGTGACTGAAGGCCAAGGGTCAGCAATGAATTTTCAAAACTCCAAGTGCCACATGTAGCTATGCCTCTGTGAGTGTAACTAAGAGACCCTTTACGCAGGAGGTAAAGGTTGGAGTAGAAAGGCTGCAACCTTTTTTATTATCTTTCCCAGGGCCATGATAATACACATCTCTCACCTCATATGAGGCATTATACAGACAGCTTTTTTTTTTTTAATGAAAACATTTTAAAAATGAAAACATTAAAAAGAAGTAGGAAGTATGAAATGCTGGCAGTTTCTGGGCTTTAGAACATTATTTATAATGTTCTAAATTTATAAACAAAGAGGGACTTCTGATAGGAAATTTGCAGACATGACATCTCCTGTCTTTAGTAGAAATGTGGTTGTCTCTAAGAGGCTTGTACCTTGCTTAAGAACCATCTATATATATAAAAGCCTAAGTGACCATCTGACCGTTCAACCATCCAACCGGTAGCCATGACATGCAATGATCACCAGGGGGCAGACACTCAACGCAGAAGCTGCCGAGAGGCGGTGACTTGGCAGCTGCAGCTCTTGGGTGATACACCTGGAATCAGAGAGGAGGGAGCCTGATTCTGGGATGCATCACCCAAGAACTGCCCTCTTGCAATCCGGGACCCCTCGGGGCATGTCGGAGAGCTGGTTTTGGCCTGATCCTTGCAGGCCAGGCTGAGGGACCCTACCTGCTGGAGGGATCCCGCTCACTCCACAGATGCCCTTTGAGCCCTGGTGCCACCCCAGGTGTGTCCAGCCAGGGAGGGACCGTGGGAGGTTGGCTCCAGGGCATGTCTAGCCTGTCTCGCCCAGTCCTGCTCTGCAGGCCACCTTCTATTTCCTTTCAATGTGCATGAATCTATGCACCGGGCCTCTAGTAGACAATAATCAGTTAATGCCATCTACTTCCCAGAGAAAAAGAAGATTGCTAAAAGTTGGGTCAATGAGTCTCTGACTCCATAGAGGGATCTTTCTGCAGGGTTTTCATAAGGGTATGTGCATGGGCAATGTAAGATATTCCTATAAACAGATTTTGCAAAAAGTTGCCTTAATGGAGGACACAGGGTGAGTAAATACAAAGCTAGGATTTCAGGGAAGAAAGAAAGAAATGCTCTAACAGGGACTGATCGCAAGCAGAGATCTGATTCGAAGAACCATTTCAAAACCACTATTGGCATCAGACCCTAAACATTTTTAAAATAAGTTTTTATCCTAAATCTCTACAGTGAATAGGTATAATGTTTATATTCATGAAAATAAATTATTTAAAACTCAGAAGAAAGCAGAGTATCTTCTATAATAAAAGCATAATATGCTAATTAGACCAGACGACCTTCCAAGCTGGGGCTGGGAGGGAAGCCTGGGTCCCAGGTGCCTGCTGGTGGCTAGAGGGAAGCCCAGGTCCCGGGTGCCGGAGGGAAGCAGGTGCCGGCAGCCAGGGGAAGGAAGGCCTACTCTTGCACAAATTTTGTGCATCAGGCTCCTAGTGTCTAGATAAGTGCCAAAGCTAAACCCTAGCCTAACCTGTCAGTAACTTACAGTCTCTAATTTTGTTCCTAAATTAAGAATCAGTTTTTTGAGCAAATACTCAAGGCTACCATCATAAATATAGAGTATTAACATTTCATTAAACCAAAAGTAAATTCCACCAAAAAAAAACCCAAAAAACCAACATTTTTTTAGGAATAGAGAGTCTTAGGCTGTCTCCTCTGTCACCCTGGAGGTGCACAGTTTGGACAGGAAAGAGAAAATCCTGCCCACACTCATCATTCATGGTCTTGGTTTTAAACTGCTTTCTTTCTCATTCCTGTCACCTTGGTCCATCAAGCTTTCAATACCTTAGGCCAGTGGTCGGCAAACTCATTAGTCAACAGAGCCAAATATCAACAGTACAACGATTGAAATTTCTTTCGAGAGCCAAATTTTTTAAACTTAAACTTCTTCTAACGCCACTTCTGCAAAATAGACTCGCCCAGGCCGTGGTATTTTGTGGAAGAGCCACACTCAAGGGGCCAAAGAGCTGCATGTGACTCACAAGCCGCAGTTTGCCGACCACGGCCTTAGGCCATAGACATTGCTTCCTTTCCCCCCCCCACCCCCTCTCTATTTCTCTTGATGTGACTGTGACTGTATTCAACTTTCTGGGTAAGATCATTAGTTCTTCTTAAGATGGTAATTGCCTCTGGCTGTGCCAGGTAAACATGTATTCTGCCTCGGTGCTGGGCAATGTGGGTGGCACTGCCACTGGGCTCCCCTGTGAACAAGAGACATCTGGGCAGTAACCAACATACCTTTAGTTTGAAGAAACTGTCCCTTGGGAATTGCAGGTGGGCAAATAATTCATACTGAAAATATTGCTCTGGCAAACAACAAAAATATTCCTTGGACTAGAATACAACCAGAGATGGCATGCAATCCTGGGCAGTGTGCATCTTTGGAAAGGAAATGAATTTAAAAACCACCTAGTTGGTGATGGAAAAGTCACACCAGCAAATACCCATGCACATTATGGTCTCCTTCAATAGGAAATTGCTTTGCCCACAGCCTTGCTTCTTAAGTGGCCATGATTGGATGACTTTGCCCTACTCTCTTGGTCATGGCTGACTGGCAAAAAGTGAATGTCCCACCTGAGCCTCATTCCAAGGTTGGCCAGGCCCCAAATGATAAGCTGAGTGTATTCCTTTTCAAAGGCTGTCATAGCAAATTACCAAAATCAGAGTGGCTTAAATAAAACAGAAATTTATTCTGAGGTCAGGGGTCTGAAATCAGGCTCCAAAGGCTCTAGAGAAGATCCCTTCCTTTTGCTGTGTATGGTGGTTGCCAACATTCTGTTTTGCTCCTTGCTTTCTAGTTGCAACACTCCAATCTCTGCCTCTGTTGTCACATGGCTTTCTCCCTGTGCATCTTTTTGTCTGTGTCCAAATTTGACCTCTTCTTTTAAGGACAGTAGTCATATTGGATTTCAGGCCACTCTAATAGAGTATGACCTCATCTCAACTTGATTACATCTGCAAAGATTCTACTTACAAATAAGGTCACATACACAAGGTACTGGGAGTCAAGACTTGAATATATCCTTTTGGGACACAATTCAACCCCCAAATACTGGGTAAATCACAGTTTTTATCTTGGGACTGTGAACTGAGAGACATGCAGGACTAATCAGTTGATAGTGAAGTTCAAAGTAAAACACGATGATGAGCATGAATCAGGGTCATGGCAGCCGAAAGCTATGTATAAGCAGGAGTTATTTGGAGCAGAACAGATGAAAGGTGGAAGCCGAGGGAGCTGGAGGAGACTGGAGCAGCCAGGGAGGGGATGGAGCTCCCAGAATGCTCGGCATGGTTTCTGAAGCTGCCTGTACTCTTGGACTTTCATCTCCAGTCCCCCTAGCTGTACATTAACCTCCATCTTTTAAAGACAACTACTTTAACAATTTGTTCCTTGAAACTACTTGAGCTAAGAGGGGGAAAAGTCCAAGGACAGTCTTTTTAGAGGTGAGGGGAACTGAGGCTCTGAGAGATGTGTTGGCTCCGACCCGGGTTCTGCCCCCAGCATGCATGGCCTTTTTCCGAGGCCAATTCCCCTTTGTGCTCTGGATTCCCAGGGCACCTCTCTGGAAGAGTCATAATGATCAGGCCACCAGGAACACGGCATTTGTCTTTTAAGGTGACCCAGAAGGCACAATAGCTGCCTTTCAGTTTCTATCCTGGACATCAGATTCCAGGCCAGTTCCTGGGTGCACATTCAGATAGGCTTAGGGTATGCGGTTGCTGTTTACCCTCTCCATCAACCTCACAAACATTCAAAAGGAAGCTGGCACAGGGCCTGGAATAAGCCAGAATGACTTGGTAAAGAGTGGCCCTTTTCACTTTCAACCCGGATCCCCCTGACCAAGTCTTTCCCTTAGCCTACACAGAACAGACCACTCCATAATTTCCTAACTAGTAGAAATCCAAATATCACAGCCTCTGAAAGGAAGGGGGAGAAAGAAGAGGAGGAGGGGAGAGAAGAGGGGAGGGGATGGGGGGGAGGGGAGAGGAGGGGAGGGGAGAAGAAAGGATTTAGTCTGGGATTATATTATATTCTACTTCACTGTTCCCTGCTTTCTGTAACCCCCAATACAAAGTTTTGTGTAAGCATAAACTAATTTGTCATTCCAGGAATAATACAATACATACTTGTTATATTATTCTTCATAAAGCTCTCAAATGTGAATGTCTGACTGATAAGTTTTGTTTATTTTAAATTTAAATATCAGTTAAGAGGAGAACCAGTTTGAAAGTCAGAGAAGTGGCTTCCGGTTTTGTTACTCTGCTAAACCACGGAGCTCTGAGCAAGGCTTTGATCTGACAAGTGAGAATGTGGACATAGGAGGACCCTCATTCATTCACTGACCCGTGACTCCCTTGGGACTGACCTGGCTGTCCCCTTGAATGTAGAGGCTATAGAGAAGGGGAGGAAATTTACCCAGTTTGAGTGGCAGCCATCTGTGGGAATGTGTAGGAATATACTGCAGATTATCTCATTTAATCCTCACAACCAGATTAAAAAGTAGGTTTAACACAAAAAGGGGGACATCTGTAATATTTTCAACAATAAAGATAAATTTAAAAAAAAGAATATGTGAGTTCAGATGACTGGGGGCATAGAGCACAGAGGGCAGAAGCGTGGACTCTGGGGTCAGGTAGCCTCATCGTGGTCCAACTCCACCACTTACCAGAGAGCAAGTGACTTAACCTGTCAGTATCCTTTCACTGTAAAATAAGTAATAGTATCTGTGCCATAGGATTCTCAGTAAAACTAAAATAATACCTGTAAATCGCTAATGAGCATGTCTGCCTATGGTTAGAACTCAATAAATGTTGATTGCTTAAGTTACTATTACTGCTAATTGTTCTGTTAAATTAAAAAGGAAATAGAGGCTGAAAGAGGACTGCATAATTGTTTGATCTTAGAGAAACACAGGACAAAAAGATGAACTCGAGCTTTTGATTCCAGATCTCTGCCAGGTGACAGTAAAATTCCTAACTCCCCCATCCATATAAAAATCAACCCCAGCACAAAACATTTCATGTTAGGTGATGGTATACGCTTCCTCAAAATTATGTAAAAAGTCACTTTTTTTAAAGTCATAATTTTTAAAATTATGTAAAAAGTCACTTTTTTCTTTTCTTTTTTTTCCTTTAGAAGGGATGAGGAAGTGAAATGAAGGAGGAGGAGGAGGAGGAGGAGGAGGAGGAGGAGGAGGAGGAGGAGGAGGAGGAGGAGGAGGAGGAGAAAGATCTCCACAGAACCCCCAGGAGAGCAGACTGGCTCTGGCTTTCATCCTGCCCCAGGGGCTCGGATAATGATTACAGCTGCGCCCTTCAAGTTAACTATTCTGTGCCTTCCTTCTCACTGCAGATCTCTGGTGCTCTGTCCACGGAGAGCCCCAAACAGTATCCAAATGGTGGGGAGAGGTAGCACAAGCACTGAAGAAATAACCTAAAACTAAAGTATGCCCCTGTCTGCACATTTCTCAGCCTGAAGTAGGCCTGACCCAGGAAAGGGGAAGTTTTAAATTAGAAGAAGGGGCTTTTATTTTTATTTTTTAATTAAATATTGTTGAAGATATTACATATATATGTCCCTCCCCCTCCATTGACCCCTTCTAGCCTGCCCCTCCCGCTGCCCCAAGCCTTCAACACTATTATCTGTGTCCATGGGTTATGCATACCGGGTTATGCATATATGCATACCAGTTCTTTGGTTGATCTCTTCCCACCCACCCACCCACCTACCTCCACAGAAGGGGCTTTTAAGTTTCACTATTACCCTGGACTGGACATTGTTTTTTTGGACAAGTTTTTAGCTGTTATTCACCTTAGTTCATAAAAACTGTACATGTTTTAAACAAAATAGAAACAGACTCATAGCTGTCAGAGGGGAGGAGCTGGGGTTTTAAAAAGGCAAAGGGATTAAGCAGAAAAATAAAAACTCAAAGAAAATGTACTTATTTTAAAGATCCTATAAATAAAGTGACTACCAACTTAGGTAGGTCACCCTTCTCCTTGTGGTATTTTTCTAAGGCAGTATTTCTTATAGGAATCTTATTGATCACACAGTAGTTATAAGAATGTCAGATTTAATGATATATGCAATCTAAAGAAGACAGGCTAATTAAGATTGTACATAATGTAAAAAACATGCATGCTAAACATTAGCCATGTGGACAGATGCATGGAGTAGGAAGAGTATGTGACAAGAAGTTGGGGGTTCCTTTATGATCAGTCGAGCGCTTATGCACAGTGAAACTGCCTTTTCCCCTCCATTCCAGTAACTAAGTGTCACTACTAACAGACACAGGTATTCTACACACACCTAAACACACAAGGATGAGTTTGGCCTACTACCTACACATGACGTTACTGAGAATTTTCTGTAAGAACTCCAATGAAAACAACTAAGAGTAAACCCCATGCAGGTAGCAGGAGGCATCAAATTGTTCATTCTATGTTGAACTTAGAAGATACTTAACTCTTGGAGTTAATATTTGTAAAACGCATACGTCTCCTTGACTACATTTACCGCACAATTGACATGCATTTCAAATGGGGGAATTTTGATGGTTGTTTCAGGTAATAGTGGTAACTGAAGTACTCTAACATGTAAGAACATTTTAATAACATACTTTAGTTATTCACTTAAAATGTAACTTTAAGCCAAAAGAGAGAAGGGAGTACATTGGGATTGTAATGTGTTTAGCTTTTGTAATTTACTAGAGGCCCGATGCACGAAATTCATGCAAGGGTAGGCCTTTGCAGCTGTGCCTCGATCACTCCCTCGCAGCCGCAGTGGCTGCCTCGATCCCACAGCTGCAGCCTCGGCTTCTTCCAGTGATGGAAGGTCATCCAGAAGGATGTCCAGACGGTCGTTCTGCTGTTCAGCCGTTCGGTAGATTTGCATATTATGCTTTTATTATTATAGATGGTTTCAACCACTAATGAAACGGATACAGTTGCTTGCTTATTTACAAAATCAAGCACTAGCCTGAGTTCTTAGAGAAAACCCCACAACAGAAGAAATGCTACTCCTTTTTCTTCTGGAGACTTTTTAGAAGCTAGCCCCAAATTATACATTTTTCATGGCTCCTATGAAGCAGTTCTTGTGTGTATGTGTCAAAGAATAAATCAAATAAGAACCTGCTAACACTGTAAGAAAGTTAACGTTGGTATAATTGTTATAAGGAATCAGCAACTTTGAACAGCCAGTCAGGATTTTCAATAAAAATACACCCCTAGGATTTCTGCTTTGTACCAAGTACTATAGCAAATGAGTTCTGGAGGGTTATGCCTGGCAACTTATGTTTAAAAGAGCCTCTTATGATGAATTCTCAAGTTGAATAGACACCCTACTCTAAAAAGCCTGCAGGTTCTTGAACCCAAAGACAATGTCTCTTTGAGGTCCTTTAAGTTACTGCTTGAATTGCAAGTTCCTATTGGGGGTGGAGGAGGGAGCATTAAAGCAACTCCAAGGTCTATTTTATTGGCAACTTAAGACACAAAGTATTTTATTGTTAAATTTCTAACATTTGAAGAGGAGAGCCTAGATTAAATAATGTAATTTTTCCAAAACTGAATGTGCTCATTTGAAGCTCAGTTTTTCTGCTTGAATGTAACTACTGCTTCAATAACCTGCGATCAGGCAATTGATCAGTCCCAGTTGGTAGCATACCTGTTATCCTTGGTGAGGATTTAAAACATTCTAGACTATATGGAGTTTGTCTTATGTGGGAATTTTCATTCTGAATGTCTCCTGTGAGGCTATACCATATACAGGAATCCATCTTCATCATTCTCACTTTTCTACACCAGAAATCACCATGGAAACGCTCACCATTCAGTGTGCCTTCACCAACAGGAAGAAGGTTTGATTAGCATTCAGCTGTACGCCTTTTTAATTCATCTAATTAATTACTCATGATGACATTATCTGTTCCAAGGAGCTTAATTTTATCCAGGGAGCTGCTTCTCATCCTTATGTCTGTCTATTATCCCTGGGCTTTTGGTAGGATGCTTTTCTTGGATCAGTCAGTCACCTTCTACTCTTATTGAAGATGTGAAGCTGTTTGAGTCTTTTCCCACCAAAGAGAGAGGGAGAGTGGGCTGGTGGAAGGTTGGGTAGATGATGGCTGCTGTGGTTCAGGCAATGGTGACTTCCATTGTGCCCTTCCATCTCACGGGTCAGCTGGGATGGATGTTTTATTATGTGACAGTGGCCAGAGAGATGATAGCTATTTCCTGACAAAATGGATTACAAAATAAATGCCTATGAATTTATTTTAAAAATCTGCTATTTTGCTTCATCCCACTCCCAGAATAACAGAAAGGGAAACTAATTATTTCAGTAGCCTTCAGAGTTTTAACTCTGAGCCAGTCAATAGTTTAGTCCATGATGCCCTCGAGTTGACCATCAGTAGGTCAGGGCAGTGGGGTGAGCTATGGTGCTAAAAACCTGCATTCAGAAATGACATGTGGACAAGGTTATTCATCATAGCATTTAAAAAAAAATTGAAAATAACTAAAGTGATTATCACAAGGGTAGTCATTACATAAATTATGTCACGCAATTTACTGGAATATAATGCAACTATAAAAATACTTTTTAAAAACTCTCATCATCCCCCTTTTTTAAAATCCTCACCTGAGGTTATGTTTTTACTGATTTTTAGAGAGAGAGAAAGAGAAAGAGAGAGAGAGAGAGAGAGAGAGAGAGAGAGAGAGAGAGAGAGAGAGAGAGATGTGAGAGAGAAACATCGATCTGTTGCCTCCCTTTCACATTCCAACTGGGGATGGAACCCACAACCTAGGTACATGCCCTGACCGAAAATCAAACCTGCAACTTTTTGGTGTACTATAAGATGCTCTGACCAACTGTGTCACCTGGCCAGGGCTACAAAAATAATACTTTTTAATGTAGTGATACATAATGATATCCACAAGTGATTATTAGGTAAAATATTGGCATTGTCAGTCAAACAGTCTATTGAATATGCTCTCATAGAATAGACTCTATTCTATGCTATTATTTGTATAAAAAACACTTGTGGTGAGAGCATATGCATGGTCTTGTCCAGCAAGAATATTTCTGGAAAGATATGCAAGAAACTAGTAATACTGATTATCTTCAGGAAGGGGCACTTAATGGCTAGGGGCAGAAATGAGAGATATTTCACTGAAACACAGGTATTCCCAAAAAACGTGTACACACTTTAACAGCTGATAGCTCAATTTTGGAAATGAAATGTATTTTATTAAACACTGCCTTTATAATTATTCAAAGTGTGTGTACACATTTTTTTTTTGGGGGGGACACCCTATATATTTCATGTCTTTTGAACCATGTGAATGTATTATATATTCTGGAAAAAAAAATGGCTTAAAAACAGCATATAAAATCTTACATTTACTATCTCTTTCAGGCAAAGTCTTTCTGCATTTGCTCATGGCCTTCTATCAAAATATCTGTTGTATCATTTTTCTGGATTCTTTTTTCAAGGCAGTAGAGCGTACTTCTGTCCCTTTTAAGAGTGTGGGTTTGGAGTCAGACTGACGCAGGTTGAGAGCTGGCTCCACCACCACCGGGCTGTGGGAATTCTAAGCTGCTTTACCCAGATCCTTGATCACAAAATGCTCACCGTGTGGCATCTAGCTTCCCCTGCAGTGAGTGATCCAAAAGAGAGCAAGTGCCTTCAATGACCTACACCAAGGTCACACACCATCACTTCCGCCTTACTCTACTCCTTAGGAGCCAGTCACTAATCCAGCCCAGAGCCAAGGGGCGGGAAACTAGGTTTCACCTCTTAAAGGGAGGAATAGCCAAGAACTTGTGGACATATTTGAAAACCACGATAAAAAAAGTAACCATACATTATATGGTTTAAACTCAGACACTTTAAGAGTAAAAGGTGGTGGTGTTCAAAATCAAGTCTGGGCAGTAAGTGTAAACTGGGACTTTGCTGAGCAAAGCAGGATGTATGGTCACTGAGCTATCGGTCTTCCCACAACCTCTCGTGAAGATGAATCTCAGAGCCAGACACGTTTGCAAATATCTATTACAAACTGGCTCTCAAACACTCATACTCCTTGCCCTGTAAGTTCAGTGACACTTTTTCTCTCTGCTCATGTGGGGACTACAATCAGCACTTTGCCTGAGAAGCTATTTTTCAGACAAAATGAGAAAATTTTGACTGAAGAGCAGCTAAGTTTCTAATTGAATCGGACAAGAGAATCCTCTTAAGAGAAGAAAGTCAGGACAGAAAATAAATCTGGGTGTCTTTCCCAAGGTGTTAGGCTGCCAGGCTCCTCAGATGGCACAGTCATTTCACCATTGAAAAGATCTCATACTATCACTTTAAAATCTCCTGAAGTACAGATAGAATAGCAAGTTTTGAAGATCCTGCAGAAATGTCATCCATAGTAAGGCACCTTACATGTGTTACCTACCTTTCAAGCATGTACAAAATCTCCAGGTGTCAGCAAACATCTCCTGGGGGATAGACTAAAACTCTTTTAAACAGATACCTGCACATCACGCCATCTATGCTTAAGTACTTACAAGTAAATTTCAGACAGTATACAAAACTCAGTAATTGTGTCCCTAAGCAGCTTTAAGTTTTTATTTTTATTGATTTCACAGAAGAAGGAAGAGAGAGAGAGAGAGAGAGAGAGAGAGAGAGAGAGAGAGAGAGAGAGAGAGAGAGAGAAACATCAAGGATGAGAATCATTGATCACCTGCCTCCTGCACACCCCACACTATGGATTGAGCCCACAATCCTGGCATGTGCCCTGACCGGGAATGGAATTGTGACCTCCTGGTTCATAGGTCTACGCTCAATCACTTAACCATGCTGGCCAAGCGACCTTAAGCTTTTAACAATTCCATTAAAAACTATCATTTCAAGGGGAAAATGAAGTTCCAGGCAAGAGAGGTTCAGACTGGTAGTAACAGATAGTATTCCTACAGAAATTCCAAGGATAAAGTATTTCCTTTAATAATATATTGCTATAAAATCCAAAGAGAGCAAACCCAGAACTGGATTACCTCTGGTTTTTCTTGCTAGTCGCTGCCTCTCCTTTTACTTACCACAGCAACACCATCATTCGTGCCTTTGTCATTTATTTCTATGAGTAAAACACTAATTACCTACTCCAACCCTTGGTCCTGGGTCCCAATTACGATATGGCCAATAGCAGCATGTGCCCTACATCACTGGCAGTGTCATGTCTACCTTGAGTTGCTAAAATCAAATTCTGAGGGAGAATGTCCTTATCTGATATTCAAGGTGTTCCATAATTTGGCCCAGCACTATCCTGTAGAAAAATAACATCAGCCACAGAGGTAACTTAAAATTTCTAGTAGTCTCATTAACACAGTAAAAAGAAAGAGAGTTAATTTTAGTAGGATATTTTATTTAATCCAATATATGCTGGAGGGGTTCAGAGTCTGCCATGCCAAAATATGCCAGGCTGGTATAAGGATTATTTTGGCTGAAGGCAACTGAAAAGAAGCAGACACCAGAAAAACTCTCTGCCTTTTCCCATTCTCCTAGGATGGGCAACAGGGTTCTTAATCACCAGAGACAACTCTAGACTCTTTCAGCCCAGAGATAGCACTGGAACAATATACACAAACAAAGCTTGCTAAAGCAACCCTTATCTTCCATTAGTTTCTCCATCCATGTATTTGTCTTCCCACAGTTTGTTGCCCCCAGAAGCTAAAAGACCCTTTCCTTTGTCTAATTACTTCTCTACACATTTATTGTTCTTTGTTAAGATGCTCTATAAGCCCATGTTCTAACCACCCCTTTGAGTTACTCATCATTGGGTACTCCTGTGTTTATGGGCAATGAATGCATTACTAAAATTCCGTTTGTTTTTCTCTTGTGAATCTGCCTTTGGTCAGTCTAATTTTCAGGGCCTCAGCCAATTAACCTAAGGTAGGCAGAGAAAAAAGAATTTTTTCTTCTTTCTTACAATCCAAATATGATTTTTAACACATAAGCACTATAAATATTAATAAGATATTGTGTTTTTAAATTAAGTGTTCAAATCTGGTGTGTACTTTGACATTTACAGCAATTTGACATTTACAGCAAATTTCTATTTGAACTAGACACACTCCAAGTGCTCAGTAGCCACGTGTGCCTAGTGGCTACTGTATTGGAAAGCATAGACTAGTTCTACCAGACCTTGACCTCTTAAATTTCTATCAACCACAATACTTGTTCTTCCTTGAAAATACTCCAAGATTATTTGCCTCCTATCTTGATAGGCACTGTTCCCCATTCTTAGAAATTCCTCCTTCTATCTCATTCTTCTAAATCTTGCCTTATCATCTCAAATGCAAGACAAAGCTTTTCCACCTGGACCAGATGTGTTCACTCACTCAGTCTATCATAGATGATTGCAATGTATGCATGCATATCAGTTTATCTTTATTGTCTTCTTGAGAGAAAGTATTGAGACTTGTTTGTTTGTTTGTTCCTCTTCCCAGGCCTTCTAGATAGCTTTGCATATATTGGGTACTCAAAAAGGATCTGATGTTTTGAAGTGGACTGCACTGAATTTACTGCAAAGGAAAGGATTTAGAATCAAGCCACTGATAGCCAGTGAGACAGCTGTACGGCAATATGTTCTCTGCCTATAGGGAAACCAAAACCCTGCTGACTTAGTCACTCCACATCCAAAGCAACCATTAATTATATGGAAACTGCTCACTTTGCATGGCAATTTTAAGAAGTCTTCATTGTGAAGTTGATGACTATATTTAATTTAGCTATTATCACTTTAAGGCTGCACACACAGGGCTCCCCATCCCCTTTCGGCATATTGTCTATTAACTCAGCTAGAATCTTCTTTGTCACCTCGTAGAAAACTGCCAGTTAGTCCGCATCAGGCATTGAGGACTACTGAGAGGGACTGGAAAGAGAAGGTAACTGCGTTGATTAAATATTTATAAAGTGCTCACTCACATCTCCCTGGTCCCATGTGATTCAAAATGAGAATTCTGCCTGTGCTGGGAAGCAGTGACACAAACTAGATGAGGTTTCCTCCTTCTGAGTCCTGTCTTTCCCCTCTGCTTGTCTCTATCTGCTGTGAGGTTGCAGAAAGCACCGACCTGCCTTCCTTATGGAGGTCTCGGGGCTCAGGTTATTTGAGTTCCTTCCCCAAAGAATATAAAATATTCCTTCAGACCAAAGACTATTTACTAACAGTATCTAAAGTGTTACTTCTCATAGGCATTTGTACTGTATTTATTTCCCAATAGAAACGAAGCCCTTGTGGGTCTCTGACCTACCCCGAGACGCACCCTTTAGACTCTCCTATTGTATAGAGACCGGCTTCTCATTCACCTGTAATACTAGATTTTGCTGAATGTGGGGACCCTCAGGTAAACTGACATTATTCCATGTTAAGAACTTGAGCTTTGGCATGAAAACCCCTGGGTTAACCAAGCACAGACTATTAGATATTGAGCAAGTTAATGAACTTCTCTAAGCTTTGTTTCTTTGAGGATGATACTATTTAGCTCATAAAATCATTATGAGGTTTAGATGAGATAAGGTATATTACATAAAGTGCCTGAGGCATGGTAAATGCCAAACACATATGGAGACATTACTTACAAAACAGTAAAGTAACATGCTGTTCATGCCTTCTGCAGTCTAGATCCTATCCTGGCTTTTCACTTATGACCTTTTTCATGACCCAAAATGATTAGACTGGGGCAAACAGGTGAGGCTGCCAAAAGCTAAAGGTGAGCAGTCCAGGGCTCTGGCCAATATCTTGATATCCTTGGAACATATTTGTGAAGGGGGGCAGCATGTGCCACCCCAAAACATGCCTCTTTCGCATAAGGATTCTTTTGAGCTGATTGTTTTGAGAAATTGCAGACACAGGAGAAGCTCTGAAAATAAGTAGAAGTTACCCTTTTATAAGAGAAATTCACATTAGATGTGTGTCTGTAACAGGAAGAGCAATTATAAGAGATAATTTTTCACCCAAGAGACCTAGCTACAGGGCAAGCTCAGTTCACCAAATATTTCCTCTTTGTACCTTCCTAGGCATTGCCTTCTCCCTTCAAGTCCAGACCTTAGCTCAGGATGGTGTACAAGCTTCCATCGTCTGGTTGTCTTTTAAATCTCATATCTTTGTGGGCTCCCATAATTAATTAATTTAAGTTAATTCACATTTTAAATTTAAATTAATTAACTAGATTAAATACAATTAAAATTATTTTTTTTCTTCCATTAATCTGTCTTTTACACAGGGGTCTCAGCCAAGAACCTAGAAGAGTAAAGGAAAAATGTTTTCCTCCCCTACATTTGGTATGCATATTAGGGAGCCCCAGAACATCAGTTGGAAGTTTTTCTATAAAATAATAGTCCCACCTAATACATAGGAGGGAAGTTGCATCCTGGAACAGTTAAGGCTGCATAACTCCTGAGTACCTGATAAACACTGGTACTATGGCAAATAAAGAGTGGTACTGAGACTTAGTCTTCAATAATCCTGGAAATATTTACTCAAACCAATATGTTTATTGTAATATTTGTGTCAGTTATTTTTTATTAAAATTTTCACTTTGAAGCAATTGTAGATTTATATGCAGTTATAAGAAATAATTCAGAGAACAAGAGAGAGATCCCACGTACCCTTTACTCATTTCCCCTCAGTGATAACAACTTGCAAAACTGTATAGCACAGTGTCACCACCAGGATATTCATGTTGATGCAGCAAAACATTTCCATCACCAGAACAATCCTTCATGTTGCCATTTTATAGCCACGCCCACTTCCCTCCTGCCTGCATCTCACCTTAACCCCTGGCAACCACAAACGTATTCTCCATTTCTATAATGTTGTCATCTCAGGAACAGTATATAAATGGGATCATACGGGTTTCTTGTTGCTTCAGACTATAGTAGATGACAGTCAAAGCGTACATAGATGGTCTCTCAGTGAGCTAGGAATATGGGTGGAGCATATATTAGAGGCTTGAAGGTTATAAAGCAAAAAAAGTGGACAAGGGCCTACCATATGCTGAATGCAATCATTTAGATATTATTCCATAGGCCATGGAAAGCTGTTTAAGAACTAATTTTGAATCGTTAATTGGAAATTAACAATTTCAGATGTGTGATTCAAAGAGCTCACTCTGGCAGCTATGTACTGGAGTCATCGAGGTTGGAAGCAGGAAGAACAATCAGAACATGATGTTAGAAGTCCATGGAAGGGGTTATAAAGAGCTGAGCTAAGCAGCGGCAAGAAGAGTACGATAAAGAAGATATGAAAAGTGGAAGAGAAAGTATGGAGGTGAAGGACTGAAGGCCAGGACTCTGGCTTGGGTGACGTGTTGGGGAGGAAAGCCATTTGCCAGGACAAGTGAAGGACAAGATCAGAGTTAAGAAGATGAGTCCAGTTTTCAAATACTCATTTCAAGGTACTTGTGGGACATCTGCGGACAACGTCCAGGAGGAAAGGTGGGGCGAGAGCTCTGAAGGGAGGGCCATCTTCCACAGACACGTAAGAGGAAATGGAATCCACAGTGACAGAGAGGTCTGAAGAGACTGGACACAAACAGCAGACAGAGCAAGACAAGTTACTTGTCTTCTATTTTCCTACCTTCACATTAGGTATAATGAAAACCATAAAGGGTACATCATATTTCCAGGGGGGAAAGAATGCAATACCAGGCTTAAACCATTATAGAATTTTATAAATTCAAGGTGTTACTACTGCAATAAAGAACTATGATGAAATACTAGCAAGTTTTTAGCTCCTTTTATTTTTTCTTTTAGCACTAAGCACTTTTTAAACCTTTTCCAAACATCCAAGTCATGCTCCTATTTTAGAAGAACTCAGGAAGGAAGACATATAATTACAGTGATATTCTGAGTAGTTGTTTAGGCACAAACAGTAGCTTCCACATCCAGAATCTTATAATTAGGGGCAAGTGCTCAGCCAAGTCCAGAACCAGTGGGGTGGGAATATGTAAAGCAAAAGGATCAGATCTTCACCGAAAAAGTGTAAAACCAACACCCACGTGTCTCTTTTCTTCTTCTGGTACATCCAACTCTGAATTTTCCATTAGCATATTGCTCTGAATACCTTCTGCCAACAAAAGCTGAGTGGAGGACAGATAGTCATGTGCAAGAGAGCTCTCTTGCAAATCACAACTTAAATAGTCAGATCTAGTCATCTCTCCTCCTCTCCAGTTCTAGCACTATCCCCAGCCTCTCCATGGGAGTGACTTATTTCCTTCACTTTTTAAAATAGTAACAGGATTCATGAATACTATAGTGACAGCACAGAGAGAACTCCGAATGGGTTAATAAAGAAAATGCACAGAAGTACCTAACTGCAAAAAAATTCAATGCTAAACCATAATAAACTCCATGTATCTGAGAAATAAAATCACAGATTTGCAACTATTCAGGAGACTTCACGAATTCTATCAAACCTACACATGTACTTATCAAGCTGTTTCCCTCTTATTAAACTGAAGGATACAGGAATCATTTATTCAACTTCTTCCTGTCACAGTGATTAGTGAATACTTTAATTCCTCTAGCCAGTATCTCTCTGGTGAGGACTGTAAGCAAGTCACTATGCCAGCCTGGGGCTTGAGGGAGAGAGACTAGCTTGAAAAATTTACAGTCTGGTGGATACCAGTGAATTAATAGAATCTTGATTGTGATGTTATCAAAATCTTTCCACATTTGTAAAGAATTCCATATTACCTAAGGGACCTCAGGAAACCACGGGCATGCGTACTGTGGATTCTCCATATTTGCTAATTCTATTTTTTGGATAAAGCTACCTATAGGGAGTTAATCTTATTTAGCACTGCCTAATTTCAAAGAGGGTGTGAGCTAGCAGCTAAGCGTCCCAGGTACGAATTGAATAAAGGAGACCTGAGCAATTACAATAATGAATCCTACATAACCAGATGGTGTGCCAAGACTACATCTGCCCGGGGGGCGGGGGGTGGGGGAGAATGAGTATTGATGCACGGAGTCATTCTGTGTCATTCTGAAGCTTTGCTGGATATCAAGCCAAGGCTGGTTTGTGGTTTCATAATGGATGGAATTCAGTAAGATATACATGCCCTCCAGGAAGGCCCCATCCACCCCTAGTCCATGTCTCTGCTTTTCATCTAGGCTTCATCTGTATTGGGAAGAATTACTCTCAGTTACCAGCAAACTTAGTGATGCTGAGCTCCCTGCATGGAGGAGCAGAGTGACGCCCCTGCATGCTGCTATAAGAGTCGGGATGGGGTGGGAGGGGAAATCATGTTGAGGGCTGGTGCTGGGAATCAACACCAACAGAACAGACCTTCTGCAGGTTTGGGCAGGGAAGTAGTGTTGGGAAAGGTTGAGAAGGGAAGAAACATAACAGTGGTTCTCTGCTCTCCCTGGAACGCATGATTTCTTGCTTTTAAATCAAGAATGGGTTTTGTAGGCTGGCTGGCTCTTCATTTGTCTAGTAATGATTGAGGGATACCAGCCAGTTTAAATCTGCATTCAACAAATGTTTCTTGCGCACCTGCTATGTGCCAGGTTGTTCCAGGGGCTGGAAAAACAGAAATGAAGAACTCAAGGAGCTCATATTCTGGGTGGGTGGGGGGATAAACATCCAAAGAGTAAAAAACTAGCATCCCTGTAGCACTGATCACCCCAGTTCCCTTGACCCAAGGACTCACCATTTTACATGTTTGCATGTCCTTGGCCTCCCATGCACAGGCTCTGCCTACGTAGGACCGTTGGCATGACAACAAGGCACTCATTCTTGACTCTACGCTTTCCTCCCTCATCCTATTCACCCTCATGCTTTACTTTCTGCCACATCCACTCATATGCCTTGTCTACAACAGAAGCACAATGAGCAGTTTGTAGGATTTAACCAGGACCCACGGCCTGAGGTTCCACTCCCCACTTTCCATTTTGATGGACTTCCTGGCACAACTACATCCCCTGCTTAGCCCTTGGTTTATTACAAGCTGTCAGCTTTTGTACTTGCCCCTCCCATTGTTCACTTACATATATACTCTTCCCTGCACCAGCTGTCACGACTGACCAATAGATGACTCCCAACACACTCACCACTCTAGTGCCCAACACACCTGCCTGTGCTGAGAAACAACAGTATCTGTCCTCCTTCCCTTGCCCGGGAGGCTGTACTATGCCTATAGGCCTCAACAGGGGTGATGCCTGTCCACCATGCCCAAGACATCCCTCAGCCCTACTGGACCCATTCTTATGGACACCCGCACTTTTAATAAACCAGAATAACCAGCTCTCTGGGGCCTGGGCCTAGGCTCCCCAAGAAGGGTGAGGGTGGCAGTGAAAGCCCCAGCCTCTGCACTTGGGCATGAACCTACTGGAGCAAGCCTGAGCTGGGACATTTGTGAAGCACTTCCCGGTAGCACTTCTGATTTGTTATTATCATCTGAGGATGTTGTTTAGGCATCTTTACTGTCTACATACAAGATAATTTTATCCTGAGGGAAAAGTAAATGGTTGGTGTTGGTTGATGACCAGCTCTGTGTAGCGCTCCCTAACAGATGACAACACCTAAGAAGCAAAGGTTTTCTGTCTAGTGCCCTCCCCCTCTTCAGGGGACAGGTCATGTGGCTTGTCTTGGGTCTCACTTCTTCCCACTCCCTTCTTTCTCTTCCCCTCTCAATAATGTAGGTCATTTGCTAGTCTGCAGGAGAGTTGGGGACAGAAAAACTGTCCTAAATAGAGCTAGAAACTAAATCAAAGGCATGGCCTCTGGTGAGCTTCTCTGTGTCAAAGGAAATCAGACCCTCCAGGCATTTTTGAGGTCTTGGGGAGATGAGACACAGATTCATGAAGTAGAAAAAGAAGTCCTATAAAGCAATATAACCAACAAATGCAAATAAAAATCATAGGGCTATAAATTCTAGATGGGCCTGGACTAGAGATGCAATATAGAGATGACAGTAAAAGAAGGCTTGCTGGAAACACATCCTCCCGATAGAGTGGGTATGGTGCCTGCTGGCAGTCAGCACCACATCAGCCGCCAAGTAGAAGGAAGATTGGGCAGGGATGCTGGGGAAAATCCAGTGTCTGTGACAAGCTGTCAGACCGGCATTAGCATTCCCCTGACCTCAGAGGAGCTCACATTTGAAGGTCTCGCCTGATCAAACACACTTTCTGCATAATGAAGTATTGAAATAAAAAACCCTAAAGGTCTCCTTGGAACTATCCTGCCATTTGGAACACGTCATATCCCCATGTGGCCCCCTTTTTTTTTTACATTTTAACTCTTAATATTGAAGAAAATGACTTTTTTTTTTTTTAAGGAGTTACTGACACCTGGTCCATGTTCTTTCTTCCAAACTGGGTAACAAAGGTGTTAGTACTTCTCACATAATAAATAATACTTAAGTTGATCTAATACATTCCTGAATAAGACAGTAAGACAATCCTAAAATAAATAATTTAAACAGAACTGCTAAATGTATTTTACCCACTTATACATTATGTATATACTTTAAGTACATTTGCTTTTCTTTTTTATCTTAATATTGATATTTTTTCTTTTCTAAATATTTTTAAATATATTTTTTATTTATTTCAGAGAGGAAGGGAGAGGGAGAGAGAGAGAGAGAAACATCAATGAGAGAGAGTCATTGATTGGCTGCCTCCTGCAGGCCCCACACTGGGGATTGAGCCCACAACCCTGGCATGTGCTCTGACTGGGAATCTAACTGTGACCCCTTGGTTCATAGGTCAATGCTTAAACACTGAGCCACCAGCTGGGCTGCTTTTCTTTTTCAAAGAATAGAAACATCACTTTTTCAATTTGTTATCCAAATTTTAGAGGCATATTCTTTTTACTACATATTAGTGTTAACAGATATATATTCAAACTTCCTAAAGGAAGTCACCTGGAAATGTGTCCTACGTTCATACTTGTTGCATTATCAAAAATGAATACTAAGTTTACCTAAGATAGGCTGACTCTATGAAACAGTATGATTCAGGGGTCAGAACTACTGGGCTGCCATCCCATTCTTAGATTCTCAGGAGTCTGTAATTAATTCTCCACAACTCATCTTGGGTGTATGTATATCATTAGCTTTTGTCTGGACAACAAAGAGTTCAAGGAACCCTCAGGGTGAATAGCAACATTGGAGGTGTTTGGTTCTTATCCAGCTAATAACTTCATTTCTGAGAGGTCACACCCAAACTCCAACAGCTGCAAGAAAGGAACCAGCGCCTATAAGACTATGATTGCTGGGATGCTTATATCCCTGGGCTCAAAGTCCTAAAGGATTAAAACGGCAATTCTTTCCCATGCAGACTTAGGTTCCTCAAAACCACGCAAGGAGGCACTATTTGTGGTGGAAGAGCTTAAAACCTTATACAGAAAAAACAGGAAACCTTGGCAGACTCAGGTTGCACATACACTTAGGAAGCACCTATATTCTTAGGGTTACTAAAATATACCAACAAAGGCAGAACTTGAAATAGAAATAATGTTTAAATTATTTTCCTTGTTTTACATGAATAATATGAGTAATGTACAAATTAATTTCCTTTTATCATTCTTTGTTCACTGGAATTTTAACTGGCTATTCCTCTCTCACCATTTCAGCATTAGAGGTGTCTAATTAGTTTTATTTTGTTATACATATCTTCAAAAGGAGTATCTTTTCTTTTTCATGTGGGTAGGTTTCTTATTAATATACCTACACTCTATCTGTTAGAAATGTTTCCAAAAAAAGCCTCACAAATGAAACCAAACAAAAAAGGCAGTTGCTCAAAGCTTTCATCAGGAACCTTGGACCTTCCACCTCTCAGCTCCTTCTATCCTTACTCAGGAGATTTTCTTCCTCATGGTTGCAAGATGAGAAAGAGCAAGGGGGAAGAGCAACATGCATTTCTCCGGGAGGCCATTTATTGGGGAAGGAAAGCCTGTAGGATATTCGCCTACCTCTCATTGGTGTCCCATCACACCCTCAGCTGAAAGGAATGTAATTTTTAACTGATGATATTTCTGCCCTAAACAAATGGGCATTTTGTTAGTCAGAAGGAGATAATGGAATCCAGTAGATAGGTACCTATATTTGCTACAAATACCATTCTGCATGTGTAACTATGGGATGGTTGACTTCCATTGCCTACTTCCCACTGTCTCAGCTCTTCCGTTTCTCGAGTCATACACTCCCTCAGGCTTCGGTTCTTAGGCCCTTTCAATATTCTCCTCTTAGCTTTCCAGTATTCTGCTTCAAAAACTTCTCTTCCTTTCCTGCCAACTCTCTCTGCCTTCTTTTGTCTATGCCAATTACTTTGTTCCTTCCACCCCTTTTTTTTTCTGAGTACCCCTAACAAAAGCTGCTCCTGATTCAAAATCCTTTTGTTAGCTAAAACATACCCAGAAGTAATTTCATGTTTATCCTCTTCTATGTCTCTCATTAAATATCAGACATGACTCGGATATTTTTTTAATCTATAAAATTATACACCTATAATATTAGTGTGAGCTTGCTGACAAGGGAGGCAGCACTCAGGTATGTCTTTGGTTATTGATTAAAGGGCATGAGCTCAGGTGACTCAAAGATACATTATTGTGTCAAAGAGGCAGAGTCTTAGTCAAAATCATGAAGGTTTAAGTGGAGAGTCTCAGACTCTGGTAGGAGCAAGGCAGTGTGGAGATTGGAAAATATTTGCCTTTGTAGCCTTATTTTTTAACTTAAAAAATTATTGATTTTTAGGGGGGGAAGGAGGGAAAAAGGGAGAGAGAGAGAGAGAGAGGGAGGGAGGGAGGGGGAGAGAGAGAGAGAGAGAGAGAGAGAGAGAGAGAGAGAGAGAGAGAGAGAGAGAGAGAGGTTGATTCTCATATGTGCCTTACTGGGGGTCAAACCCACAACTTTGGTGTATCAGAACGACTCTCTAACCAACTGAACTACCCAGCCAAGGCTGCCTTTGCAGCATTTGTAAACACGTTGTAATACTTTGCTGATTTACTGATGAAACTATGAAAAGAGAGTATACACATCGAGTGATGAATCTGCTGTGAGCACATGCTGTAGGGAGGAAGAGACGGGTGGCTGAGATGCTGAAGTGGGCAGCCAGACTCACCCAGATACATACAGAAATAGAAGCGTAAAGTCAGCATATAAGAACCCCTCTGTCACCTACAGCAGCTGGGGCTGTCTGGGAGAAGTCCAAACAACTTTGCTCCCAAGAGTAAGCTCACGCACCCCAGTTGGACAGTTTGGGACGTGAGGATGTGACGGTTGGAGAAAGAGTGGGATGCTGGTAGCAGTACCCAGCTCAAGTCTCAATCCTTCACATCCCAAGAGCAAAACAGTAAGCATTCAGTTGATTGAACCAATACTCGGTTATTTCAGCAAACATTTGATGTTACTTCAGAATGCTCCTGGAGGCCTTGGCTCTCATCTTCTGCAAAGAGTTCCTTGTACATAGAGTACGCTCCCTGAGCTGAGTTCTGGTCAACAGTTTTCTTAATCTTATTATGTCTTCAGAAATGTTTTGGTGCCCCTTATAGGTGACTCTGTCAGATAGATGCCCAGTAGACCTCCTTCTTAATCTGGCTTTGAAAACATCTAGACTCTAGCTAGACAAGTTTTCTCCTCTACCTAGGCGGCCACATGTTAAAAGAGTTTATTGAGAGAGAAAAAAATGTAGTGAACCACAGAAAGTTAGAAACTCTTTTAACTGATATTCCATGAGACTATGGAGAGCATGGGGGGATGTGAGGCTCATACAATCACAGAATCAGGGAACCACACATAAGAAATGGAAATGGAGGGCCTTCGTCTTCTTTTCTCTTTTCCTTTTTCTTGTCCTTTTTTCTTCTCTTCCTCCTTCCCTCCCTCCTTCCCTCCCTCCCTCCCTCCCTCCCTCCCTCCCTTCCTTCCTTCTCTTCCTGTCTCTCTCCCTCCTTCCTCCCTCCCTTCCTTCCTTTCTTTTTTTGGTAATATAAATAGATGTCTTTGTAACTTCTCATGATTCATGGAGACTGAGCAAAATGTTAATGACTTATAATCACTTATATTGGCAAATGAGATTCTTAGGCCCCATCTTCCCTCCTGGAAAATAAAACTCAGGTTATGAAGGGTGAAGGTAGAGATGCCTTAGCTTTGAGTTAAATCTTGAGAAGAATATAAGAAACTAGAACAGAGGTCCTAAATTGCTGCTTTCCAGCACAGATCTGATCTGATGAACTGGTTCAAGTATACTACTTTATACTAGTAAAAGAATTACTATGTACTTACATGTCCAAGAGACTATGCTAAAGAACTTACATACATGCTCATGACGTTGATTTTCTCTATTTTATAGATGAGAAAAGTGAAGTTCAAAATTTCATAAACTTAAGATTCCCTAGCTGGTAAGAGGCAGAGCTGATATTCACACCCAAGGAAATTATTTGAGCTTGGCCTCATTAGTAGATAGGGATAATTAAAGCTACTTGTAGAATAATTACTAAATAAATAAATAGCTGGGACGTCCCAGGCATCTAGAACTAGGCATTGAAGCATACATAGAGTATATTATTAACTTTTGCTTTCCCTAAATGTTTTCTCATTTAAAGGAAATTTCTGCAAGTCTTTCTCTTGGTAGTTAGCTATTGTGGACCAGAATCCCTGATGCGCCCAGGACTGGACAGGAAATGGCCAGACATTTCTTTGTACATTTAGAGAGAAACTGATTCTTGCTGCAAATCACTGAATGGGGATACGAAGAGGGTGAGGTGAGAAAGGAAAGGGTCTAAAAACTTGTGCTTTGATGCATTCACATGGTGAATGCAGACTTAATTTCCATATCCTAGACATTCTGCTGCATAAAATGTACAATACCAGAGGTATGCATCTCTGTCTCAAGGACATTAAGTGCCAATTACACTTGAGAAACTTAAAATGTACTTTTTTTTCTTTGAAATGGCAGCATGTTATTTGCTGAGGGTAAATAGTTACCTTCCTGTTCCATGTGACCTTTATAGGGAAGGTATGTTTGGTGTTGGCTTTAAGGAAGGTGGAGTTGGGCATGGTGAGGCATGAACCTGGGGGAAAGAGCTCATAAACACAGAGAGCAGGCTCTGCAATGGCTTAGCTCTGTGACCTTTAGAACAGGACTCTGCTTTTCTGTGTTTTGGGCCCCCTCTGGAAGAATGAGCTAATGATATTTTCCACGTGCCTCACAAATAGCAGTTCCCAAGAAGCTGTCTGTCTTCTGTGTCTTTTGGGACCTTGCAGTTGACATTGGATGAACACTTTCTACTATATTCAAAGCATTGCGCCTTAGGTGATGGATAGGACAGAGAACAAAAGGGAATTCACATACAGTTTTCTATGCATGGAATCATTTACAAGTGGGAAATATTAGAGCCAACTCTAAGGGATAGTGAATAAGATACAAAACACCCTTTGATCTACATCACCCCACTTTCCCCTCCCCCCAGATCCTGACTATCACCATTCTATAAAATTGGATTTACAACTCAACATAAAATAATTTAATTAAAAATGAGCAAAGGACCTGAATAGACATATTTCTAAAGAAGACATACAAACGGGCAATAGGTACATGAAAAGGTACAACATCACTAATCATCACGTGAATGCAAATCAAACCACGAGATCCACCTCACACCTGTTAGGAAGGCTATTCTCAAAAAGAGCTAACAAATGTTGGCGAGGACGTGGAGAAAAGGAAACTATTATACACTGTTGGTGGGAGTATAAACAGTACAGCCATTATGGAAAACAGTATGGCAGTTCCTCAAAAAATTAAAAACTGAATTACCATATGATCTAGCAATCTCACACCTGGGTATCTATTGGAAGGAATTGAAATCACTATCCGGAAGAGATATCTGCTCACCTGTGTTCATTGCAGCATTATTCACAATAGCCAAGACATAGAAACAACCTAAGTGTCCATTGGCAAATAAATGGTTAAAGAAAATCTCTCTCTCTCTCTCTCTCTCTCTCTCTCTCTCTCTCACACACACACACACACACACACACACACACACACACACACACACACACACCAAACTGGTTCAGAAAATTACTCTTTTGGAGCAAAGCATACCTATCCAGTGTATTTTTTAGAAGTTTTCAGACAAGTATGGTTTTAGCCTGATTTTCAATCTTTGTATTGAAAGTGGGAAAGACTGGCTAATCTTGAAAAATCCTAACAAAACAATAAAGGTCTAAAGACAGAAGTCATGGATTTTCATGGCCACTCATCTACAGTGATTCTATACTGGACACCGTGGTCCAGTCTCCCCTTGAAGTTTGAGACACTCATTCCCCAGCTGCTGGGAGTGTTGGCAGCTGCTGGCTCTTGGCTGAGTTTGTCTCAGGGGATTACCCTCAGCTAAAGAGAGCTGCCGTGCCCAAGATCATGCCCACTTCCTGGGCGGTCCTCACCCAGGGATGGGTAGATGCGGCTGAATAAGCGCCAGGCAGCCTTGCCCTAAGTAGGTCAAGACTGAAAGAAAGGTCATTCCAGTTCCAGAGTTTCCCCTGAGGGATTGGCTTAAGTCTTTGTTAAAACAGCTTTTCAAGTTCAACACCTCCTTCTGCACAAACCTGTTTCTCCTACTTCCCTACAGGTGTGAATCCCAAACACCTTCCTGCATGTTCATCTCTAGCTGGCAACAGATTCTAACAAATCCCATCAGCCCTGAGGACAGATTGTTCACCAGAGGCCACCAAAGTGGTGTGTGTGTGCACATATGTACAGGCACATATGTGTGTTCTTGTGTTTTAATTTGTGAAAATAAGAATGGTAAAATCATCTGGCAGTCTAAAATAGGACTGGAAAATAAATTTATTGGTTTTTAAACTTCCCATCATGATGTTCAATTTTTCTTTTTAAAAGTCTCAATTTCCTCCTCCAAAAGGAGTTACAAAAGGCAACAATGGATCTACATCAGAAACATTCAGAGAGGAATTAAGCGATCAAATTCATTTCCTTCAATGATGCACTAGACTTATCATAGACTGTCAACCACAGTTAGCTATCCTAGATAAGGCATTTACAAAAGAATAAAGCCTTTCAAAGTTCAAGTTAACATTTAAGGATGCTTTTTGGCTGATTAGATTGTTAGACCCGGAACCAAAGGTCAAGGTTTCAACTCCTGGTCAAGGGCATGTACCTCTGTTGCAGGTTCAATCCCGGCCCCGGTCAGAGGCAAGTTTGGGAGGCAACCAGTCAATGTATCTCTCTCACATTGATGTTTCTCTGTCTCCCTTCCTCCCTCCTTTCCACTCTCTCTTTAAGGATCAATGGAAAAAATATCCTCAGGTGAGCATTAAAAAAAAAAAATACTCCACCATCTTTGGAAAAAATGAAAGACAGAAAAATAACTCAAGGAAATTATCCCTTCCCTCTCCCTCCCCCCCCAATTCATCTTAGTTCTTTTGTAGAGTAGTCAGCAGGGGCAAGTGAGCACAGGGCCTAAAAAGGCAGCCTGATGGAAGTGCCGCTCCTTAGGATGTGGCTGGTCCTTCTATAGAGCAAGAGGCCGGACTCACTGTCCACCACACCAGACCTGTTAAAGTGTTGATTTGTCTGGAACTGACATGCTGATGCTAAGCTAGTATCTGCAAACTTCCACAGAGAACAATACATAGTGTCTAAGAATATGGTAAGGTGGAATCAGTTTGGATATTAAAACATATGAATTCGTATATGTAAATACCTATTTCATGCCTCAAAGTAGACAGTTCTGTAGACATATTCTAGGTCTTTTGATATCCTTGTTTTTGTGGAAATTTGGATAATTTGAAAAGAACATTTCTTAAGCCAATCTAAACAGTTAGGGCACAAGGTACTCTGAAATGTGGTGGGAAATCAAGAAGGCCAGATGTGGGCGAGAGGTGTGTGAAAGAGCCTGGCATCCTGTGATATTCATCTTGGGCAAAAGTTTGGCTTCAAAAGGTTTTTAAAAACATAAAATACACATTTTTAGAGGAAATCATCTTGGGTTAAAAAATTACCTTCTTTAGAGTGATAAGTACTATATACATTGCTACATTTTAAGCAAACACTTGAAGCAAGAGTATACAGCATAATGCAATGCTTCTGAAGTGAGGTTCCATATTACCTGTGTTAGAATCATCTGAAATGATTTTAAAAATTCAGATTCCTGGCCCCACTCCAGACCTACTTAGTCTAGGATTCTACACAATAACTAGCACACCAGGTGATTCCTGGGCACACAAAAATGTAAGAAAAATTGGCATAATATGATGACTAGCTTTAGGGCCAAAGGAGTCTTCAAAGATAAATCTAGCCCAAACCCCATAGATTGTGATCAAAGCACACAGGTATGTTACAATACAAGGTTTAAATAATGAAGTCGTCTGAGATCCTTTTACTTGAACAAATATTTATGGATGACCAACTCTCTGGGAGATGTAAAGATGAATGAGATATAATTCTTGTTCTTGTAAATCTAAAATGTCATCTTTCTAATTTTCAACTAAATATGTAATTTAAACTTTCCTCAATTCTGTTTTTATTCTTACATCTTTTCATGTAAGATCGTCTCTTGGAAGTCATTTAATATAATGCTCATAAAATTCCAATATAATTTTATTTTATCCTTTCCATTTATTTCCCCATTCTAAGATCAATACTAATGTGGTGGATGGGTGAGCTGGGGAATAGGAATAATTCCAATCTACTCTGCTATCAAACTTTAAGAGACAGGCATGTGGCTTTAAAAGACAAAATCAAATTAATAATATTCACGATGTCTGTGCTTAGTCTCTGAATGCAATTTGCAACACTACTATTAATTTGTTGGTGTGAGCATGACCCAGTCCATTCACTGTTTCAAGGAATTCTTGGTTGTACAACATTAAGGTTCTAACTCCAGCAACAAAAGCCCAGGCCTGGAGTCTATGCTATATTTTAAGACTTGAGTTTCAACTTGAGAACTTGCAGAATATGTTCAACTTTAGAAACTCCTTGAGAGACTAAAGTAGTAACTATTCAGAAGTGCACAAGGTCCAACTCTTAGCCTTTACTATCTAGATGAAGACCAGAAAGTTTCTCTCAAATGTAGCTTTTAATGAATTTAGGTCAAGCTAATATACAGTGCGTAGCTGGCTTCTAAGACTCAAAAAGGCTGACGGAATGCAAGATACTGCCTCAATCCTTGTTCTCTAAATTTGAGTTTATGGAGCCCCCATTGAAGTGACTGCAAAGGCATTAAATTCAAGCTTATCCTCCCTCCGAGGACCACATGAGTCTGCTCATCCTTGATGAACGGGACTTTTTAGTAGATTGAACACTTACCAGTACAATGTAAGTATTATACACATCATAGGAATCAGAGTGGGCTCCTCTCTCATTTGGTTCTCTGAGGTCAACCCTTTGCTGAGCTCCCTGTGTGACGTCTTCACTTCAGTCAGCAGAAGGTGAGTGGGGTTCTTGGGTTGAGATCTTCACTGCCACTGAAGATTTTGGGTAGCATAAACTTTATGGTTTTCACTAGGAGAGACAAATTCATTTGTCCTATTCTAAAGAATACTGACAAATGTGATACTCAAAAATAACAAGACAAGAAAATGTAACTGAATACCAAAAAAAAATAAATAAATAAAAATAATAGGCAATAAAAGTAGATCCATTGGGCAGGGTCCAGATAATGGGAATAGCAGACATGGATTTTATTTATTTTTTAAAAATATGTTTTTATTGATTTCAGAGAGGAAGGGAGAGGGTGAGATAGAAACACCAATGATGAGAGAGAATCATTGATCGGCTGCCTCCTGCATGCCCCACACTGGGGATTGAGCCCGCAACCTGGGCATGTGCCCTGACTGGGAACTGAACTGTGACCTAGTTCATAGGTCAATGCTCAACCACTGAGCCATGCTGGCCAGGCAGCAGACATAAGGATTTTATAATGTCTGTGCTTAATATGTTTAAAGACATAAAAAAAATTAGATTGAGAACATTGGAAGAGTCCTGCGAATTTAAAAACAATACGAAACGGAAATTCTAGAACTGAAATATTTGATAAATGAAACCAAGAACTCAATCAATGGCTTACTATTAGACACACACTACCAACAAAACTTTTCATTACAGAAGTTACTGGTTGACCTCCCTCAACTCTAATCTCATAAAAACCTTAGCCTTTAAAAAGCAACCTCGTTTGCCCTGAAGAGTTCACCTGGCAGGGCTTTATCTCAGGCAAATAGGCATCTGTAGTGTTTGACTCGCTTTTGACTTTTAAGTCCTTGCCTTCACTGCTCATTTTATTTTGACATATTTGAAGACTACCGTTGGCTCTGTTCCAGTTAAGTTGTAGTAGCCTTCTCTAGACTCTGAGTTCCTCTCTGCAACCCCAAGACTAGCAAAGCACCTGTGGACAAAAAATAGTCCTTCACATGAATACAAGAATTGGACTTTAAGAGTAGAAGGAGGGGGGGAAAAGGGGACATCTGTAATCCTTTCAACAATAAAGATTTTTTAAAAAGTGTAGAGGGAAAGTGAGGGAAGGGTTAATGAGAAAGACTGAAGAAACAAACCGTAGGCCTGAACTGCAGGACACTTGGAAGTTGCTTCTCACCTCAAGGCAGTTTCTTCTGCCTGTGCTTTTCCTAGCTGCTCATCCCCACCCTCCATCTGGCCAGCCCTCCCTTCACCATGATTGATAGAAGTGTGAAACACTTCTTGTTACTAAAAGGTATCATGTTTATTCTCTCTGAGAGTATTAAAAAATGGAAGACTGCACCTAAATCCTTACTGCTGGTGATGGAGCAGGGGTCTCACCTGTTTCCACTTCTCTAATAGTAATATTTCTCCCATCTCACATGTTTAGCAGAGAGCTCAAAGGTACAAATATTATCTAATGGGATGGAAATTGTTAAGATCACAATATGATACTGAATTTACTATTTAGTCACCTTGACTCAAGACTAGAATACTAACGCAGAAAAAAAGTGAACTGACCTTTTCCTGTGTGCAGTACATGAGGTGGAAAACGGGGTCCCTGTATTTGTGTTGTCTCTATATCTCCCTTCTCCATCCAAACCACTGAACTAAATAAAGAGCGAGGCCCCTGAGGAATGAGCTTTGTTCCCTGCTTTGTTCATGGGAGAGGGCTACTGTTCCTAAAAGACAGTTCTGAAATGCCAGAAACAGTTAAGATTTAATTAAACTACATTGTCCTTGGCTCTAGAAGCCAGATTGTTACTGGTCAGACTTTCTGCCATTCTTTCTCATATGAAAGAGGGTGTAGACTGACTGGTTTAGAATCAGGGTATTAGGAGATTTGATGTCTATGTTACCACACCCCAGTCTCCTTGGTGTGATTTTGACTTATATAAAAGCTAACAAAATAAATTAAATATTTGCTGACCTTGTGTATACAGAATAGCTTGGGTTGAATCTTGGGAGGAATAACTGTAGGGGAGGTGAAAGAGGAAATAACCGTGACAACTCCAAATTTTAACATGATATGCCATAGGGTGAGGTTAATTTTTAAATCTTAGGTGTGAGAAGTACAATACTTTAGAGAGGAAACCACTACCATCCTGTCACATAAGATGGAGTCTGAAGAATAATGGTACCAGTTCAAAGGAAACCAATCTACATTCTTTAATGTAATTTAAAAGAATAATTAACCCCACTGATACTATTAACTGTGCTTTTGGGTAAAGTCACTGCTTCACCTCTTCACAGCATCCATTTCTCTTGCTCTACTTATTTCAGTTTCAGTAACAACAGAAAGTTTGAGTAATTACTCATCTAATTATGTATAATTAGGTGTAAAGAGGAAAAAAGAAAATTCTTTAAGACATCCTGACAAGTAAGTTTCAAATAATTCTATGCAGTGATCTAGTTATCAAAGAGCAAATTTAGAAAATATTCTGTAAGTTTAGGATTGGTAAAGACTACTGAATTAGTAAGAGGCCAAATAAATTTCTATTGCTTAATATGTAGCAAAAATTTTATTTTAAGGCATTAATTTACATTGAGGTCATCAATTGCCCTAAATGAAGTCATTTGTGATCTTAAAATTTGAACACACAGCTGTTTGTCATCCCTGTCCACCCTCTAAGTCAACAGTGTATAATAAAGAACACTGGATATGGCCATGTTTTGAAACTTCAGATTCAGGTTAAATTTCACCACTCAGTTCTGCTTCACTTATCCTCACCGAGTCACTGGACTTCTGAATACCAGTTTTCCATTTGGTAAATTTGAGGATTTAGTAGTCTAAGAGGGTCTAAGGACAATAAAACATGAAATGAAGGTCTAACCTGATCAAGATCAGGAGACTTTCAGATGGAAAAATAATACCAACTATCATGAATACTTATGGATCTCAGAAATAGCTAGTCACATGTCTAATTTAGGATCACTAAGAAAATAGAGGACATTCATTTATTTCCCAACTCTTTTTTCTGCTCTCACTTTCAAAATCTTATTTTAAAGAGGGTGGACCTGATTTGAAAGTAGCTAATTTTTAAAAAAGAGCATAATAAAAAATAAAACCATAAAGTAACATTCTGTTAAGTTTCAAAGCTGATTAGTGTTATAGCGAGGTGACCATGGCTGAAACTGGAGCCTCTGCTATGTCTGAAACCCTAATGCAATGAGATGGAACAGGCACAGCAGGGAGTCTGGTGCAGCCTCACCTGCGTTTGGCTGTTGCTGCTCCGTGTGTGATTTACTTAAGCACAAACAATTCAGACTTCCTGAAACATATTGATGTCAGACTTTTGGGTGATTTTCTTATTGGGGTCACAAATCCAGACCACACTTCTCTGAAGAGAGTAAATATTTTCACTGTCAGTTTCCCAGGGGAAGGGTCAGTTTTCCAGCAGGAAGTGAGGAGTAACAGCTTCAGACTGGGTGAAGGGAAATCTTCATTTTTCTTAGGGTAGATGTCAATTTAGCTCAGACTCTAAACATGTGGTGGTAATCAGAATGCTTCTAGTGGAGGGGGGGGGGTAGGCCAGCTACTTCTGGTGCCTTGGAAACAGGTGCTAAAGAAAAAAACAGCTTGGTGAGAGGCAAGAGAATCCCACTGGGTCTGGGCAGCTCTCATTAATTATTCTATGGAACTTTCCTTCTGTTATTCTGGAACACTCCTGATGTCTGGTCTCTGTTGTGCTGTGGTAGTAAGGCAAGTCCCTCCTCCAAAGCCACATACACGTCACAGCAGAAGATGGCAGTGCCCAGTGCACCATTATGTACCAGGAGGCAACAGCAAAGCACAGGAGAATCCTCTGCCTCACTTTTCACAAAGTAGAGAAATATCTGTGATTCTGTTCCTAACAGCTATCCTCAGCCACAAGGAGTGCCATTCAAAACCTCACTCACCACTTTTGCCAAACAAGATGACATCAATTTAGGGTCAAGGTAGATTCCTACTGGTTTTCAAGTATTTAAAAATGTACCCATATTTTCATTGGGTAGGTTCTAGAAAGAAACATTTCCAAAGGGAAGAGGAAATTCTGGGATTATGCTGGCATGCATTCTTGAAGTCCGGTCTCTTCCTTCTCCTTTCAGTTAATTCCAAGAAAGTTTGTTCAGCTGATGAGAGGGAATTAAAATTCTCAAAAGATATGTAATTCTTTAAAGTCTTCAAAACATCTGATGGAAAGTGGGGCAATAAAAAATCTTAAATAAGAATTACTGCCAATGAGAAGGAAAGAAAGGAAAAAAGAAAATACATGGGATGAAAGAACACAAGAATAGGGAATTCAGAAAGAACCAGAAACTCAAAGGCAAAAAGTGAGGGGAAATTCAACCAAGCAAGTAGGTTTGTAAAAATTACTTTTATAAACAATTAATCAATCTATGTCATGTTATTCTAAGCATAGTTACTGTAACCTCATCAAATACAATTACTTATTATATAAACCTAGTTAGTATGAAAAAGCAATTGTTTTAATTAAAGATAAATCCAATGATTAAAATAACCATAGCTTTCTACTCCTATCTATTTCTGACACATAGACACCAATGAACAGTACAAATTCAGAAAGACAGCCTTGTATAGAATTAAAGAAAAAGTTGAATCATTGCTTCTCTTTTATACTACTTTCTGGATTTTATCACCATTCCTCTACAATCTAACAACAGCAAAATTAATGGAAAGTGAATTTAACTTAAATGCTACCAGGAGTATGTTTGTAGTATTACAGGTATAGAAGTAGGAAAGACAATGCAGTTTAGAGTAAGTTCTATAAAGAAAGATTTGAAGCTAACAAAAGTCAGAACTTGATTAGTTGTAAAGACTAAGATATTGAACTCAACTTAGTTCTATGATGGCAAATCATCAAACAGTTCTATAAACCAGGAAATACTGTTAATCTTCCATTAGACATTCAATAAAGAACCCAAGTAGCTTACATCCTAAGGAATTGCCTAAAAAGAGACAATGAGTATTTCATTATTGCAAAGTAAGCAGCTGTATTCAACTGCACTATGCAGAGGCAATATATAAGAGAGGATAAATACCCTGGACAAATTTTCAGTCCTGTAAAAACCAGCATCAATAACAGAATATGAGTAACAGCAGCACAAACAATTGGTGGTTCTTTTGGCAGAAGAAAGAATTCAACACAAAGATAATTTTAAGAATTTGTTCATTAAAAATAAAAGGTCACAGCGGTTAAGGACAACAGGGGGGTGAGGGCATGTGTGGGGAGGGGTGTGGGATGGGAATGGGGGGACGAGGACAAATATGTGATACCTTAATCAATAAAGAAATTAAAAAAAATAAAAATAAAAGGTCAAAGAGAGAGGCAATAAGTGTTAACTTGAGATAAAAAAGAATACCTGTTTGGGAAGAAGCACTGATACAGGTAGAAACCCAAACAAGTAAGTGTTCTGATTAGGAGTGAAGGCAAGGGTGTTTTTTGTTTTGTTTTTATGAGAAAGGAAAGGGAAATAACTACATGAGTAGAAGGAAGGAATTTCTATAGGTGCAAATAAGCTAAGTTATTCTATAGATATACGTGGTGGTGCTAATTCTAAAATATGTCGTTAATTTTTAGTGGATAATCAGGATGTCTGCTTTCCTGTTAACTTTGCAAACGGTTGTTTGAAATACAATGCTGGTCTGGCCCAGTCCAAAGGTTATATTTCCCAGCTCAAACATTCCAAATGTTGAGTAGTAAGACATGCAAAGCAGTTCCTCTGGAATGGCTGCCCTAGCTCTATTTTAGAATGGTTCCACTTACGTAAATTTTTCACAAATTACAGTAAAATTCCAGGCAGCAATACTAAATTCATTTATTAGTAACAAGTCAAATTCACAGCAAAACGAAGTTTACTTCCGTGTGTTACTAATAGTGACAGATTTATTTGGAGAATGTCAATGTTGCTGAACTTAACCGTAGTTGTTAAATGTTCCTTCAGTCTTAAACACTAAAGCAATTTCTATTTGGACAATCTATATTGTCAGCGCTATTAAATCTGATGTAAAATATATTTGAGATAGAAAATAAGTTTAACAAGAAGATAAATTCAGTAATAATCTTGTATCACTGGACTACACCTTAGGAAAACTTGAAATAGGTGGTAAATCTGCATGTTTAGATAAATAAACCCCTTCTCTAATGACTTATCAATTAGTGATACAACTAAATATAACTAATTTGGAAACTCCTTAGCTTTTCTAAAGCTGTTTAATCCAAATGACAGCGTGTACACGTATGTATATACATACATATGTACACATATGCACATAGGCACTAATAAGGAACATATAGGGTAGCAGGTTACTGAAAATGGAAGCAGACAGGGTAGACTCAAGGGCCTTATGAACATTTGTAATCATTTGCTTAGGAAGAGGTACGTCAATTTTTATTCTTATTTTAAAAGTCCCAAACTGATTTAAATCAATAGACCTGAGCTCTGGATGAAATGTGCCTAAAAACACAAAGTTTTTGGACTATAGATCACATTTCAGAGAGCCTTCACAGAATAAGCAAAGGTGGAAACATGTTTTTACATAGTAGGAGCAAAGAACTTCATATACCTTTTGCAGTATATAGTATACAATGTCTCATTCAGCCCTGGTCAGTGGTCAGAGAGTTGGCCTTCACACCGCAGGGTCCTGGGTTTGATCCCTGGCCAAGAGCAGGGCTTGTGCAGGAGGCAACCAATCGATGTGTCTCTATCACAATTTAAATTAATGTTTTCTATAAAACAACTCGCAAATTACCCAGAAGATGAGTTTCTCCCGCAACTTTTACGTAAGTTAAAAATAATCAGATAAAACAGCTTTAAACATGGTAATTTATTTTACTCAATTATTTAAATCCATTATTTAAAAATGTTCAAAAGGCACTTTAAAAAACATATTTAAAAATACATTTCTCTGACTTATCGGTGATCACTTAAAATAAGCAAGTCACCAGACAGTGTTAAACCATTCTGACACTATTACCTTACATAGTTTAAAAATTCCAAAACACAAACATTCACTGTGTAATATAGCACACTGCTTAGCAGTAAGATTAGTTTCCCTCTAATAATATACTTACATGAATTATTAATTTGCAGGGCCCTGCAAAGTTATTTAAACTGAACTGATATAAACTGAAAACTAGAGAGGTAAAAAAGTTGAAATAGGACACTAGTTTTAGGTTGGTTTCTCTATAGAGAATTGGTAAAATTTCTTACTCTAATCTGTATTAAAATTTCTATTTCAACATAAGTACTTATATAAACATAAGTGATTTTAAAGAAAAGATACATTTAACATAAATCAAACCACAGGTTATCCCCCAGATTTATTAAGTATGTTTCTGTCAGGCCTACTATAAAGTAGAGAAATCAGGCAAATGAGTTTTTTGTTTTGAGAAAGGGGGAAGGTGGAATACAAATAACTTTACTTCATTTAATAATTATATATCTAGAATTACTTTAAAATTGTAGACTTTTAAGTAGGGCAATATTCTGAGAGCCAGAAGACATTATTCTTAGACAGACTGTTACTTCTAAATTCGTAGGGAAACTTAGAGTTAATAGGTATTAAATTATCAATAAGCAATACAAATTCTAATCACTAATAAAAGCCAATTAACCTTGTGAAGGCAGTATTAATAGTTGGGCAGGGGAAGAGTAGTTAGAAAATGGAAAATAGTTTTAAAGAAAAGAAAGGGCAATCAATACAAAGAAGCAGAAACTGTCAAAGACATAATACTCTAAACTGAAAACTTAAATAGAGAATAAAAGGACAGATTTTATCGAATCAATCAAGTGAGGGATTTTTCAATCTTCAAGCTGGTACTATATAGGATGTCCCCCAAAAATGTATACACACTTTAAATAACTACTAATTACAAAAAAGTATGTATGCATTTTTTGGGGACACTCTGCAATTTGATAGGCTCAAGGAAGTGAAAAATTAACACTCAAAAACAACTATGAAAATAACCAGTTAGCAAATTTAATGCCCAAATCCAATTACCATATTTTTAAAAAATGTTCAAAACTGGTCAGTGATTTATTTTCTAATCTTCTTACAGTAACAAATACTCCTCTGAAATTTAAGGTATCTGAAAACAAATAATTTAACTCTGGGACAACAATCTGCTTTGCATCATCTATGAACTTCCCCAATTGAAAATACAAGTATACTGTTATGGAGAGGCCACATTAAAATCATTTATCCAAATGACAGAGATCTTAATTTAAAATATAAGTCAGTATTATCATGAAATCTGGCTTTATGTACTTTATCAAATACTTGAATTTTTTGCTTTATAAGGTCATATAGGACAGTCAACTGACTCTTAAAAGTAATGAAATTTTGATAGTGTCAAAATTAGCAAAAAAACACACTATTATGCATATTGTAAAATCGTATTTTGCTATATCTATTTAAACATTTTTATTAACAATTGTGGGCATTTGGGATGACACTCATTTAGGATAACGAATTAGTACTACTTAATGAACCCTTCCTGCACTAATGTGAAATTCCTAAACTCAAAGAATTATAGATTTTACTGTGTGGGCCCTGATGTTAGTCACTCTGAAGAAGCTAAAAAATTTTGCCAAAATAAACGATCCACTGACCCTTTAAAACAGCTTTAAAGACTTTTACATTTAATATAGTGTAATACTGGACTACACTTATTTTAAAGATGCCTTATCTAAATCTTTGAAAGATACTTTACTTACACAGCAGTTAATCCTTAATATGTTCAGGAGATGGCATTTCCAACAATTTCCCAAATGATACTGATACATTGTAGATTTAGACCACACTTTGAGAACCACAGCCTAAGGGCATTTAGTAAGAATGAACAATAGTCCTGGGCCCCATGCTAGACTCAGAATTTCTGGGCTTGTGGTCTTGAAATCGGTGTTTTAACAAGCTTCCAGGCAAGAGTATAAAAACCACAATTTGAGAAGCATCATGACAATTTGGTTAATCTTACTACTATTGGCCAATGTATCACATGTCAGTAAGTAAAAATGGAAAAAATGCTAAATGACTAACCTCTGGGCTGACACGGTACCAAGAACACATAGGCTTTGAGTAGAAATCCCAGCTGTTACTTATTAGCTTTGTGACAGAGGAAAAGGTACTTTAACTCTGAGCCTCACTTTTCTCATTCATAATATGGGAATAGCATCCAATTTGTGAGGATTAACGCTAATGTACAAAGAGTATCTAAGCACAGTAATTGGCATATAGTATGCATCAGATAAAAACTAGCTATTACTTATAAGAAATGAATAAAATATTTCCTTCAATATCTGATTTGATTAAAGCAGACTTTTCATTCATTTGAAACAAATATTTACACTCCAAGTTAACAGACTAAAACCTTATATTTATTGCTTCATACTCTGGGCCAGACAGTATTCTAAAAGCCATACATATATTCACTCATTTAATCCTCATAAAATTCCAGTGAGGTAGGTAGTGTTATTGTCCCTAATTTACAGATGAGGAAATTGAGGCACAGAGAGATTAAGGAACTTGCTCAAGGTTACAAAACTAGTAAGTGATGAAGCAAGAATTTAAACCCAGGTAGTCTAACTCAGGACCCTAGGATTTATCACAATGTTCATTTCCTTTGAGTAAATTTTAAGGTTTTTGGATGTTTGTAATAAACTATTTATGCTTCTAGTACAGAAAAGTGGCAAATATGGACTCAGATAAATTCATATCCACATCAAAGTGAAAAGCTGTTCAAGAACAGAATGAATGCCTTGAAATTTTGGCAGATGACCATCATGAAAACAATAAAAAACAATTTAATGGGTAAAAATTGGTGTGAGTTTTCACTACATAGACAAAGTATCCATAATTGGCCACTAAGATGAACATCCTCTCAAATATACCATCTAAAGAGGTCATGGTTTTGACATGTTTTGGCACAATAAATATAAACTATTTAGCTAAACAGCAGAGTCAATGGTGTGACAGCCATGTAAAATTAGCATCATAAACATAAGAGAAATATAAATCACTTGTACCATTTATGATAATCTTACAGAAAGTCTGTAAAATATTGTTATGATACACTCAGGTAATATTGCTAAAGATAACAAAAATTAATTTTTTTTTCCTTCCAGAAGCTCTTTAAATAGAGGGTCACTAAAATAAGAACAAAATATTCATGAATGTGTTTTAGATGACAGTCTTGAATGGGTATTCTGCTCAACTGCAATTATCTATCCATCGGCAATACAATCATCCCCAAATAGAGGATGGGACAAAATAGCACTTACTCTTGTATTATTTATTAATTATTGTATTATTTTTCTATACAAACAACTGTAAACCTACTCTTGCCCCACCCTGTACATAAGTCAGCATCAAATTTAGATATTATTCATAAAATAAGTATTTTGTCTTTTAATACCTGACACATTTCAGCTTGTTTAAGCATTGTGCATTTTCTAATGTTTTTAATTAACTCTGGTCAAAATCTTGCATTCAAATTATTTTGCCAGTGCAATTAATAACCACCTTAGATCCTAAAAATGAATTTTAAAACTGTTTTAAAGAAGTTATGAAAGGCACAAAACAAGTTCTCATCTCTCAACAGGATAAGAATGAAAAGAACTATAATTATGTAGTTGGAAAAAGTTTTAAATGATCAATTAAAAGTGTCGCTTAGTAATTCCTGAGTGGCTGTGATATCAAAAAACATTCCCCAAGAAGCATTAAATTTACTATTTATTAGTTACCCATAATTAACAATGGGTAAATATGGGAACAAAATATTTAATCAAATGCTTTAAAGCTTTGAGTAAATATTAATAGTTGAAAATGGTATTCAAGAATGGTTAAACATATTTAGAAGAGATAATAGCAACTCAGCATAGTACCTTAGATATATTGTGGTTTCAGTTCCAGACCACCACGATAAAGTAAGTGTCGCAATAAAGCGAGTCGTTATCTTTTTTTCTCTTGAGAGTCTTGCCTTGTAAAAGGCGCAACATCTGTGAAGCACATAAAGCAATAAAACGAGGTATGCCTATAAACGGTTAACTATTAATTAGAACCAAGTATATACACTATATATTATAGTCAAGGCCCATGATCATTTCAAAATGTGGTTTTATTAATGCACATTAGGATGAAGTGCCATTCTGATTCTACCTTCTTCTGAGAGAAATACTGCCAATTTTAAATAATCACAGCAAAATTTAGATTAGCCAAAACTACACACGGGTATGTGTTGGGAGAGGAGGGGTTCATTTATATCATACTGTGAATATAAACTCATGTCTTGAGTTTATAAACAACAATGAACAACAATACTTTCTTCTAAAATTTTAAGGCAGATCTGTTTAGCATCATGTGTGTGTTACTAATATGGTGCAGTATAGTTTTAGCAACTGTTTTAACTTCCCAGTGAAAATAATACATGTGGTCAGAAACAGGCAACAAAATCTTTTTAGCCCCTCTGCCTTGCCAACATTATAAAAACACAAGTTTTTCATATATATATTACTGTATCAAAACACATTTTAACAGACTTCACAGCTTATTAAAGCTTCAGTTTATAGGCGTTCATATGAAAGAGTTCTAATACGGAATGTTCATTTAGAATTCTTCACTGGGCTTCCAGTGTTCTACATCAGAAAGCAGAAGTTCTTCTTCAGTGCAATGTTAGACATTTTACCTTTGTTCATTTACGCTTTTCTTTCAAGGTTTCCCAAATTTTACTTTGGATCTTCATTTTTGTATGCTTGACTTCTTTCCTTCCGTATATTTTCAGGTAAGGCAGGTTGATATCTGTATAAATATCCATATGGACGAAGATGATAAACGAGGTATTCTAACTCATACATGGTTGTAGGATCAACATAGTGAAAAGAAACTGCAAGATCAGAACAGCAACCAGGACCCTAAAAAAGTAGTGGAAACAGACGTTATTAAATAAGTAGCACATTGTTAAAATACAGTATGCACACAGTGATAAAGGAAACACTAATTTTAACAGAATCCGGTAATTAAAGCTGGCAAGGTTTAAAGAGGCACCTAATTTATTAGACCTGGAAGAAAGGATTTTTTAAAGCTCCTAATGATTTAAAACCAATAGGAAATTGCTAAAGCATTTCAAATTGAAATAATATTCTTACTCTATAGTGTTTCAGCAGAAAAAAATCTTGAGACTTTTTTCAATACAAAGGATAAAGCTCTATTTCTTCCAGTTTTGCTTTCTCTTCATAATTTTCTCACTATAAATTTTTGTTTGGCTGAGCTCCAGAAAGATACCTTCAGAACATTCAGTAACTAGAAAGCCTTGCCTATTATGTGTCTGCAATCTAATACTTCATCTACACATTAACTCAAATAGTAAGAGAGGAAGTTCTGAGTCAAACTTAGGTTTGAATCCAAATTTTGCCTACTAGTGTATGACATTGGCAAGTTATTAAATCTTTATAAGCATCAATTTCTCCTGTAAAAGGGGTTAAAGGAGATAATGTGCATGAAATGCTTAGGACTATGCTTTGCCTATAATAAATGCTCAATAAATGTCAGCTATTATTGATAAGAACAATCACATTCAGGTAAGTCAGAGTTTAAACTTTCATTCACTTACATAATTCTCATATATTCCTAATACAGTTGGCATGAGAACAAGTTTAAAAAAAACACAAAATAAAAATACAACAAACAAATGAAAAAGCATAAAAATATAGAAAACTGTGGAAAAAACTGGTAATAGAATTAATCACAGGTCATTTGGGGATCAGAATTGGTATCTGGACAATGTTTCAGATGACTCCAACAAAATTGGGATTCTATCTAATGTCTTTGCAAGGACCCAGGGAGAAAGAGTCTGGTAAGTTACCAGAGAAGATTCATACCTATTAAATTGAATATTTAATAATTTATGTTTGGAAGTATGCAGCTTACAATGCAGTAAAAATGATCAAGAAATTATTCATTGTATTTTCTCTGGCCGGATTCTCAACTTTTCCTTTGAGACATTGTGAAATCTTGGATAACTATGTAGGCACTGAAAAATTATCTGGTGCCTACTTTTTAAAGCTTGAGGGAACATAATAAAAACAAATATGAAAAGTAAACTGTAAGTCAGCTTGTGATTACCTAAACCAGCTCTGTCCAATAGATATATCTAACCACATAATGTAGTTTAATATTTTCTAATAGCCACATTTTAAAAAGTAAAAGTAGGTGAATTTAATTTGATGTAATTTAATCTTACGGAATATATCCATATTATTTTTTCAATATGTAATATTTTTAAAATTAATGAAATCATTCTTCTCAGTTGTGCTAAGACTTTGAAATCAGTCATTAATTTTATAATTAAAGTACATCTCAATGTGGACTTGTCACATTTCAAGCGCTCAATGGTTAATGTTAGTGGCTTTATACCGGCCAGTACATATTGAACTAAAAAACCAGAACAATAGCAGTTAGTTTTAAATTGCTGATCCTCTATGGAAGCAATTTTATTTGACTCTGAAATATTGTAATAATATTTTTACAAGATTTACTGCATTAATTATGTTACACTCTATTGTATTATTGTTTTTTACTGGATGGTCAGGATACTGTTATTATTAAGCACTATAAACAACTAGAGGCCCAGTGCACGAAATTCGTGCATGGGGGGGTCCCTCAGCCCAGCCTGCACCCTCTCCAATCTGGGACCTCTCAAGGGATGTCCGACTGCCCGTTTAGGCCCGATCTCAGTGGGATCGGGCCTAAACGGGCAGTCAGACATCCCTCTCACAATCCAGGACTGCTGGCTCCCAACTGCTTGCCTGCCTGCCTTCCTGATTGCCCCTAACCGCTTCTGCCTGCCAGCCTGATCACCCCCTAACCACTCTGCTGCCAGCCTGTTTGCCCCCAACTTCCCTCCTCTGCCGGCCTGGTCACCCCTAACTGCCCTCTCCTGCAGGGTTGATCACCTCCTACTGCCCTCCCTTGCAGGCTTGGTCCCTCTCAACTGCCCTCCCTTGCAGGCCGGGTGCCTCCCAACTGCCCTCTCCTGCTGGCCATCTTGTGGTGGTCATCTTGTGTCCACATGGGGGCAGGATCTTTGACCACATGAGGGCAGCTATATTGTGTGTTGCAGTGATGGTCAATCTGTATATTACTCTTTTATTAGATAGGATAGAGGCCTGGTACAGGGGTGGGGGCCAGCTGGTTTGCCCTGAAGGGTGTCCCGCATCAGGTGGGGGTTTCCTTGGGGCGTGGGGCGGCCTGAGCGAGGGGCCTGTGGTGGTTTGCAGGCCGGCCATGCCCCCTGGCAACCCAAGCGGAGGCCCTGGTATCTGGAATTTATTTTCCTTCTACAATTGAAACTTTGTAGCCTGGAGCGGAGCCAAGCATGGGGCTCCCTCCGAGGAGGCCGGCAGCCATTTGTGTTGGGGGTTATAATTGAAACTTGGTTTCCTTAAGCGGATGGGCCCGGTCAGGGTGTGTGGAAAGCTTTGCTTCCCCTGTTGCCAGCAGCAACCCTGGCCTGCTCTCTCAAGCTCCATTCTGCCGCCATTTGTTTGAATTTGTTTACCTTCTATAATTGAAACTTTGTAGCTTGAGTGGAGGCTTAGGCCTGGCAAGGGCAGGCGGAAAGCTTGGCTTCCTCTGTTACCTAGGAAACCTTGCTCTCTGTGGCTGTAGCCATCTTGGTTTGGGTTAATTTGCATGCTCACTCTGATTGGATGGTGGGCGTGGCTTGTGGGCGTGTCGGAGGTATGGTCAATTTGCATATTTGTCTATTAGGTAGGATAAGATATAATAAAGCAGCTATAATTATTAAAAATAAAATAGTTCTTTGCATATGATTATGGTTATTTAAAAAACTCAAGAGTCAAGTGAAAAATCATCCAAAATAAGGAATCTAAGAACAGAGCCAGATTTTAAAGATGCTTTAAAAATCAAAAGCTTTCATATATATATATAGGCTAAGAAGTTTTAAGAAAGAGCCTAAGTAGAATAGTAACAAAAATACTAGATACATGGGGAAATACTTAAAAAGGAATAAAATTCTGAAGAAAACTATAAAATTTCAATAGGGTACCTAAAAGGCAAACTAAAAAATCCTGGGCAATTATGTCCACTGTCCTTAAATTAATAAATTTATACTCAAGGATAAAAACATAAGAGTTGCCAGAACAATCTTAGATTAGTAACTTAAATATTTTGTAAAGCTACAAGGTTATAAACATATGGTGCTGAGCCAAAACCAAATAGAATGGAACAGAACTTGAAATTCAGATACTGATACTACACTATACCATAGTGTATGATAAAGGAGGTATTTTAAATCAGTAATGAAAATAAGATTCAGTTAAAATAATGGTATTGAAGTAATTAGTTAACAATTTTTTTAAAAATCAGGAGCTCTCTATCTCATCATATGCCAGTAAGTTTCAGAAGAATTAGAGTTAATGTAAATAAAACTGACAAATAGAGTAAGTCATATTTAATCATTTCTGATCTATGAAAGAGGCAATTTCACATGTAGAATATTTATATATATAGGCAAATATAAAATAAATAATACAAAAGAATAAACTGTTTCAGATACTCTAAACTGTAAACCTACTTTTGCCTACCCCTTTCGTGTGTGTGTGTGTGTGTGTGTGTGTGTGTGTTTACATATAAATACAAATACACACACATCTATTTTAAATCCATTGTATTATGACTGCAAATTCTCTGGTGAAAAGTCTACTTCTAGGGAACAGACTCACTTATAGTGAATTAAGAAGGTGGAATGAGAAGGGAACTGTATGAAGAGTAAAGTTCTGAACAACCAACTTAAGACCATAAACTGATCAACTAGAATATTTTACACTCTCATTTACTCTGTAAAATTTTTCTACACTGTATTTTTAGTGATTATTACAGAGAATATATGTATGAGATTTAGGATGGCTTTAAAATAGTAACTCAGGGAGAAAAAGTATTAAATAATGGATGAGTAATAACAGAAGTTTGATTTCACATTGGGTTTATATAGAATCTCCTAAGAGAGAAGAGGCAGAGTTGGAAGTCTGTGTCAGTTCTGGCACTCCCAAATCTATGTTATAGTTTTCAATATAACTGAATAAATTTTTACATAAAAAACAAGATTTGCCATCCATTTAAAAAATGACTACAATTTAAATAAAAGGTGCACTATAAGCCCTGGCCAGGTGGCTTGGTTGGAGCATCGCCCTGTACACCAAAAGGTTGCAGGTTTGATTCCTGGTTAGGACACCTAAACTTCAGGTTGCTCTGGATGGAAAACAAACAAAAAAAGCCCCTGGTCAAGAACTACTATTTTGGTGATGATTTGAAAGTGCTAGCCTGTCCTGTGGACCAAAGGGTCCTGGGTTTGATTCCAGTCAAGGGCACGTACCTTGGTTGCAGGCTCCTTTCGGGCCCAGGCCCTGGTCAGGGCTTGTGCAAGAGGCAACCAATTGATGTGTCTCTCACACTGACATTTCTGTCTTTCCCTCTCTCTAAAAATCAATGAAAAAATACCCTCAGGCGAGGATTTAAAAAAAGTTCTAGTCTGTGAAGAAGAGAATGATAGCATGATGTATCTTATTTGTAACATAGGGCCACAGAAAAGAAGGCATAGAATTCTAGTAACTTGCCTAAGGGCATTAATTAACTAGAGGCCCAGTGCAAGGTGGGGTTCCTTAGCCTGGCCTGTGTCCTCTCATAATCCGGGACCCCTGGCTGGTTTCGGCCAATCCTCACAGCCCTGATAGTCCAACACGCCCCGAGGGATGTAGAAGTGTGCGAAGTCACAGGCGGCTGGGGTGCCGCTTCCGCTGATCCTGGTCCTACTGCGCCTGCTGCCGCCACTCAGTGCGCTGCTGCAGAGGTGGGAGAGGTTCACGCTGCTGCAGCTACGCCCACCAGCCATGAGCCTGGCGTTTGGCACCCACTGGTCAGCTGAGTGGCACTCCCGCTGTGGGGGCACACTGACCACCAGGGGGCAGCTCCTGCGTTGAGCATCTGCCCCACTTATGGTCAGTGCACATCATAGCTACGGGCCAGTCATCTGGTCATCCATCCAGTTGCTTAGGCTTTTATATAAATAGACTAGAGGCCCCAGTGCATGAATTCGTGCACCAGTGGGGTCCCTCGGTCTGACCTGCAGGATTGGGCCGAAACCAGCTCTCAGACATCCCCTGAGGGGTCCCGGATTGCGAGAGGGTGCAGGCCAGGCTGAGGGGCCCCATCAGTGCATGATCGGGGCCGGGGAGGGATGCAGGAGGTTGGCCAGCCAGAGAGGGACCACGGGAGGGCTCTAGGGTGTATCTGGCCCGTCTCGCTCAGTCCTGATTGACCAGACCCCAGCAGCAAGCTAACCTACTGGTCTGAGCATCTGCCCCCTGGTGGTCAGTGCACGTCATAGCGACTAGTCGACTGGTTGACTGTCTGTCCCCTGGTGGTCAGTGCACATCACAGCGAGCAGTTGAGCGGCCTTAGCATATCATTAACATATTATGCTTTGATTGGTTGAACGGCCTACTGGACAACCGGACACTTAGCATATGAGGCTTTTATTATATAGGATAAATAACAGAACTGAGTATAAAAGCTGGGTTTCATGATTCCTGGACTCTTTCAGTCATTCACTGCTGGAATTGATCATAATAGTGAAAACCCAGCAACAGTCTATTAAATGTTCATTAGCAGGAGACTGGATAAATTACAGTACATTCATATATTAGGTTATTACACAGAAGTCTAAATTAATAAAGCAGATACATAGATTAATGTTGATAAGTTTTACTATATGATATAATTCCATTTATTTAAAAATCTGTAAAACAATACTATATATTATTTATAGACACATAAACATGTAGGAAAAATATAAAAACAAGTCCGGCAATGATAAATGTTAAATTCATGATATTATCTGAAGAAGGAGATAGGAGAAATGGATTGGGGAGAACATACAGGCCTCAACTATATCTATAACCTTTTTCTTTTAAAAAAAATCTGAAGCAAATGTAACAAAAGATTAATATTTGGTAAAGCTGGTTTGTTGGTACAAGACATTATACTTTTCTCAAATATTTGTATATCTGAAAAATTGAATAAAATACTGTACTTTAAAGTTCTCAAGAATATAAGTTAAGGTGTCAAATGAGAGCTAAGACTTATTAGGTACTTACTGTGTGATAGACACTGCACTGCACTGCACTGTAATTACAACTAGATGAGAAAGGTAGATCATATCCATTTTACAAATGAGAAAACTGATGCTAGGAAGTTAGGCAAATTCTGTCCATACCAGGTCATTCAACTATTAAGTGGGAGAGCATTCAACTATTAAGTAGGTCTTTCTGAATCTGAGAGTCTTTTGATGTGTTGTTTCTTAACCACCCAAATAGAGTACCCCACTCTACTCTGAATCATTCTCCATCCCCTCACCTGGCTTTTTCTTCAGGACACTTACCACAACCTAGAATCACATTATATCTTAATTAGCGTGTGTGTTTATTGTATGTCTCCTCATCTAGAATATAAAGTTAATGAAAACTGGAACTTGGCCATATTTACTGCTATAGTCCCAGTGCCTGGCATATAGTAGTACTAATATTTGTTGAATGACTGAGTATTGCTCATATTCTTATTTACTGTGTTATACTGTCACTCTACATAAAAAGACTAAAGGAGATTCTCAGTGTTACTAAGAAACATACACATATTAGTTTTTCTAAAGTAAGCAAAAGTCAGTCTAAGTATTTATACTGTAATAAAATTTCTAAACTTACCTCTACAGGAGGGTAATAGTTATAATTCCAGTACCAAAATGTTTTAGGTAGATAACCCTTGATTAAGTGGTGCTCTGGTACAAAGGGATGAAAAGTTTCTTTTCCAATGGTATCTCTGGAATCTCCTGCTTCTACATTTATAATTTCCATGCATCTTCCCAGTGCTAAATCTTCAATGGAGGAACTATGTGTACATTTCTCTGTTTTAAACGCATCAACAAATCTCTTCAAGGCTTCTTTGCTCAGTACATATCCTGCTCCTCCACTCATATAGCCCTGCTTAACGTAGGGCTTAAATCTTCTCCCAAAGTAAATGGGTTCTTCAGGGTTGTGTTTTGAGAGAAGCCATCTCAAATTGTCTAGTATAACGTATGTATCGTCATCAGCTTTCATAAACCAATCTGCATCTTCTAGATAGTGATCATGAACATACTGAAAAGCTTTAATTGTTTTCCAGTATAGCTGGTCTCTGCCTTCTCTGGTTTCTAATCCCACAGCAGGGAAATCTTTGTCTTCTTCTGAACTCATAAACAATACTTTATTACAGCGCTGGGCCCATGTAGCTTTGACATGTTTAGCCTTTTTCTCTAGATTCTGAGGTCCTGTCATAACCCAGCAAAGAATTTTAACCTTCTGATAGAGGTTTTCAGCGATGTCAGTGTTCTCATCTATTAAACAGAAAATTTCAAAGTTACATTTATCTATAATGTGAAATCCAAATAAATTATGCTGAAGAAGACATTTTCTTAAACAGTATCAAAGAACCACCCCACCGTCTGTCCCCGTTTCTATTTACCTAGCTACCATTAGTGTTTTAACTGAAAGAAAACAAAACTCAACCTAATATGAACTGTCATTCTGATCTATTGGTTTCATGTCAATCTTATCTAGGAGATCAGTGGAGCTGACAAGAGTTGTCACTATGACTTCAATTTTTCAATAATTTTTCATTGCTCTGAATAAACTCTGAAAGGCAGGAAAGACATGCTGCTGAAGTGGCAGTTTATTTTGAAGCTCATAAGAGACCACTGTTATGAATTTCTATAAGTACCCTAAGGTGGCTTTTTAAAAAAAGTTTTCCTAACTACCCCAGTTCCATGAAGAAGCATTAATACAGAGTTGAGATTACTTCCAATAGTAATATATCTCATTACAAAATGCAAAACCACCAGTTAGAAAAAGAACATATGAATAGGAAGAGGTAGTATTTCCAAGATCATCTAGAGTAGTGTTTTTCAAAGTATGGGTTTGCAAAGAAATGAGTAAGGAGCATATGCCAGAATATAAAGCAACATATTAATTTTTTCTTTGAATAAGTTTTGCTTCTCCCTCCCCCTCAAAAAAAGTCCTAAGCAGTGAGTTGAAATGATTTATATCCTAGTGCAAGCTCCTTACCTGGATGCAGGTAGGTAACAAACAATTCACTGGCTGTCATGCCAAAACCACATTTTGAGTAACAATATGCAGAGGAAGAGTTCAACTCTAAGATTCTAAATCAGTGCTTTGTGAAGGACCAATTTTTGCGTCCAACAGTTTGAGATCTATACTTTTACAAACATGCTAAAAATGAAATACTGGAAAATAAAAATTAAAAATCATATATAAAATCCAAGCCCCAGAAAGTTTTTATATTTAGATTTAGACAAAATTACTGTCATAAAATGTCTTTTAATCGTGATTTCAATACTTCTTTAGTTGTGGACCAGCATGAGTCTGCAAAACCATATTTGTGTAGCAATGCTCTAGGCATAATCCTCAGAAAGCACATCCTTAAAGTTAAGGTCAACCAGTGAGTTATGAAAGCTAACACCTGTGAAAAATTAACAACTAAAGACATAAATTTCTAGTTAACTGATTGTGAGGGAATAGAAGGCAAGATTGGGACAGGGCATGAAAATATACTCATGCCCCACTAAATATCAAGAATTCACAATCTAAAAACGGACAAAATCACCCTATTTTCAATCAGAGAACATTCATGGTTCTTATACTTGGGAGCCCAATTTCCTAGCTATACAGACATACCAAATCCTGAATGGAAAGGGAAAATGGTGGAGGCAGGAATCTGCAATATGCTTCACTAAGAGCAAGAGAACTTTTTCCCCACTGCTAGGTAGATACTCTTTCTCATTCTTTCAATCACTCACTCGTTAATTACTGTGTAGTAAGCATGTGCTAGCACAGGAGATAAGAGGATGAATAAGATACATTAGCAAACCAATACTTGACACATACTAAGAGATGCTATAATTTCTGAGGTATGTACAAAGGGTTTGATGTGCTGTGGGAAAAGAAAGCAGTGGCTGGCAAATCCTATGGAGCAGTGCAATGGGAACTTGGCTAGAGCAAAGAAGGGGGCGGGATAAAGCAATATCAGCAAAAATAAGAGATAATACAGAAAATACATCTTTAAATGAGGAGATGCTCACCAAAAGAAAGGACAAAAGGCATGGTGAAGTTTGGTTGAGTGCAGGTAGATGGGTATAACTCAAGGCCTGATCAGGGGAAAAGCACTATAGATTAAGAGAATAAATCTGAAAAATGGTAAAGAAAATGAACTGTTAGATTTAAGTGACAAATGAGATTGACTGGTAAGCAAAGAAAAGCATCTACCATGACTGCAACATTTCTCACTTGGGCAGATGGTAATAAGATATATATAAAATAAGGGATACAGAAGGTAGAGTAAGTTTTAGAAGTAGGAAAGAAAAGGAGTTCATTTGCATGTTAAGTTTGAGAGGAACAGAACTTTTAGCATACCTTACATTTTGTGGGCCTTGGAGGAGGACAAGTAGGTACCTAATAGATGTGCCTGCAGTAAGGTCAACCTAGCACAGCTTACTAGTAGTAGAGGAGCCTCAACCCAATTGATCATTTCAAGACCTAGAGCAATGCTGCAGAGCAAATGCACAGTGATCAAACTGCTTTCCAATAAGAACACCTGCTCAGAGCTGAATCACTGTTATATAAACATTCATACAACATAAAATAAGTTGTAATGTGCTTGCTAGTTCACAAAACTCAACCAAGATTTGACACCTTGCCCTACAACCACCATTTGAGCGGTAGGAAAGAAATAATTTACTGCCAGAAAGATAACAGAAACAACTGTTAATGAGGACCCTCAGCATCCTAGAATTCTAATTGTTCTCAAGCTGCTTGCATTCTTTTCTGTCAAACCACAAAATTTGCAGAGATCTTTGAATTGTGTTAATGCCTTTTTATAGTGTCTAGAACTGGGTTAAAGATAAAGACAATAGACCTAGCAGTTTGGCTCAGTGGATAGAGCGTCGGCCTTCAGACTGAAGGGTCCCGAGTTCGATTCTGGTCAAGGGCACATGCCCGGATTGCGGGCTCGATCCCCAGTGGGGGATGTGCAGGAGGCAGCCAATCAATGATTCTCTCTCATTGAATGTTTCTGTCTCTCTATCCCTCTCCCTTCCTCTCTGAAATCAATAATATATCTATATATCTATATCTTATCTATATCTATATCTATATATCCTAATACATAAAAAGCCAAGTGCCGTCACGACCAAAATGACTGGACGGATAACCAAACAGCAGGCTAGGGAGCTGAGAGAGCTGTGGGCCCAAACGACCAAAGGACCAGTCCGACTCTCACAGCGTGGTGGGATGGGGCCATGGAAGCTGAGGAGCCTCGCGGGGCGGGGGACTGAGCATTGAGCTTCCCGGGGTGGCTGAGGCAGAAGAGCATCATGGGGTGGGGGCGGCAAGGAGAGGAGTGGGGCGGGGGCTGTGAGCGTGGAGCTTCGTGGGATGGCTGAGGTGAAGAAGCGTCATGGCAGTGGCTGAGAAGCCTCACAGGGCAGGAGCTGTTAGTGTGGATCTTTGCAGGGTGGCTGAGGTGGAGGAGCGTCGCAGGGCAGGAGCGGTGAGTGTGGAGCATCACGGGGTGGCGGAGGCAGGACAGGGGCTGTGAGCATGGAGCTTTGAGGAGCTGCTGAGGTGGAAGAGCGTCACAGGGCGTGGGCGGCTGAGGCCGAGGAGTCTCGCGGGGCGGGGGCTATGAGCGTGAAGGTTCACGGGGCAAGGGCCATGGAGGTGGAGGAGCAATGCTGGGAGGCGGACATGGCCCTGATTGCAGCTAGGCCTAGGGACCCTAATCGTGCACGATTTAATTGTGTGCTGGGCCTCTAATCTACACTAATAAAAGAGAAACATGCAAATTAACCATACCTCTGCTATGCCCACAAGCCACGCCCACCAGCCAATCAGGAGCGAGTATGCAAATTAACCCAACCAAGATGGTTGAGGCCAAAGAGTGAGCAGGAGGCTTGGGTTTCCCCGGAAATGGAGGAAGTCAAGCTTCCCGCCTGCTCTGGCCAGCCCTGGCCTCCGCTCAAGGCTACAAAGTTTCAATTATAGAAGATAAATAAATCCCAACAAAAATGGCAGCAGCCACGGAGCTGGAGAGCAGGAGGCTTAGGTTGCCCCTGGCGATGGAGGAAGCCAAGCTTCCTGGCTGACCCTGGCCTCTGCTCAAGGCTACAGTTTCAATTATAGAAGATAAATAAATCCCAGATACCAGGGCCTCTGCTTGGGTCGCCGGGGGGCGTGGCTGGCCTGCAAACCACCACAGGCCCCTCGCCAAGGCCACCCCACATCCCAAGGGAACCCCCACCCTGATCTGGGACACCCTTCAGGGCAAACCAGCCAGCCCCCACCCATGCACCAGGCCTCTATCCTATCTAATAAAATAGTAACATGCAAATTGACTGCCATTCCAACACACAAGATGGCTGCCCCCATGTGGACACAAGATGGCCAGCAAGGGAGGGCAGTTGGGGGCAATCAAGCCTGCAGGGGAGGGCAGTTAGAACCCTCGGCAGAGGAGGGAAGTTGCAGGCGACTGGGCCTTCAGGGAAGGGCAGTTGCAGGGGACCCAGGCCTGCAGGGGAGGGCAGTTAGGGGCAATCAGTCTGGCAGGGGAGCAGTTAGGCATCAATCAGGCTGGCAGTGGAGTGGTTAGGGGTGATCAGGCTGGTAGGCAGAAGTGGTTAAGGGCAATCAGGAAGGCAGGCAGGCTAGCAGTTGGGAGCCAGCAGTCCTAGATTGTGAGAGAGATGTCCTACTGGGATCAGGCCTAAATGGGCAGTCGGACATCCCTCAAGGGGTCCCTGATTGGAGTGGGTGCAGGCTGGGCTGAGGGACACACACACCCCTGTGCACGAATTACGTGCACCGGGCCTCTAGTGTGTGTATACACACACACACACACACACACACACACACACATATATATACACACATATATACATACACACACACACACACACACACACACACACACACACACACACACATATATATATATATATATATATATATATATATATATATATATATATATATAAAAGATAAAGACAATAAGGAAGAGATGGAAATTAAAACTGTGGGGGTTGATGACATCACACAGGCAAAGAAGAGCCAAAGGACAGAGACTTGGAGAAAGCCTACATTTAACGGGCACACAGAGGACTCGATTGAGAAAATCTAGTTAGAGATATGAGGCAAGGAGAAAATGAAGTCATTATAACACACCCTTAGTTTTTTAATTCCCTAGTTCTTTATGCTTCTAAAAAGGAAAAAAGATTAGTGATATTAACTATTGATAAAATTATAAATTAAAATTTATGTATACAGCTTGTGTTGTATACATAAGAAAACACAATTAAGCAAAAACAAAGACCAAACAAGATGATAGCAAAAAACAAAGATGCAGATATAAACCATGATAACACAATTAGACTAAATAAAAATTTCAGAAACAAATCTAGACTGAAAAGTTTTGCCTTTTGCCAAATTACAGTTTCTGAACTAGTTCTATTCAAAAATAAATTCAAAATTAATATTTTACTACCTAAGTTCATCTGGGTTTTAGCAATTTCCTTCTTCTGAGGCAAACTGAGAATTGTCATTTAACATCTAAAATTAAGATTACTGTGACATAACAAAATTCATATAACTCTTTCAAATGCTTTCAATACTTACATAGACTGAAAAATACTATTCAATATTGAAAAATACTCCTTAATAAAGTAATCCATACCTTTATGTTGGCTAGCATCTGCATTGAAGTTCATCTGTCCTTCTAGATGATTCTGTCCATTATCATCTGAATGCCTAGCATGAGGATCATTATGAAGAATCTTAGGTTGGGTGTCACCCTGTTCTCCCAACAAAATACTAAATAGCTGAGAACATAAAACAAATCCAACTGCTGATCCACAGAGGAAGATTAAAAAATTCAGCCAAGATTTAGAGGCCATTTCCCAAAAGTGTATTTCTGTAAGAAAAAAAAATTAATAGGATGTTATAAACTATAGAGCATTATACATACCAAAAGTGAAAAGTCTGATAACTATTAGCTACACTGGAAAGTTAATTCCTTTCATATAAGAGAACATATCTAAGAATATTTAACTTTTACCTATGCACAGGAGATAAAAGGATGAATTTACTGCTAAAACAGCACATTATAGACAAGTCAAAAACTGAATAATCATTGAGACATGACATGGGTAAATACGAATATGGGAAAATATGATTCATTCAGTATCATTTGAGGAGCATTTTAAAAATACAGACTTCTAGACTCAACAACTGAAATTTCAGATGCAAAGTGCTGGGACAACTGAAGTTTATATTTTTACTTTATTTCTTAAGGAAAAGCTTTGTGTTATTCTTTGTTTAAAAACAACAACAAGCAAGCAATAAAGCACTGCAAGAAGAAAGAAATCACTAAATCCTAGAAACAACTTTTGATGAATATCATTACAGATATGAATAACATCCTATATAATAAAAGCCTAATATGCAAATTGTCCCCTCAACCAGGAGTTCGACCATTCGCTATGATGTGCACTGACCAACCAGGGGGTGGCGCGGAACATGGCGGGCATTGACAATGCGGCAGTGGAGGCGCTGCCAGGCCCAATGGGCCCCGACGAGAGCGGGACCACGGTGGGATGGTGGAGCAAGTGAGCAGGCAGTGTCAGGCCAAGGCAGGTGTGAGTGGGAGCCTTATCGCCCTGCCAATCGCCCCACAGATGGCGACCAGCAGCAGTGGTGGGGGCCGGGGGGCCCAGCACGAACCGATCACCTGCAGAGGGCAACCAGTGGCCAGCAGGCCCTGATTGCCCAATTGGGGCCGGGCCCCGGGCTGGAATGGGGGACTGGGGGTGGGTGGTGGCGACTAACCTCCCGCAGCACCTGGGTGGGGGGCTGCAACCTCTCGCCGGCTACCTGGGGGTGGGGGGTGACGGGGATGGAGGTGCAGTGAGAATGTGGGGTGTCTGCTGAGCTCACTCTCACTCCCCCTGCTACCTTCCCCTGGGACACCAGGGCTTGCGTGCCAGGGAAGCCCCTGTGTTCAGGTGCTGGGCGCCCATAAGGAGTTCGCCCCATACCCACGCAACCTCTTCCAGGTGAGCCGGGCCACAGCCACCGGGACCACAGGGGCTGGTCGGGCTCCCTGTGGGTTTGCGCAGGAGCCAGTCTGTGAGGCCAACTTTTGTGCAGTGCCGCTAGGGGGCCCAGAGGCCCACGCTGCACCCCAACCAGCAGCATCCAGCTACGCTCACCGCATCTCCATGTGGGGACTCGGGCGCTGTGACTCAGGCAGAGGGGGGCGTGCAGGGGCCCAGGTACTACCCAGAGCCCAGAGGTCAGCTGGGACCTGCCCTTCCACACCAGACACTTGCTCTTCAACCGCCAGCCACGCCTAGGGACCACACCCATGCAACGAATTACATGCACCGGGCCTCTAGTCTTTATAAATAACAGAGACAAAGATAGAAGGAGAGATAATTATAGCTAACATTTGATTCCTGTACCAAGAGCTTTACATGGATTACCTTAAACCATAAACTAAGGACCACTGATCCCATTTCATAGATGAATTCAGACAGAGAGGTTAGTAACCTTCCCAGAATCACATTATCAATCTAAATCAAGAGTTCAGACTCTTGCCGTGGCCAGGTGGCTCAGTTGATTGGAGTGTCATCCCGTACACCAAAAGGTTTCCGGTTTAAATTCCACTCAGGGCAGGTAGGAGAGGCAACTGATCAATGTTTCCCTCTCACATCAGTGTTTCTCTCTCTTTCCCATCCTCTCTCTAAAATCAATAAACATATCCTTGGGTGAGGATAAAAAAAGAAGTTCAAACTCTTCACCGCTTTGCTATAATTTTACAAAATTTGGCTTGTAAATTTGTATATTTACACAATAGTCATGCTAACATATTAAGTTAGATTTACTTGAATTTATGAAAAAAGAGAAATTAAATAAATCTAAAACACTTTGAATGTTAGCTAAACATTTCTGACATGACCTCCCTCTTTTCAATGATCCCTTTGAAGATAAACATTATGAAAAACATAAAACAATTGGAAGCATGTACACACCTTGTATGACTAAAAACTAAATAATGCTGATTTTAAAAATCAAGTAAGAACTAAAAATACTAGGGAGACAGACTATGTTCATGAAATAGAAGACTCAACATAGTAAACATGTCAATTTTCCTTAATTTGATACACAGATTTAAATCAATTTCTATGAAAATTCTTTTAAGATCTCTTGTATAGACAAGATTATTCTAAAATGTATATGTTAAGGTGAATGAACTAGAATAGCTACAACAATTTTAAAAAAGAAGAATAGAGCGGGAGGAATCGGTCTACATGAATTTAAGATATCTTATAGCAACTGAAATCAAGACTATATAGTACTGGAATACAAGGCTCATGGACCAATAGAACAGAATAGACAACCGAAAAATAGATATTTGATAAATGCATAATGTCAAATAGCAACTGATATTTGTATAAAAGCAGCTGAGTGGAGGAAAGATAAGACTTTTCAATAAATGTTGCTGGGCACCTCTAGGCAAAAAAAAAATAAAAATAAAAAAAAATCTTGACCTAAATCTCATATCTTATACAAAAATTAACTCCAAATGAACCCTGGGCTTAAATATAAAATATGCAACTACAAAACTTTTAGGGGGAAAAAAAAACTACAAAAGAAAATACTGATCTAGAACTAGGCAAAGAATCTTTAGACTTGACAGCAAAAGCACAATACAAAAAAGGGAAAAATTAATAAATTGGACTTCATCAAAATGAAAACTTATGCTCCACAAAAGACACTACTGAGAAACTAAAAAGACAAGCTAAACTGTAAGAAAATATTTGCAAACCACATATTTAACAAAAGAATTAGTATTTAGAATATACAAAGAATTCTTAAGCCCTAGCCGGTTTGGCTCAGTGGATAGAGCATCGGGCTGCAGACGGAAGGGTCCCAGGTTCGATTCCGGTCAAGGGCACATGCCTAGGTTGCAGGCTCGGTCCAACATGTAGGAAGCAGCCAATCAATGATTCCCTCTCATCATTGATGTTTCTACTTCTCTCTTCCTCTCCCTTGCTCTCTGAAATCAATTAAAAAAAAAAAAGAATTCTTAAAACAAATAGCCAAAAAACAAACAAAAGTCAATTAGAAAATGAGAAAAGGACAAGAACAGATATTTCACTGAAGAGGAAGTACAAACAAGCAAATAAGAAAATGTTCAATTTCATATGCCACTAGGTAAATGCAAATTAAAACTAAAAAGAAATATCTCTACAAACCCATAAGAATGGCTAAAATAAAAAATAGTGATTCCAGCCTGGCCGATGTGGCTCAGTGGTTGAGCGTCAACCTATGAACCAATAGGTCATGGTTCCATCCCGAGTCAGGGCACATGCCCAGGTTGCAGGCTCAATACCCAGTTGTGGGCAGCCAATCAAATGATTCTCTCTCATCATTGATGTTTCTACCTCTCTCTCCCTCTCCCTTCCTCTCTCTGAAATCAATAAAAACATATATATATATTTTTTTTTAAATCAGACAGAGAAAGAATAGTGGTTTCCAGGGACTTAGGGAGGGGAGCAACAGTGAGTTATTGTTTAATGGGTATAGCATTTCAGTTGCACAACACTATAAATGTACCTAATACCACCGAAACTTACACTTAAAAATGGTTAAGATGGTAAATTTTATGTGTATTTTACTATAATAAAAAATAATGGAAATACAAATCAATGATAAAGATGTTGATTTTCTCCAAATTAACCTATATATGTAATGCACCCCAACAAAAACACAAGATTTTATAAAGTTAAACAACTTGGTATAAAATATTCAAACAGTATGAAAAAATAAACATGTGAACATGAGAAATTCTGTAAAGGGATGTGGGGGTGAACTAGCCCTACCAGACCCACTTAAATACAAGATTTTAAAAATCTAATAATGACAAAATTATTCTAAATGCTATTTGGAAAAATAAGCATGTGAGTATACTGGGACATTCTTGAAAGGGACATTGGGAGCTGGAGGGTAGATTAGGCCTACCAAATATTAAAATATATTACCTACAATAAATGGTGGTATAGTAATAAAAATAATTTTATATTCAGGTCAAACAGGCATATCAATGTATCTGTGAATCTTTAAAAAAAATTTTTAATTTAAAAGACATAGCACTGAGAAACTTTTTTTCTCTATAACCAGACTGTCACAAAGTGTATCAATGATATTACAACATCCTACTGCTGCATGGATGATGAATCATTAATAAAACAGAAGCAGTCTCAATTTCCAAATCAGTTAGATAAGGGTTTCTCAGACACAACATTACACATTTATCTTAACTTTGTAGTCTCCAAGGCAACAGGACTCTGAATGGGCTTCTAAGCTTATGCCGGATGTTAATTAACTCCTTGACACACAGTCTCCCTGTGCTTTAAACCTATCAAATATTGATTCATTTAAATTGTATCTAAACCCCACTGTTCAAAACCCTATAATAGCCCTGTCTCTTCTTTATTTAGTGAAATGCTGGCCGTTCCTCTGGTGTTTAGTCTCTCTCATAGCAAGTTAATTACCTACCTTTGTAAGCCCAAAGATAGCCCTTTGGTTTTTATCAGATCAAAATAATCTATTAGAAAAACAAGCACATATGGAAATTTAATACATAATCCATATAGCATTTCAAATCAAGAAAAAGATGGCTCATTCAAGAAATGATACTGAATTAATCATTTGGGAAAAAGTAAAAAGCACTAATGGATCCCTACCTTTCTCTTTCAAATTCCAAATTTTTTCTAAGATTTCAATATTTAAAAAATAAAATTAAAACAAAATTAGGTGAAAACGTATTTTTATATTTTTATATAAAGAACTGAGATCTTCCCCAAACTCAAAAGCTATGACTAAATTATATGAGGTTATTCACTGGATAAATTTCTGGCAGTGAAACTGCTGGTTCAAAGGTATGTTTCTACATTAAATGTTAAAAAAAAAAATGTGGAGCAAAAAAACAGACAAAATAAAAAGTATCATAAAGAGAAAAACAAAAGATCAACCTAATATAAAAGCAGATACTTAAAAAAAGGACTTACCTAATAAGAAAATACAATGGTCAAGGATGTTCAAATTTCACTCATATTAAAGGAAGGTAAATTAAATGAAGATACTATTTTTAACCTATCATACTGGAAAACAAATTTAAGTTCAGTAACACCCAATATTGACATAGATGTGAGAGAAAATTGGCACTCATACATTCTTTCTCACAATATTTACTGTCTTTTGGAAGGGCAATTTGGCAACATTTTTTTTATCCTCTCCTGATGTATAAGTTTATTGATTTTAGAAAGGAAGTGGGGGGAGAGAACGGAAAACATTGATGTTAGAGAAACATTGACACATTGCCTCCTCTACAGGCCACTGGAGATGGAACCCGCAACCTATGTATAACTAACGTGCCCTGACAAGGAATCAAATCCAAAAACTTTTGGTGTATGGAACGACCCTCCAACCAACTGAGCAACCTGGCTAGGGCTGGCAATATCTTTTAAATTTTTAAAATTAATATGCCTTGACCTATCATTTCATAACCAGAAATTTCTCTTAGGGACATAATCTAAAAGATGTTCTTGGTAGCCACAGCAATGTTTGTTTACTGACAAGGAATTAGTTTATACAGAAAATAATACATTTTCTTTTTCATCTCTACACCTAGCTCTCCCCAAAGGTAACTACTACTGCTTCTTATGTATCCATGGAAAAAAAGTAATGCCTGTATAAACATGTATGTATGTACATACTTTAATTTACATCAAAGAGATGATGCTCTATATCTACTAATCTCCACTTTACTCTTTTCACTTATTTTCTCTCATAACACCTATGTAAAAGATTTATTTTTTAAGACAAAGATCTACAGTCTGTATAGTATGATTGCACTTGGCTTTTTAAATGCTTCTGTATACATAAAAAATATTCTAGAATGATGTACAATAGCCCCTTCTCCCCTTTATCTATAGTTTCATTTTCCATTATTTCAGTTACCTATAGTCCAAAAATGTTAAATGAAAATTCCAGAATAAACAATTCGTAAGTTTTAAAATGCCCACTGTTCTAAGTAGCATGATGAAATCTCACACCATCCAGCTCTGTCCCACCCGGGACATGAATCATCCCTTAGTACACATCTAGGCTGTACATGGTTCCCCCTCCCGTTAGTCATTTAGTAGTTAGGTTATCAGATGAACTGGTATTGATATGGAAGTGCTCCTTATTACTATGTTGAAGTAATCCTTATTTTACTTAATAATGGCCCCAAAGCACAAGAGTAGTGTTGCTTTCAAAGAGAAACCATAAGAAGTTATGTATATGTGTGTATGTATGCTGAGGGGAAAAAAATAGTATATGCAGGCATACCTCATTTTATTGCACTTTGCTTTACTGTGCTTCACAGATGTTGCCTTTTTTTTTTTTAAACAAATTAAAGGCAAAACCCCCTCCACTAGCTAAAAGATTATGACTTGCTTTATTGCAATGATCTGGAACTGAACTCACAATATCTCCAAAGTATGTATGTATAACAGGGTTCGGTACTATCCACAATTTCAGGCATCTACTGAAGTTCCTAGAACATATCCCCCATGGATAAGGGGGAACTACTGAATACAAAATATTTAACAAGGGATACCTCTGGGAACTAATACTGGGTGGCATGGGCAGCAAGGACACATTTATTTGCATTTTATAACTTTTTTATGTTTTACTTTTTTAAATCAAGTACATACCTATTACTTTTCTGACAAAACTTAAAGATGTTTTATATAAGAAATGAAATAATATAAGAAAAATTAAATTGCACTAATTTCCCACACTTGTTACACAAAAAGATCTCTTGGTCCTTTCCAGAGTTTCTCCAACTTTCAGATTTATATACACACAAAACATTTCCACCTGGACCATAGGCATGTTAAATTCAACATGTCCAAAAGTGACTCATTGCCTCCCTCCCTTAAGCCTGCTCATCTTACCTAATTTACTGGTAACTACATAAATTACTGACCAATGGGTTCCTATTTCACCAGGAGCCATTTGATTATTTAAAGTAAAAATTAGGGAGACATTGTTAACACTCTTCTTAGCTTTACCCCACATCCAATTACCAAATCTTGCCAATTTTATTTCCTAACTATTTTCTAATCCATCCTCTCCTCTCCATTTCTACTACTCGTCCTATTTCAGACCCTCCTCTCTCCCCTAAGATCCTGCAATAGCTCACCAGTCTACCTGACTCAAGGCTCTCTCCTCAATTTATTCCCATTCTATTATCAGAATGACCTATCTAAAATGAAAAGTTGAACTGTATCAATCCATGGAACCCCACTGCCTACAAGACAAAAACTAAGGACATGATAAGGCCCCCTCCTTGACCTAGACTCTATCCAGGTTTCCAGCCTCATATGTCCTTACTCCATGCCTTATAATGTATGCTTCAGCAATCCTGAACTCTACAGTTTGCTAAATACCCCAGTGAAATTAGCTCCTCTATTCCTATTATCTTCCCTGTCTACACAACAAATACCCTCTTCCCTCCACCATCTATGTCCCAACTGTGTAAGTCCCAGTAAGCCAGGGTTTCTTAACTTGACACAATTGACATCTTGCGCTGAATAAATTCTCTGTTGTGGGGCTGTTGTTTGCTGTCAGATGTTTAGCAGCATCCGGAGCCTATACTCATAGATGCCAGTAGCACTCCCCCTAGTTGTGACACAGGAGGTTTTTTTCTCCAAGGGTCGGACACATTTCCTATTTTCACACATTACAGATTTTGGCATTTATGTTTGAATTTAAGTACAAAGTGAAAATTTAAGTACACATTAGATACACATTTAGATTTTATGATAAAATGCTACTTCTCTTTTTATGGAACAATTCCCCGTTTTTTTCTTCTTGCTTCTTTTTAAAAGAATGACCTTAATCCCACTGAATTTTCAGTAAAAGAATTTTGTCATGCCTTTCTTTCAATCTTGTTAGTTTGTATACTAGCCTTTTTACTCAAATCTCAACAAATCTTCTAAAAGTCACATACTTATACCTGGAATCTTAAAATTGTAAGTGAATCTGAAATGAAGTTCAGCATGATTGTCCATTTCCATCTAATGATTGTTTATACCTGTACTGTCACAAGAATTTCAATCAGTGATTTTACCACACAAAGACTACTTTATATTGTCATGGTTTGTAAAGTTCTTAAGCTACATATAATGCAATTTTTATCTTAGTGAGCACAAATCAGTATACAAATATATAGTAAAAGGTATATGTCTAGTGACAAACTTGTGTATTGCTATGACTAAGTGAACATTAATTCATTATATGTACTCCTAAATAAGGTTGCGATAAAATTCTAAGAATTCTAAGCATTTCTGAATACTGAATTTACTCAGCAATATATAATCTATACCAAAAAGCATATTTTTTAAAAAAAACATACCTATCTTTAAATGGGTAGTAAATACAAAATGTTTTTTAAATGCTGAATCCCAAGTAAAAAGATTCATTGAAACATTCCAACCAAATTTAAGAGAGACATTTAATAGTTCTCCACTAGTACTGAAAAACCATACTCTTTTCCTGTGAAGAACTTCAATGAGTCATACTTTCCTGACTAAATCATTATTTTACTTAACATATGGTAAAAAGAGTTAACTGTTTGGTAACTTGAAACTTTATATTCACTTAAATTGCACATCAATATACAACAAGGCAGGCAGAAAATGCATATAGTTTACTATATACAATACTTAGAGCACGTAGCATCATGCACAAGGCTCATTTGACATTTATCTGATAAAAGATGTAAAAAGCTGTCTCAATACCTCTGACTGGTAAAAGCTCGATTCCCACTGTCTACACTTACACCGGAATTACACAACCTGAAATCACGCACGACACTTTTTTTCCTGGTACCCAGCACGGCTAGCTATCTGTTCTATGCCCAACTTGTCGCAAATGAACATATGTCTGTCCCTTACCCATCGGCCTAATCATTCACTCTAATGCACTCAAGCTCTAACTTTTATAACTAACTTTTAAATCTCATAAAGAAATCAATTCATGGTTAGCCTAACAGTTCCCAATCTGAAAACGTAAAAAGGATACGCCACAGTATCTATCATGAATTTAGAGAACTGGGTGATACATCTAGCCAACATTTCCAGAGCGTGTTGTATATGCATTTAGGGTAAGGGCTAGGGAAAAATAAACCCCCAGCCCTAAATTTCGGTCATCTTGTTAAGAGTATATAATTTATCCAAATCCAAGCTTGTATGGCCACCTTGACAGCACCTACTACTAATCAAACTGCACTTGGGAAAGGGGAAGAGAAGAAACCTTTTCCTCCTCCTGGTCCACGCGACAAGCGCCCAGAGCACACCTGGCCCGGCCCTTCCGCCCCGCCGGGGGGGATTTAAAAACGTGCGTGGGTCCCGGACAAACCTGAAGATCCCAGGAAGCCCCGGAGGAAGTCGCCGGCACTCGAGGAAGGCGCCCACTCCGCTGGGCGCTCAGGTGGCGTGGCAGTCCAGCGGCTCTCGGGGAAGATGCCCCCAGCTGAGCCCCATGTCCCGCTCGACCCACGGGCGGAGGGGCGGGGAGCGCGCGGCGGGGCAGGACCGCTCAGTGGTCCCGCCGGAACCCGGGCGCAGCCGCCGCCGATCGACTGCAGGCAGCGCGCGAGGAGGAGAGCGGCGCGCGAGGGCGAAAGGGAAGGACCCGCGGGCTAAGAGGAAGCAACAATTCAACAAAATAGCGGCCGGGAGGGCAGGCGGACCCAATCGCAGTTCGCCGAGGCGCCGGGAGCAGGAAGTGCCCGCGCCGCCCTCCGGAGCCCGCCCGTCCCCAGCCCCGGCGGCGACTCCCAGACACCTGTTTAGCGGCGCCCGCGCTCGGGTCCCACCCTCCAGGCTCCCCCCGCAAACACTCCGAGCAGGGGAAGGACGAGGGGGGGGAAGCAAGACCTTGGACTCGCAGCCTGAGGGCGCCTCCGCCGGCCGTACCTGACATCCGCGGCGACTCCCTCTCGCCCCTCCTGGGGGGCGGAGAGGAGAACGACAAGAGACCGGCGACCTTCGCTCTACTCGGCAGCCGCAGAAGTGCTCGTCGCCGCTAGCCGGGGCCGACCGCTGCCGCCTAGATTTCTCCCCGGCAGCAGCGGCGGCGGCGGCGGCGGCGGCCGAGGGGGGGCCCGGCGCCCGCTCCCGCCCTCTCGCACCGCCCCTCCCCGCAGCCGGTCCAGGCCGCGGCCCGCCAACGGCGCAGGCGCCACCCTGGGGTCTCCTAGCGGTGACGTCGCCGCCGCGGCCCCGGCCCCAGGGAAGAGCCGAGCCAGAGGGGGCGAAGGGGGCGGGGCTACGGCGACGTGCGGACGCGGGGATTGGCCGCCGAGCGCACGCCCCGCCCTTCTGCGAAGGTCGTCTGGGAAGTTGGGTCTTCAGTGAGCAGGAGTGGAAGCCCCCTGGCTGCCCCTCTCGGCTGGCGTTCAGCTTTCTGCTAGTGCTGCGGGGTCGTGCACTGGCTTCCGGACCTTGAGAGGGACGAAAGCAGTGAGACAGCGGGGGCTGAAACTGGGGGCGCCTGGTGGACCTTTGTCTGAGGGCAGGATCTGGCCCTGCAGGAGTCTTTTGACCGGGAGCCTGCTCTTTCCTTGTTTTTCTCCGTTTCCCACACCTCACCCGCACCCCCATCCTCTCTTTTCCCGGTATCTCTCGGGCCTTAATGACAGGAAATACGGCCAGGTGAGATAATGCAAACGAGTGCTGGGTAGCCAGTTCTGTGAAGTAGGAAGCGCTGGAAATGCAGTTGATGATAATACCACAAGGCCTTCTGTAGGCACACGGGGCCTTTGGTTCTGCCATTGCTTCAGTGCTGTCAGGCAAATGGCAGGAAGACGTTCCTGGGGCTTTGCAAAACTTATCTCCTTTAGTTGGCGAAAGGACATTGAATCAGAAACCTATCTTTGAATTGAGAAGGGGGAGCCTGTGAGCCATGGAGGCAACCTTAAAGCAGTCAGGAGGTGGGGGTAAGGTTTTGCTTGGCTTTATTGGAGTTAACCATCATCTACAAGGCCTAACTTGAAGGTGAGAGAGCTATTTTGTTTCCTTTAAAGGCCCTCAGATAGTTCTTCAGTGACTTTCAGCATAGGCTCTGGGCTGGAATCTTGGTCCCTCCACCTATTGTGTAATATTGGCAACTTACTTAACAACATGCCTGGGAAAATTAAGAAACAACGTGTGTAAGTTATTGTTGTTGTCATTTTTTTCTTTTAATTTGTTTAGATTCAGCCCTAGTGTAGTTTCCCAGGATATGCCATTAATAGATCCAAAAGAATCTTCCAAAAGAATTTTAAAACACCTAGTGATTCTTAGCCAAACCTCCCATTTTTCAGATGAGAAAACTGAGGTCAGGAAGATAAACTGGTAGGCTCATGCAAGAAGTGCAAGTACTGTATCCTGATGTTCATATGAGTGCTCTTTCCCAGACCCATGCCTCCAGACTTCTCCCTCTTACATCTTTACCTACATCCTCTTCTCTCTTCCTCAGCCTTCCTTCCACAGCTGCTGAAAACAGCATGTCACAGTGCTCCAAATAGAAAGGAAAGCAAAGAAAAAAAAAAAAAATCTCATGATTGCTTACCTCATTTTAATTTTAGTGAAATTTATAATGAATAAGGAATGACATTTTTCCAGTGAGCAAAAGTAAGAAACCTATCCAAGGATAAGTTCAGCCACAGCATGTCTAAGAAAATTAGTGGCAACAAGTAATGTTGATATGAAGAATACCGGATGAAGTTAGCCCCTCCCACTCTCGGGTATTTTTAAATAGCTACTATTTTTATGAAAACAATACATACTATTCAAACAAATACAGGTTTCCCCCCCCCCAAACCTCATAATCCAGAGATAACCATTTAAAAAATATTCATGTTATAGTCTTCTATACATCTCTAAGAATAAAAAAAAACACACATAAAGACAAATACATTACTACATAAATTGGATCTTATGTGCACATTTCTTTTATCACTGAACAGCATGTCACGAATAACATCATTTTAAAAAGTTACATAGTGTCCATTAAGTGGACATTTATCATCATTTATCTAATCAGTTTTCTATTGATTGACATTTTGTCCCCAAATGTTTCCTATTTTAAACTCTTTGATGAACTTCCTTATGTATGCCCCTTTGCACCACTGTGAAGTTATCTTTTGGGACAAATTCCTGGAAGTGACATTTTTGTCAGCCAATTCTTCAACATTATCAACTAGAAAAAATAAAGTGTGGCTACTTTGAAAAATATACTTTATATGTGAGACTCAGTACAACCAGATTCTCCCATTTGAAACACAGTTAAACCTCAGACAGTGTTGTTGTCAGTCTGGTGTTTCAATAATCTGTCAGAGCTCCCTGGAGCAGAATAATGTGTGTTGAGGCTCCTTGGAGCAGGGTGGTTGACACTGCTAGTTGTTTAAACCAAAATCCTTTTTTCTTTACTAGCAGAATTCTGATATTTTTTTCAGGGTGATAATGTGTCCAGTTAAAAATCTTTACTTCCCCAGACTCTTGAAAGCCATGGTTGGCCATGCGACCTACAAAATTAAAGGAGCTGTTCCTAGGAGGGCCTCGAAGCTTTATGGAAGAATTGTTCATTTAGCCATTGGACCTGTATCCATTCCTTTTCTTATCTGGAGCAATGGCATGATGCTGGAGGTGGAATAGCCATATTTCAACCATAATAACAAAAGCCCCACACACTATTAATAGTGTGAGAAGTCAGAGATGCCTGGTTCATGATTGTTCTGGAAGGTCAGCTTACCAGCTCTGGACTGCCCATTTCTGAACTTGTTGAGTGAGGGAAAATAAATCCCTCCTATTGAAGGTTTTGTTGTTTGGATTTTCTGTTACAAGCACCGAATGCAATTCCTAATTGATATATTAAGATAGAACAAGTCATCATTTATTTAGCACTATATATAGAATTTTTAATAAACAGGGGGAACACAAAATGGAAACAAGAAATAACAACAAAACACCACTCTCTTCTCTGATCAACTTAGTTTTCCTTTCAATACCCAAATGTTACAATTAGATTAACAAATCATTTTGTGATGATTTGATTGAGTTCTGTAAAGTAAATTATATTCACTGGTATAATAGTTTTAAAATATGGCCCAGCTGATGTGGCTCAGTAGTTGAGTGTTGACCTATGGACTAGGGGATCACAGTTTGATTCCTGGTCAGGGCACATGCCCGGGTTGTGGGTTCGATCCCCAGTGTGGGGCATGCAGGAGGCAGCTGATTAATGATTCTCTCTCATTATTGATGTTTCTCTCTCCCCCTCTCCCTTCCTCTCTAAAATCAATACAAATACATTTTTTAAAAAAATAAAATATGTTCACAAGCTTTGATACTTCTTCCTTCAAAAGGTGGAGCTGAATTCCCCTTATCTTGAGTTTGAACTGTATTTAGTGACTCCTTCTCATGAATAGACTTGTCCTCATTGTAGAAATGACATAATGTGATTTCTTGGGGAGGCGGGGGGGGGGGGGGGAGAGGGACATTAGAATACATAGAGAGGCCCACATTATGCATAATTAAGGCTTCCAGCCAAAAGCTAGTGAGGAACTGAGGACTCATGACAACAGCAATGTGAGTGAATTTGGAAGCAGGTCCTCCAGCCCTAGTCAAGCTTTCAGGTGACTGCATTCCTGATCATCTTTACTGAACCTCAAGAGAGAACCTGACCCAGAACCACTCGGCTAAAGTGCTCCTGAATTCCTGGCCCAGAGAAACTGTGAGTTAAAAAATGTTTTAAACCATTTAATTGGGGATAATTTGTTATGCCATGAAGATAGCTAATAGAGTTAGGTATAATAGAGCCTCGCACAATGTCTGGCACGTATTTCAGTGTTTATTTGTTGTTTGAATGAATACACAATTGAATGAAGTAAAATATTTCTTTTTCACTTTAAACGGTAACAGACAATGCTGGTATTGTCTTTGATCCCCGACACCTGTATTATACTATGGTTTTCTGACATGATCACAGGGAAATCAACTGTGAATCTTGCTGAGACCTAAACATTGACATTTCTGAAAGAAACATGTGGTGAACAGAGTGTTGGAACCCTTGAGTCTTGAATAATGCTCCCAGTTTTATCACTGAATAGCCAAGTGGCCTATGGCAAGTCACTTAAGACCTCCAAATCTCAATTCTCCTACCCATAAATTAGGGGAAATAATCCCAACATGCCTCAAAAGGTGGTCAATGAGATTATATGTGACAGTGTAATTATAAAGCATTAGCATCCTCTTAATTATATTAGGCTCATGAGGTCTATCCTGTGTGGAGTTTTTTTGTTAATCTTCACCCGAGAATATTTTTTCCCATTGATTTTTAGAGAGTGGGAGGGAAGGAGGGAGGGAGAGAGAGAGAGAAACATCAATGTGAGAGAGACACATCTATTGCTTGCCTCCCTCACGAGCCCCAACTGGGGCCAGGAATCAAGCCCATGACCCTTTGGTGTGTGGGCCTACATGCTAAGCATTGAGCAACATCTGGCCAGCGCTATCCTACTGTATTTTTAAGCAATAAATATTTTATTTTATTTTTTAAGAGAACAGATTCATTTTAATTTGAATGTGTATATGAAAGGGAAAAGCTAGAAATAGAGCTTTAGACAATGCTGGCAAATGTTGATGGAGACCAGTTCTTTTCTCACTGAACAGCATGTCACGAATAACATCATTTTAAAAAGTTACAATGTATGCCCTTATGTCTGCCCCTTTGCACCACTGTGTAGTTATCTTTTGGGACAAATTCCTGGAAGTGACATTTTTGTCAGCCAACTCTTCAACATTATCAACTAGAAAAAATAAAGTGTGGCTACTTTGAAAAATATACCTTATATGTGAGACTCAGTACAACCAGATTCTCCCATTTAAAACACAGTTAAACCTCAGACAGTGTTGTCAGTCTGGTGTTCCAATAATCTAGCTCTCTAAAAATATATATATACATGTATGTATGCATATCAATGCACATTAATTTATAATGAATCTCAATGATGTAAAGGTTGTATAACTCTCAATTTTATAAAGAATAACAAAATATCAAATACTTTTTATTGAATTTCCTTATAGCCAATTGATTCTCACACCTTTCATCAGTTTTTGCTGCACTCTTATATCCAAAGTCAAACTGCAGTTAAGCATTAAATATTTCAGATGGTGTGTTTTAGACTTTTCTTTCAAGAGGTGATAACTGGTTGTACTGTGTTCCTTTGTAAAATATTAGCATCATTCATAGTAAGCAGTTAGGGTTTAATAATATGGCAGGATGGTGGGTTATTACATGTCAGATCTCATTTTATTAGCCTGGTGAAAATTTATTGCACTTTTAAAAGAATACCTAATTATGGCTGGCTTATTTTTCTCTTCATGAACTAATTTGTAATTGTGGTCGGGTGTGTGCCCCTCTTTATGGTAACAGTGGTCGTTAAACATGCTTAGTAATAAACATACATTTATCCAATAAATTGGTCTGAGTCTAAGAGTTTATCTTAGAGCAAAATTGCACCCAGCAGCTAGAAAATAAATGGTAGAATACATGTCTTTCTCTTTCAGAAAAGAGGACAGTGGAACATCAGAGATATAATTATTGACAATGCACAATTTGGTGGTATGGCTAACCCCAGAGGTAAATATGTGAGGATGAGTAAGATAGGGCCTTCCTGTAGGATTCAAGTCCCAATTATGTAGTGGGTGAATTATCCAAACTCCCTGATTTTGTTGTTCCATCTTGCTTTCTGCTCTTCTGCTGTGATTCCAAATTGGTTGAAATTACTAGTTTAATTAGACAGTTTATTTGTGGTTGTAGATGACCCCTGCTACCTACCATTTTTATTTACTTGAGTAGTAAGACCATACCAAAAAAAAAACAAAACAAAACAAAACAACAACACTGACAGAGCTTCCTTTTCTGGCCATTATATGCTTTCCAACTGAGCTCATTCCATATAGAAATACCTGCCAGGATAAAGTGTTTTCACCCTACGCAACCTGAGAGAGCATTTTTCAAACAGTTTTCATTCCTTGCTGTTACATCTTCACAAAAATCTACCAAGATTTTGAGATAGTTGCAAAGGTTAGTATTATTTTCTGAACTGACTGACACATGAAGTGGATAAAGGTGGAGAACATAGCCAAAGACGAGATAAAGAAAAAAAAGTACGTCTCGGAAATACTTTTAACCTCCAGGGAAGAGGACTCAGCATGACTCACATCGTACTAGCTTAAAAGCCGAGAAGGCAACGGTAACGTGTGTGCTGAGGAATGTTGTCATCTAGAGAAATTTTATCAGTTTATGAGGTTGGGCTCCCTGGGGTTACTTGGTGTTTCTCTAGTTCCTGGAATAAGATTCAGGATGTTTTCCTAGTGGCTCAACAAAAGCAGGGAACATTTGTTGAAAATGGAATAGGTGAAGCTGTCTTTAGTTTAAAATCCCTAAGCAGTAAATGATTTATAAATATGTATGCTACCTCTGTTATTGTAAAGAACTGACTTACACATTTTAGCTGCGTTATGTGAAACTTTTTTCTTCTTCTTTTAAATTGTATCTAACTGTATTTAAATATAAAAATGGATTATGACAGATACTTTGTTGGCTTTCTGTCCATCCTTCATAGAGAAGTTTCCCCTTCCTCATCCCTTTACCCCTATATTCCTCCTACAGCTTGGGTCCCCATAGCCATGTTTATATGAGAGGACCCTTCTCCTTTCCTGCCACAGCTGATTCAAGAGGTTTTGATCCTTTAAGAAATATGAATCAGCCCTAGCCGGTTTGGCTCAGTGGATAGAGCGTCGGCCTGCGGACTGAAGGGTCCCAGGTTTGATTCTGGCCAAGGGCACATGCCTGGGTTGCGGGCTCGATCCCAAGTAGGGGGCGTGCAGGAGATAGCTGATCCGTGATTCTCTCTCATCATTGATGTTTCTATCTCTTTATCCCTCTCTCTTCCTCTCCGAAATCAATAAAAATATATATATTTTTAAAAAGAAATATGAATCAATTAGATTCTCTCTTCTGGGAATTTGGAATTGGGAGAAAGAAGCCTTAGTTACTCTCTTTTGAACCCTGAAACTGTACTCCAAATATGGATTATAGCCCAAACATGTAAACCCAAGATAAGGGGAACCCATTCTGCAGGGAGAGTCAGGAATGAAGTAGACTATTTAAGAAGTGTAATGACCCTGAGCTGTGTGCTCCCTGAGAGAGAGAAAGAGCGGGGAGAGAGTCACTTTCACATATTTCCCATGGCCCCCTTCCCTCAGATGGCCTTGCTGCTCTTGAGTTCCATGAATCCCTACACTGCATTCATATATTAAATTACACCTTTTTTTGTTAAGTTAGTTTGAATGGGTAATTTTCCCATTCTTTAAAAAACATTTCATCACTTCATTTAAGAGAGATCTAAATCGTTCTTTTCATTTATAAGAAGTAAAAAGCATTTTGAAAACTTTGATCTGAGGAATAACCTAAGGCTTACAAAAAAACATGCAAAATTCATAATCTGTTGTATAAAGAGATCAAAATGGCAAAGTGGGAAGCTTTAAGTTCTGTTCTCCCACAGAAACAGAAAAACAAGGAGCAAGCAACTGTCCGAACCGATTTTGTGAGAACTCCGGAAAACACTTAAAAGTTTATAGCAACCGAGTGAGCACTGAGTCAAGAAAAAGGCACTTCAAAGCAGTCGGAAAATTTTGTGGTGATTTTACTTGCTTTTCCTCTCCCTCCTCCCCTGCATGGGAACAGTCTTATAATGTCAGTAGTCTTAGAGTGGCAACAGTCTTAAAGCAGCAGTAGTCATAAAGTTGCTGCAATCATAACAAAACAACAGTCTGAAAGTGGTAGCAATCTTAAAGTGGCAGCAGCCTGTGTTCCCGGTGTGGGACTGCCCCCTGATTCTGGAAGGAACAACGTGGACCTTGCTCGCAGACTATTGTGATGTCCGTTCCAATCTGTCTGGGGGGTGCTGGGGACTGAATTGTGTCCTCCAAAATTTATGTGTTGCAGTCCTAGCCTACAGTGTGCATGTAGGGCCTATAAAGACGTAATAAAAGTTAAGTGAGTGCATAAGTGTGAGATCCTCATCTGATAAGGCTAGTGCCCTTATAAGAAGAAATACAAGAGTTCTCTCTGTCCATCAAGTGTGGACACAGGGAGAAGGCAGCTGTCTGTAAGCCAGGGAAAGAACCCTCGCCAGAAACGGAATTGGCTGGAGGCTTGGTTTTGGGTTTTCTATTCTCCAGACGTATGAGAAATAAATGTCTGTTGTCTGAGTCATCCAGGCTGTGGTACTTTGTTATGGCAGCCCAAGCATACGGATACAGGGGGCAGCCTGAAGGACTGTGGCAAGGTGTTCTATGTTTTACCTCGCTGAGAGCTCTTGAGAGCTCGGGTGAAAGAACCCTCAGGCAGCGGGGTCAGAGAATACAGTGAAACATACAATAGACCATCTAAGGCAAAAGATGAGGAGAACTTCTTTAGAAATTAGGACATTCAGAAGCAACCATTGAGACAGGGGAATTTATAGAGGAGCCTTTTGCATACCCATGGCAAGATACATGCTCAGAAAAAAATCTTAGACGACCATAAGCTTTCACCTGGGCTGAGCCCTTGGCACAGTGCAACCCTGACAAATTGAAGGAAAGCACTAGCTCAGAGACAATTTACAAAGACCGGAAGGTTCCTGCATTCAAGGAAATTCCTATTAAACACTAGTTGCACACAAGCTAAGGAACACAGACATCAGTGACCACATTGACAAGGAATACTGTCTTTGCAATAATAGTTTGGGAAAGAAATTAAATAAACTGACTGCTACAGCCTCCAACAACCCCAAACCAGCAAATCCTGTGAAAAGGGGAGAATCTGACTTCCACTTACCACATTATATTAATCCAATGTCCAATTTTTATCAAAAAAATTACAAGGCATACAAAGAATCTGACTTCCAGTTACCATCTTATATTAGTCCAATTTCCATTTCTTATTTTAAGAAGTTACAAGCAAGTATGGCTCATTCAAAGAACAAAATAAATTGGTAGAAACCATCTCTGAGGAAGTCCAGACATTGGCATTACCAGACAAAGATTTTAAAATAACTGTCTTATACTCAAAGAACTAATGGAAAACATGAGCAATAAACTAAAGGAAATGAGGAAAATAATGTATGAACAAAAGAGAATACCAATAAAGAGGAGGAAATAAAAAGGAACTAAGTGGCCGAAACCGGTTTGGCTCAGTGGATGGAGCGTCGGCCTGCGGACTCAAGGGTCCCGGGTTCGATTCTGGTCAGGGGCATGTACCTTGGTTGCGGGCACGTCCCCAGTAGGGGGTGTGCAGGAGGCAGCTGATCGATGTTTCTCTCTCATCGATGTTTCTAGCTCTCTATCCCTCTCTCTTCCTCTCTGTAAAAAATCAATAAAATATATTTAAAAAAAAAAAGGAACTAAGTGGAAACTGGAGCTGAAGAGTACAATAGCCACAACTTCGACAAACTGTTGGCTCTAAGATAGGTTTTATGCAGAAGATTCTGGGCCTTGTCCCCCATTGGGGGTTGGTGTCCCTTAAATCGTAAAATTGATCACAGTTTAGTGTAAAGATCTTGGGCTTCAGAGTAAGATTGATGTGTATAAATGATAGCTATAAATAAAAATAACCATGACTAGCATTACTAATTAAAGTGGAGAAAGCTCTAAGAAGGAAGAACTCAGAGTCTAGGACTTCTTAAATGACTTCTGGGCTGATTACTTACCATATACTAGACACTATGTTATGTTTTAGGCACTCCACAAAACACTTAAGCCACTGATTTATTTTAAACTTCACACCAACCCTCTGAAGTAGGTGTTATCAATCCTATTAAATGATAAATAAACTAGTCTTAGAGATTAGGCACTTGTAAATAGTATAACATGGATTTCAACCCAGTTTTTAAACAATTGCTTCATTGAGGTATAATTGGCATGCAGTAACTAACTATACATATATAAGGTGTATAATATGATGTTTGGACATGTGTATACCCATGAAACCATTTCCACAATCAATATAATAAACATATCTATCACCCCCAAAAGTTTTCTCCTGCCACTCCCCACCCCATCTCCAAGAAACCACTTACCCGATTTTTGTCACTACAGATTAGTTTGCATATTTTAGCATTATACGAATGGAATCATACAATGTGTTCTCCACTTTATCTAGCTTTATCACTCAGCATAATTACATTGAAATTATACCATGTTGTTGAGTTTATCAATGGTTCATTCCTTTTTATTGCTATCAGTATTCCAAAAGTGTATCCATTCACCTGTTGATGGACATTGAACCCAATGGTTTCTGACTCTAAACCCATGCTACACTGTCTCCGCAGCTCCATAACTCACTGTGTGGTCTTAGAAAACGGAATTATTCTTGTTGAGTCTCAATTTCTGTCATTGGAAAATGGCGATAATATTTCTTCCACAGGATTGTTATTAGTAAATGAGATAACATGAAAACACCTAATACTGTGCCTGGCACACAGTAAGTGCTTATAAACATTCTTTTTTTTTTTTTTTCTCAAGAAAGAAGTTTCTTCAGGAAAGAACTGAGGAAAAAATATAGCAGTAATGACTTTCTGTACTCTTCCTGCATTTCACTTCCTTCTTGAAACTTTCTCACTTTAATTTCCCCTGCTTGTGTCTTATGTGCACCTCATGAATATGATAGTCCCTTCTTCTCTCTACTACAAATATGTACAACAAACTTTTTTTCCATGTTCTGAAAATTTCAGTTTATGAAATTTGGCTGAAATAGAGCATTGCCAGTCAAGACAACATTACGTATACCCCTATACATTAGACTTTTATCAAGGATATAAATGATGAACGGGAATGGCAGAGGCTAGGGGTGGAGGGTAGAAAGCAGAGACTGATGAGCAAGGAAGTAACGCTTTATAGTTGAAGCCCGAAAGATCTAGACAGAAAGTGGAGTGATAACTAGGGGCAAGAAAGGCACACATGTGGGGCAGGAAAGAGTTGAAAGAAGAAATAAGGATCTCAAGTACAAGTAGCCATGTATGTTATTGCTGCCTTTTATCTTTGAAGTACAGACACATCCCCCAAATTATCGACACTGGTGAGTACAAAGCTCTCTGGGGTGTGAGAAAGGAAATGAGAAGATATGCTACATTCCGGTTTATCAAGCTCCCAGCTAATGACCCAAAGTCAGTTTCCTTTCCTTCCATTACAGGTTAAATGTGCGTTTATAGATTGTTGTGATAATGTTTTAAACACTGTTTCTGTAGGAGAATACTATATGTTTTATTGATTTCAGAGAGGAAGAGAAGAGGAGAGAAATAGAAACATCAATGATAAGAGAATCATTGATCAGCTGCTTCCTGCATGCCCCACACTGGGGATAGAGCCCCAACCAGGGCATGTACCCTGACCAGGAATGAAACCATGACCTCCTGGTTCATAGGTCGATGCTCAACCACTGAGCCACACAGGCTGGGCTGGAAAATACATTGTTACTTCAATGAATTTTTGGAATACAACTCACATGGAGACAGATGACTTTGTCTAGTTTACTAACATTAACCATTTAGATGTTGCAGATAAAGAAAATTCAGGTGATAAAAAAGTGACTTGACGAGGGCATTACGACGAAATTAAGTTCAAATTGGCATTTCTTGTACCTTGATTCAGTTTGTAAAACTTTTTCTATTGGATCTCTAAGGAGCCTTCTTTGCCTTGAAAAGATTATTGGGGAAGGGAATAGGTGGAAGGGAACCAACTACCATAGTCCAACAAAACTTCTCTCTCTCTCTCTCTCTCTCTCTCCCCCTCTCTCTCCCTCTTTCTCTCCCTCTCTCCCCCCTCCCTTTTGCTTTGGATCTCTGTTTCTCTTCCAAGTGATTTTTGTCACCCCCCTCCTCTTCCTCTGTGTGTGTGGTGTGTTTGTGTATGTTGGGGACAGGGTGTGTGTGGGTGGGGGGAGGGTGTTGTTTGCTTTACTCTTTTTTTTTTTGCTTCCTGGTCTTTAACTGCACTCAGTATTTCGCCTGCCTCCTTTCAATGTCTTTATTTTTAGTCCTTGTTTTTATACCTGCCCCTGTCAGTAGAAAAAAGAATATCATTATTACTTTCTTTTTTTTTTTTTAAGTTTAAGTTCTTAACTCTTTCTGGCTCTGTGCTAACAACCATTATAAAAAGGAAATGACATAGACAGTGTCTGACTTCTAAAGTATAAAATCTATTGTGAGACCCAGCTGTGCTTTTATAATACCCTTATGATTCTGACTTTTTTGTTTGTTTCTCAGTGCCGTTAAAAATCTAAAGGCCTAAGTCACAAACATACCCGATTCCTGTACAATTTCAGAAGGTTCAAAAAGTCCCTGAACCCCTAAGGAGTTTATGACCTCAGATAAAGAATCCTGCTGGTTGTCTCAATACATTTCACAAATGTCACACAATTTTTGAGATAGGAGGAATATCTTGAGACATGATCAATTCGAATTCATTTAGGTAAGAAAATCAATAGGATATTTAATAGCCATTTTGTGTGGTTGAGAGGTAAAAGAGAAAGAAATGTTATTAAATCATAAGTAGATTATAACATTATCCAAAAGGAACAAACATTTAACAAGCACCACCTACTACACACATACCTATATATAAAAGTCCTACATAATATAGCTGTTGTAAAAATTCTATTTGTATATGTGTATTTATATGTATGCATATATAAAATATTTACATATGTATACATTTGTGTATGTGTTATATATTAGTGTAGTTAATATATTAAGTATATATAATATAAAAAGTATATATAAATATAATTTTCATAATAACTATATCATGTAGGAATTATACTCAGATATGGAAATTGAGGCTCAGAGAAATCAAATAGCTAACTCAAGTCACCTGCTAGTAAGTGATAGATTAGAATTCACACCAACATCTAATTCTAATGCCCCTTCGGAGGTTGATTTCTCATCTTTTCTACTCAACACGAAACTTAGCACATACGAGGCACTCATAGAAGGTTGGAATATTGATTGAATTAAACCAAACAGAGTCAAGTACAGAGTCCTGCAGTAAATCACTGGAAACTACCACTTCCACCCTCATTAACGCCCCCCCCCCCGACATTTAATTTCATTTCTTTAGAGAAAGGAGGGGGCATTCTAGCCAGTTCTGAAGAGTAGAGGAGACTCTCCAAAATTGCAGAGAAATACAATAATTTTACTTTACTCATCAGAGAACTATGTCAGGTCTAGCATACTGAGAGGGTTGCGGGCTTGAATATGCCAGTTTTCATTAGGAATAAATGTACTGCAAAGTTAATGCAATATTAACTTGAGGAAACCGTTTTTGATTTAGTGAGTCCTCTGAACATTAAAGAAAGCATTTTGACTGAGGCTTCTGAAATATAAAGAACAATTTGAAACATGCCTAGGAAGAAAATGCAGCAATTTTAACCTAAGGAGGTTCTCAAATGAAGACTGATTTTAAAGGAATTGTTCAGAATTATATGCACATACTCTGAGGCCAGCTAACGAAGGAAGCCATAATGTGAAGAGAGTTGTTGAAGAAATGCAAGCAACTCTCAGGTAGAGGCTGGTTATACTTCAAAAGTAAATCTTTGGCCTGGCCAGTGTTGCTCAGGGGTTAGAGCATTAGCCAGCACCCGTCTCTGTGGTGAAGAGTTGCTCTTTCAATCCCTGGTCAAGAGCACATACCTGGGTTACAGGTTCAATCCCTTTCCCACTTGGGTGTGCGTGAGAGGCAACAAACCAATGTCTCTCTCACAATGATGTTTTTCTCTCTCTTTCTCCCCCTATCCCCTCCTCCCCTCCACTCTCCCTAAAAATCAATGGAAAAAATATCCTCAGGTGAGGATTAACAACAACAAAAGCATATCTTTAGAGAAGCTAAGAAACACTTAACTAAGTTGAATGGAAACTGTATTGGAAGTCATTATAATTTTAGAAGCCAGTCAAGACAATGGAGTAATGCAGAATTAGGTAGTGTTACCCTGCTTGATAGGTTCATGATTTAAAAATAAGCCCATCTTGACTTCAGGTCAGGGCAAGATCATGATTCATAGTTTTTAATTTCCCCAATCCTTTCCTAAGACATATACTAAATAATAGAATAGCAATAGCTCTACTCTGATTCAGTGGCTGGTATATTATTATCATTGTTGTTGTTATTTGATATCCTTGGCTCTTGGCTCTGCAGCCCAAAGTTCAGTTCTGTTCCACTCCATACCCAGGTTTCCATAATGCTTGCCTGAATCTCACTTGGGCCTATTTAATTGGGTTCATAAAAGAGACTGGATCGTGGAATGAAATAAATAAGAGTTTGGGAATTACATGGACCTGGGTTCAAATCTCAGTACCGCTATTCGCTGATTTTATAAGTTGGATCTGTCACAAGACCTCTCATTCTCTCATTATTGTTTGTATTAAAAAATCCAATTCAATTATATCGTTTTGACTTCTAGGACTATGTCAATTTTCTGCAATGTTTAAGTAACAGGATTAGCAATGTAGTGGCCCATTGAAGAAGAGAGTAACAGGTAACTCTAGGAGAGGAATTGTAGGCACACACACACACACACACACACACAGTACTGAGAAAGGGTAAAAGGTCTTTGTCCTTCAATGTTTCTAAATTCTGAGCCTCTTTACCAACCCTCCTCCCCCAAGGAGGATAAACCAGCTTTTCTAAGTTCTGAGCCCTTTCTCAAACCTGAAAATTCTATTTGCAGAGAAATAGGAGGTTCTTTGTGCCTAAGGGCCTACAGGAAAGGGGATGTGGAGTTCTAGAAATTGGTTAAGGCCCAGGAAGTGTCAGGATTTGTGCAGAATAAAAATCACTTCTATGAGTATTGCTTTATGTCCCATGTGGTGGCCCAGCCCTGTTTTCTTGGAGTTCGCTACATATGGCATTAGAGGGATATCTTCACCAGGCAGGAACCGAATGAGGAGGACCCCAGAAGTTTTATGTTTCCTTTGTAGGTTCTTTGGTTCCATTGGTCCCTGTGACCTGTCACACTCCAGCATGCTCACCAGCAAACACCCTGGAGACTCATGTTGACTGAGAACTGCTGACAGCTAGGGTAGTCATTCAATAAAGATTTATTGAATTCTTCATATATGCCAAGTTCTTGGTCTGGGATTAGATCTTTGAAACAGGGAGGATAAAACCTAACGAGGTTCATAACTTCTCCCCTCCATTCTTTATCCTGACTTATCTTTCTTCATAGAACTCAATCATTTATTATCTGTCTCTTTGTTGAGTGTCTGTTTTGCTCCATTAGAATTCAAGGCCCAAGAGAGCGGGAACGTTGTCTTGTTTATTGCTGTCTCCCCAGTGTCTGGCACATGCTATTAAGTGTTTCACAGATACTTGCTGAATGAATGAATGAATCCCATTGTTTTAGTCAACGAAAGCCAAGTAGTCTTGTATATTACTTTAGTTTCTCTTTCCAAAGTCCTCTTACATTTTTCTACCTAAAATAAATACTGTTTTGCCTTTTCTGCCTCTTTTCCAAAAAGTGCTTATAATGATGCATCATTTATAGTCTACAGAGCTGCATAATGAACATCTGAGGTAAAAAAGGAACACTGTACATCTTGTAGTCTCTAGTCTTCTCGAGCCTTGTAGAGCCAATTCTTTTATGAAAGTCCTCTTAGGAAAGATCTATGAAGTTTCATAATGTTCTACTTCAATTTGTATTTATAATTTGAAGCTATATATATATATATATATATATATATATATATATATTTTTTTTTTTTTTTTCTCCACGAAAAACAAACCCTTTTTTGGTAGCCATTATATATATGATAGAAACAAGGAAGCAGTAGCCTCAGAAGTTTCCACCCACCTTCTCCCCACCACTGCTGTTGTCACTCAGACTTTTCTCCTTCCCACTGCCCTTCCTCACCTAAGGGAGGGAAGTAAGGGCAGGAAAAGGAGAAGGGTAAGCCACAGTAGGCTGAGGGCAAGATTACAGGAGAATTCTCTCAACTGTCGACTTTGCCAATGAAATTTAAAGATGCATCATTTCTTATTTCTACAGCAGTTGTTTGCTAATATTCTAATAAAGGCTTCATTGATGTGCCCCCAAAATTATTCAGACAACCCCAGTGACCATCTCTGTGACTTTTCTTTCATCAAATATAAATCACAGGCTTATTCAACTTAGCTAGCATGATCTTCTTTTAATAAAATCTGTGTCAATAAGTTTCAATCCTTTCATCACTTGGTGCTTACGTATTGATTTTCTTTATAGTGTTCTTGAACCTTAATTTGAAAACTGACATTAGCTTTTTAACATGCTAGAGTTTTCTTTTCTTTTTTCCCTTTCTTATATAGATAATCATTTTTCTGTGTTTTGCTCTTTGGGTAGTCTTCTTGACTCTTGAGATTTGTAATGCTTTACTATTTTACCTAGCTTCTCTTTTTTTTCTGCTTGTAGTAGTCCTTCAAAAAACTTTGTTGATATAATCTACCTCTTCTAAAAGATCAACACAGCATTCTTGAGAAAAGAATGACAGTTTTAATACTTAAATGACATAGTTAATGCTCAAACTTCTCTTGACTTTCTAATGAAGAGTTTTAATGTTTTTCTTTTCCAACTTCTTAGATTTATTTGTATAAAAAAAGTGCAAAACAAAACAAAAAAAAAACCAAAAAAACTATTTTAGGGGAAATTTTATCATGTAGAATGCACACATATCTACATCTGACCCTGATTATTTTTTTCTTTTAAGCATTGCCTTTCCCAATTCTTATCTGAGTCATCAATGGTAAATATTCACTAAGCCTTCATTAAGTATTCACTGAGAAAAGGACTGTGCTTTCCCTATCTCTTTTGAGCCTCACCACAATCCTGTGAGATAGGTACTATTTTTATATTTATTTTTCAGATAAGAACACTGAGACTTGGAGAGTATCCCAGTCAAAGGAATAGCATAGTACTAGGAGGAGCTGGACTTTAAATCAATATATCAGACTCAAGATGCTATACTCTTAACCAGTATATTATAATGCTTCTAGAAGATCCATGCCTGGGATAATTATCCCTTTCCAAGTATTTCTTCAGTTTTCAATTCTGTCTTTACTATAATTATTTACACTTTCATGAAGGCAGTAAAGCCTGGTGGTTCCAGGTAAGGCTCTGGAGCCAGATCAAGTGTAGCCAAATCCAGGGCCACCACATACTGTGTAATTTGGGGCAAACTATTTAGACTTTTGTGTCTCAAATTCCTAATCTGAATGTGGGGAATATTAGTGCATACCTCATAGGGTTGTGGTACTTAAATGAATCCTTATAATGTCTATGGTGTTTAGAACAGTTCCTGGTATATGGGAAGTGCCCAGGAAATGGCACTTTTATTTATTTACTAGAGGCCCGGTGCACGAAATTCGTGCACGGAAGTGTGTGTCCCTCAGCCCAGCCTGCACCCTCTCCAATCTGGGACCCCTCGAGGGATGTCCTACTGCCCATTTAGGCCCAATCCTAAACGGGCAGTCAGACATCCTTCTCACAATCCAGGACTGCTGGCTCCCAACTGCTCACCTGCCTGCCTCCCTGATTGCCCCAACCGCTTCTTCCTGCCAGCCTGATCATCCCCTAACCACTCCCCTGCCAGCCTGATTGATGCCTAACTGCTCCCATGCCAGCCTGTTTGCCCCTAACTGACCTCCCGTGCAGGCCTGGTCACCCCTAACTGCCTTCCCCTGTAGGCCTGGTCACCCCTAATTGCTCTCCCCTGTAGGCCTGGTCACCCCTAACTGCCCTCCCCTGCAGGCCTGGTCCCCCCAAACTGCTCTCCCCTGCAGGCTTGGGTCCCCCCAGCTGCCCTTCCCTGCAGGCCCGGTGGCCCCCAAATTCCCTCCTCTGCTGGCCTGGTCACCCCTAACTGCCCTCCCCTGAAGGCTTTATTGCCCCCAATTGCCCTCCCTTGCAAGCCTGGTTCCTCCCAACTGCCCTCCCCCGCTGGCCATCTTGTGGTGGCCATCTTGTGTCCACATGGGGGCAGCCATCTTTGACCACTTGGGGGCAGCCATATTGTGTGTTGAAGTGATGGTCAATTTGCATGTTACTCTTTTATTAGATAGGATTTACTAGAGGCCCAATGCACAAATTCGTGCATGGGTGGGGTCCCTTGGCCTGGCTGCCAATTGGGGTGGCGGTGGGGGAGGGTTGGAGGGAAGGACAGCAGGAGGTTAGCTGGCTGGCCAGGGGGAGGGACTGCAGGAGGTTGGCTGTGGGAACTCACTGACCACCAAGGGGCAGCTCCTGTGTTGAGCATCTGCCTCCTGGTGATCAGTGCACATCATAGCAACCAGTTGACTGGTTGTTTGGTCGTTTGGTCATTCATTGCTTAGGCTTTTATATATATAGATTTATTTCCTACTTTTTTGATAATTCAGCTCATGTACTTACTGAATGTTTTACTGTGTTACTAACTTCCAGGCATTCTGCTAAATTTCAAATATAGAAAGATGATTGCCACAGAATCTTCCCCTTAAGGTGTTCAAATCTAGTGGTGAATCATAAAATATTATGCTCACAAGGGGCTAAACCTCATAGTCAGTGCAGACTTGGGGTGGTTAATCTAAATTCACTAAATTTTGGATCAAATGGATGAGTGATGGAATAAGAATCTGTAGCCAAGTATGTAGACCTCCCAAATTAGAGCTTTACAATGAAGTAGATCACTTACAGAGCCAGCTAACCCCATTTCACTTGCCCTTTTGCAACATGACTTTTCTAGTCCTCCCGTCAAGAGGTGGTGTCTATTTCCTTTACCTTGAATTTGGAATAACCCTGGGATTTGCTTTGCCCAACAGAATGTGGTGAAAACGATGAGCATGACACAGTTCTAGACCCTAAGAGGCCTTGAAGACTCCTTTGTTGCCCTCTTAGGATCTGGCCTCCATGTAAAGAAGCTGAGGTTAGATTACTGAATGATCAGAGAGGGTCTGGAGAGAGAGAAACCCAGCCAGTCTTCCACCATTTCAGTCACCCCAGCAGGGGTGTCAGTCATGTGAGTAAGCCTAGCACCCTAAATCCTATAGCTTTTGTTGAACTGCCTCAGCAAATTCCTGTTAAATTGCAGAATCCTAAGCAAATAAATGGTTCTGTTATGGGGGATGGTTTGTTTCATAGCAATAAATCCTGAAAGATAAAGAGTTCCTTGCAGCTTCCCTTTACACTGTCTTAGAAGTCAGCCACCACATATAAAGCTTGGATTAGACAATGGAACAATGAGAGATCATGTGGATAGAGATAAGTCCCGGCCTTCCAACCATCTCTGCCAAGGCCTCGGATATGTGGGTAAAGCCACCACCTTAGACCTCCTAACACAGCCTACCCACCAGCTGAATGAAGCTGTATGAGGGTGCCCCACGCAATGAGCAAAGGAACCACCCAGACAAACCATAGAATCGTGGTTGTTTTTAAGCCATTGTATTTTGGGGTAATTTATTACTATGCAGCAATAGGTAACTGAAACACCCACAGTGTACCATGGCTTCCCACAAAAAATGAGGGTGTCAGCTTATGGTGTGTTTGGGGAGTAATAGTTTTACCATTAATCAAGTACCTTCTATGTGCCTGGTACTTTATGTATGTTGTTTTGTTTAACCTTGTAAAGCAGGTAATCTGGCAAATGAAAAATCTGAACTTTGGAGAGGTTAGGTAATTTGCTCAAGGCCTCAGCAAAATGGTGAGGTGTGATGTCAATGCCTCATTTCAGGCTCTCTCCAACTTTCTTCTCTCTATGGCAGCGGTCTTCTAACTCATCTCACCAACTCCAAATCTCACAGCCCTTCAGTAGATCCCATCAATTCTAACTACTAAAGCTCATGCTATCAAATGTCTATAGGATTTTTGACTCACCCTTATAATACCCCACTGTCTATTGGATAAAGTACAACGTGTACAAAACTTCTCTTCTTGCTTCTCCATCTCAGCACCTCCTTTATTTATCTTTTTACCATGTGGAGTCACCTGCATAGCACAGATTTGTTTTGTCAGCCCTCCTAGCCTATGTACAGATTGCTTTGCTAGGAATGTTCTCCTTACCTCCCCCATCTTCTGGTACATCCATTCATCTTCCAGGACTTACCTCAAGCTTTACCTTGACTATGAAGCCTTAGCCTGGTCTCCCTGAGGCTCAGTTGACCACCCCTCACTTGTGCCCCCACTGAAACTGTACACTTTCTTAGTAGAGCATTAGTAACACCTTGTTTGTAAGCCAGTTTATCTATCGGACTGTGAGTTTCTTAATTCTTTATTCATCTAGTGTCCCCTGGACTGGTGCTTAATAAAAGAAATTCTCCAGGAGAGGAGAGAAGTGAGACCAAACAGGATCAGATCAAATTGTCAAGGGCCTTGAATGTCATGGTGGTTTAATCCAAGTGCCCGTCACCTGGATGTCCTCAAGTCCTCTCATTCTTCTAGGACCACCCTTTCCTCTTATATCCAAATTTCCAAAGATTCCAATTTCTGCTCCATGTTGTGTGGAAAGCTCAACATCACTGTACTCTTCCTTGGGTTCTCTTCCAAATATCTCTGGAGCTTTAAAGAGTGAGGAGTTGAGTCAGGGGCTCCCAGTTCCCTTCACCACCTCTTGCTCCCACTTCCTGCTTGTGGTGACAGATTGATTTTCCTGTGGCTCCTGTCCACTTTCTATACTGCTTCACTCTTGATAGATTCTGCTTCGATTCTTTTGTTCTCCCAAAGTAGCTGTGGCAGTTGGGAAACTTTTTTTTTTTTTTTTTTACCTAATTGCTTTAACAGTTTGGAATAGATAATATATTCTCATAGTTTGAAAATCAAATAATATAAAAGGGTGCATAGTGAAAATTCTCACTCCTACTTCTACCCTTGTCTGCCCTCCTCACCCTCTCCCCGCTATCCCAAATACCTACTTTATTAGTTTCTTTGGTATCCCTCTCGGATTTATTTATGCAAATACAATACAATGAAAATATGGAAAGTTTTTTTTTTCTTTCAGTTGGACATTGCTGGCAGAAGATATGAAAAATATGCTGCTGTACCTGCTCTCACATTTGTGCTGTCACCTGCTCTCCACGGGGCCTTTCCCCTTGCCCAGAAAAATCCTTTCTTTTCTGTTTTCCCACAGGGATGGCTTGCACAGTGACAATCTTTTTTTTTTTGGGGGGGGGGGGGCGGGGGAGGGTGGGAAGTGGGGGAGGAGGGAAACTGGGACACATGGTCTGAGAAGTGAATTTTTGTAAAATATGGGACCAACCTTCTTTAATTCTGAAGGCCAGGCCCTTTCTCTGGGATAGCAGACTTTTAGTATTGTTCAGACTGAGAGACGGGACTACAGCTCAGGAAAGAACTGAGCATGATTTAAACTTGACTATTAGATATCCGACATGGGGGATGTATTACTAGCCACTCTTGTTTCCAGGGCCCCTGCCAACTGCTGTCTGACTGTTGAGACCCTCTCCTCATGCTTTTTACTTCTCTTCCAAGTCCTGGAACTCTCACTGCCCCGGAAAACTCCTACTTCCTTTTTATTTTATATCGTTTAATGGGAGGGATCACATGTGGGGCACTCCTCTGGGAACTTACCAGAAGTAATGGGGGGCTCTTGAGCATCACTTTAGGGATTAGTCATGCTGTAATAATTTGCATATAGATGAGAAGGCATCAGTGTGCCCTTTTTAAGCTAAATGAGGTCAGATTCTCTTTTGGATTTTTCATCCAACAAGCATCTTACTTTTGAACTTAGTGCATTTTATACACTTATTCCCTGTATAGTTTCATGGCAGAGATCATTAGTACGCCCCTCATATTCCAGGTGTTTTCCTACATTATCCAGCCTCACTTGCAGTTCGGCGGGGCCATTTAACTTGCTCTGGCCAATGATCTATGATCACAAGTGGTGTGAGTGTCTCCTGGACTGAGGCAATTAAGAGCCAGTGTGCCTTCTCCAACCCTCCCTTTCCCTCACTGGAAGCCAAACTTTCCAGATGGCATAGCTACAGGCTGCAGGAGGACCGTCTGATCCACGCTGGACAGATGTGAGAGAAAAATAGAAGTTTATTGTGAAAAGCCACTGAGATTTTGAGATATTTTTTATTAATATTTCATTGCATATCTATGCTACTTGAGTCAATAGTTTTGGAAATTAAAATCTAGAATCTCTAAAACAATTGTGTGTGTGTGTGTGTGTGTGTGTGTGTGTGTGTGTGTATGTGTGTCTTGTTCAGGACATGCAAATGTGTCTCCACATTCTACATGAATTACAATTTGAAAATCTATGTTTGGAGGTCCTATAGATGTATAAGTGAATTTTATTAAAATGTTCCTGTATCTTAGCATTCTTATTCTCAAAGCCATCAAGAACATTAAATATTAAATATAAGCTTATACTGTGTTGCCCTTTCATTTACTCCTAGTTCTGTGAATTACAAGTACCACTTCCTGTTAGGCCCACTCTAAATATCTTTAGACTTTCCCAGAAACAACTATGCGAAGTTCTGGTGTGGGATTTATTTTTTCTTAAAGATTACAGTTAGTAATCCTTTCTTCTTAGGGAAGTGAAATTAATTTAGAAGCTTTCTACTTAACAGCCTGTCCAAAGGTTCCTAATGACCAGCTCAGTTTTCTGTCTTCCTGCATGGACAAATTCTAGGCCCACTCTGGCTGCTGCCATACTTTCTTCTCTTAGTAGCTCACATGTTCTCTCACACAGTACTTGTTTCATTGGCACTCAGTCACACTTCCATGGCTGTCACGTCGTTGTTTTATTTATTTTCTAGGACTGCCATAACCAGGTACCACAAACTGAATATCTTGAAAACCAGAAATGTATTGTCTCATAGCCTGGAAGCTCACAGTCTAAGATTAAGGTGTCTGTCTGCAGGGCCATGCTCCCACTTGAAGACACTAGAGAAAGACCTGTTGTAGGCCTCTCTCCTAACTTCTGGTGGTTCCTTGGTTTGCGGCAGCTTAACTCCAGTAGTTATGTGGCTTTCTCTCGGTGTACATGTCTGTATTCAGATTTCCCCCTTGTTGTAAGGACACTGGTCATATTGGAATAGAGGCCTATCCTGCTCCAATATGACTGCATCTTAACTCATTACATCTGCAAGCATCCCATTTCCGAGTGCAGTCACACTGGGAGGTCCTGGGGGTTAGGACTTCAACCTATGAACTTCAGGGGACATAATTCAGTTCATGTCATCAATGTTTGTAGTGTCAAACATTTGGGAGTGGGTAAAAATTGGTTTACAGTTATTCAGGTTATGATGATTACATAGCTTTATTAATGCAAAAGCATGTCACAATGCAACTGCAAACCAACTTTTGCTCCCCCCCCCACCATCCTACATAATAAAAAGGTAATATGTAAATTACCATCACTCCGCTACGCCCACGATTGGGCCAGCGGGAGACACAGGGGGCGGGACTCAGGGTGGCTGCCGTGGTGATTGGGCCACAGACAGGCCTCTGGGGCAGCGAGCCGGGCGTTTGGAGGCCCCCGGCTGACGAGGCGGCGCGGGTGGGCTGGCGGCACGGCTCCCGGAGGAGGAGTCTGGCGGCAGTTGGGCCGCAGGAGCGCGCAGCGGTGTCCACAGAGGACGTGGGTTTCCATGAAGGCAGAGGAGGCAGCGGCGGCCCCAGCCTTCCTGGGCGGGAGGTGAAGGCAAGACCCCGGCCTGGGCTCCGGCCGCAGGAGGACCACGCCCCCGCCCCGCCTCCCCAGGAGGACCACACCCCCGCCCCGCCTCGCCCTAGGGGCCCAGGGACTTCGGAGCTGCTGGCCACTCGGGGTCCCCACCAGCGGACTGACAGCCTACACGTGCATGATTAAATCATGCATTGGGCCTCTAGTGTAGTCATAACGGTTAACAGCGAAGGCCTTAGAGTCCTACTCATTTGTGTTGGAATCCCCTTTTCTGGCATTTGAACCTCAGTTTGTCTCTAAAATGTGAGCATGACTCATCACCTTATAGTGTTGTTGTGATAATTAACAACATTCTGTCTCAATTTTAACCATGGAGACCAAAATTACAGGATTCAAAGACCAAAAACAAAGTAAGTAACTGCCAGTTACCTCCACATTCTAAAGTGAGTTGCTACCCCACGTATGTAAGACATGCTTTCAGAGGATGGGTCACCCCTCTTCTGCTGATAAAGCAGACAAGGCTGATAAGGCCAAAAAGGGAAGAGGGTGCTGTTTTGTTTTATTTTTGAGAGAGTGTTTCTCCTGCTCTTCCTGTGGGAGGGGAGAGGAATGCTTCCCTTTCACCTCAGGTCAGGTAACAGGGACCCTTCAGAGAGCCCGAGGGAAGTAGGGGTTGATGTTTGACCCAGCCTTGGAGATTACATGAGGAAGCCTGTGACTGAAGTTGCCAGCCTCGTGGCTTCAGGGGCCCAAATGCTCCCCCTGGACAGCAGAGCAAAAATCAGTGCGGGGGATCTACCAAACCCAGAGAGCTCCAAGGCCAGATCATAGCCAGACCAGCTTAGAGACTTTTTTAGAGACTAGCTTTACCCCTTCCCTGCCTCATTTCAACCCCAGAGGACCCCAAGGCGCCTCGTGAAGGAGGGGACATGGGAAGAAGTAGGGAAATGAGGAAACATCTTCCAGAGAAAGGGAGCAGGAGCCAAGCATGTCCTCTTCCATAAAATGACAGGCTTCCCAGCCCAAGGAAAGCTAGCTGGAGGCATAAATAGCTTTCTACCGATGAGAATGTTGGGTGATATGCTAATGGGATGGGCATTTTAATGACTGGAATGAGCATTTGGGGGGCTGAAATGAATTGGAGGACTTTTTAATGATCTGAGAGTGACTGAAAAAATGAGAAGACCTGCCTCATTTCACTCGGGGAGTAGGGGTCAAATCTGCTCACAGAGTTTGAGTAGAAAAGAATAAAGCTGTCCTCTGCATGTACCTCATTGAGTTTATCCTGGCAGGAAGTCAGTACTCAATAAGTGTTGCTATTAATCTGGTGATGCTGGTAATTATTTTAGTTGCCATTATGACTGAAGCCCACACCATCATTCATGATGTCAGTGTATAGTTCCAGGGAAACAAATTATTCAAGCAATTATAAGTAGCAAGGGGTTTAAAACAGGTAATTAGATGCTTGCAAAATAATTGGAGAGCTAGAGGAGCAGTCTCTAAACTGAGGCTCCAGAAGTAATTCCTAGGAGATAGTTATCAAACAGACTTGCCAGGGAAGCTATTGCTCCTGCCACAGTCATAAATGTGGGAAGTCAAGAGTCTATTGGGAAAACGGTGTGTTGAATTCTTGCACACACTGCTGATCTGAGCATCATGAGGCCACTGTCATTCTTAGAGTCACGAACCCAGAACACTCGTGAAGCTGGACACTGGACATTGAAATGCTGTTGCAGAAAAACTCAATGCCTTGCCTGACCCTACTTGCCAGCAGCAACAAACATCAGAGCAGGCCCTGGTGTCTCCTGCTTTTCAAGTCTCCCAGTGCATTTCACTCACAATCTGAAAAGGAGTCAGAGAAATGTAATTTCAAGCTTTTCAGCTTTTGCAATGCAAGAAGGTGGCATAGAAGGTGGTTGGAATGCATGCTAAGACCTAGTGTGCTTTTTTAAATATATTTTTTATTGATTTCAGAGAGGAAGGGAGAGGGAGAGAGAGAGATAAAAAGATCAAAGATGAGAAAGAATCATTGATTGCTGCTTCCAGTACACTCTACCGCGGGGATCAAGCCCACAACCCAGGCATGTGCCCCAACCTGGAATCAAACCCTTTCCTCCTGGTTCTTAGGTTGACGCTCAACCACTGAGCCATGATGGCCAGCCAAGACCTAGTGTTTTATATGCACCATGATGATCCCATGTACATGAGAAGACACATTATGCCAGTGGTCCCAGCTTCTGTGTAGAGGATCGAATACTGGACTCAGCCTGAGTTCTTAAAAATCAACTTTCTTGAGGTATAACTTGCACATAATAAATGCACTTGTTTTAATTATACAGTTCAATGAATTTTGACAAATATAATCCATGCCATAATCAAGATAAAAAATCTTGCCATCATTCTAAAAATGTCCTTGTATTCCTTTGCAGTAAGTCCCTTCCTTTCCCCTGCCCTCCAGCAACTCTGATCTGCTTTCTGTCTTTCCAGATTAGTTTTCCCTATTCTAGAATTTCATATAAATGAAAGCATACAGTAGGATACAGCTGTTTTTAATATTTGCAAATAATGTTTTTTTTCTTGCCAAGAAGCCAGCATGGCATAGTGGAATAAGAAGGATTTTTGAAGTTAGACAAATTCAGGATTGAATCTCATCCCTCCCACGTAACAGCTCTCTACTTATTTCAGATTGAACTTGCTGAGTCCAGATTTCTCAACTGTAAAATGGTATTTAAAACAAACACAAAAAAGATATATGATCGTTAGAGCTAATAAATGAAAAGCATACAAATGGTACTTCATGAACGGTAACTATCATTCTTCCTCTTGATGATAGCCTATTATTTTCTCTTTATGCTGGTTTTCCAGTCAATCGCATCTGAACTCCAGTGCTTCTGTGGAGAATTTTACTGCTGACTTTCACATGTGAATGCCATAACAACAACCAGAAGCTACTCTCTGGAGTGTCAGATTTCTTAGGTCATATCTGGGTTCTGCCACTGGCTCTGTGGCCTTATGAAACTTCTTAATTTTTCTACACTTCAGTTTTCTCTTCTGTAAACAAGAATAATAACATACCTAGGATTTTAATGGAAATTAAATAAGATAATACATATTACCTTAGAACATAAATACTGAATTGGTTGGCTACTGTTACTACCACTGTTATTTCATACTGAAATTTCCCTAACATCACTGAGAGTGGGCCAGGCTTTATATTTTCACTCCAGCTTCTCTCCCAAGAGAAGTGGCTCTTTCTTTTCTTGCCAATTGAATGTTTCCATGTTAGCCTCCAGGAACCTCTCCCTCCTATAAAATACATTTGTATCTTCTCACTTGGCACTTATCCCACGCTTCATATTATCACTGAACCACAGAATGTTTGAGATAGAAAAAATGGCTCACGGAACCCTTTCATCTTACAGCTGGTGTGACAGAGGTCCAGGGAAGAAACATTATTCATCAAGGTCATATCTTTAGAACGTAGGCTAGGTTAGAACTTGGTCTCCTGACTCTCAGACTGGTGTCTACAACATGATTTAAAGTGCTTACCACATAATATTTTAAAGTGCTTAGCACACACTATTCAGCCGTTCACTGGCTTATTGTGTGAATTCTTAAAATATACTTTGCTCAGTTGATTTCTAGAGCCAAATCCAAGGACTTTGCTTGTCACAGCAAGTAAGCTCTTGTCGGTCTCTGAAATTAAAAAAAAAAAAAAAGAAAAGATGTTCAGCCCTGTCAAAATATAATAATCACAAAGTTTATCAGGAAAAATAGTCCTGCATATTACACAATGTGAGGTGGATACGCTGCATAGCAGGGCATGCTGCATAGGTTTGTGTGGAGGATATAAATTCCCGCTGACGTTGTAGTGCCAGTTCTTTAGCAACTAGCCATAAATATATGAAGTCTTGCGATGTAATTACAAAGAAAATACTTTGTATCACCAATTCAGTCTCTGGGTAAATACTTTGAAAAGAAATTTCAATGGTATCTTCATCCCAATGAGATGAAAGCTTTTACACCACACACCCCCATAAAATACAGGAAGCCATTGTTGTGTGTATCTACCTAATAAAAGAGTAACATGCTAATTGACCATACCTTCGCGACACCCATCAGCCAATCAGGAGTGGATATGCAAATTAACCCAACAAAGATGTGGGTTAATTTGCATACGCGGGCGCTGAGTGGCCAGGGGCGGGGCAGGACACAGGCATTCTGCACCACCCCAGCCGCTCCGGGCCTCTGGGCAGCGTGGGAAGGTGGAAAGGTGCCTCCGGCCAGAGCGAAGGTGGTGCCGGCAGCCAGGGTAAGGAAGACCCATTCTTGTATGAATCTTTGTGCATTGGGCTTCATATATATATATATATACAAGATAGCAGTCACACAGCTTCTCCAGGGCTGAAGAACCAAAACTGTCATCTCCAATAGTGTATTCATGTCCATGCGCCACCTTCGACTTAGGTGGGAAGGAAGTTCAACTGGGAAAAGGGAGAAGGGGAAGAGAGCATGGAAAGTTAGGAAGATTTCTCCTTTCATCAAAACAGAGGTGAAGTGCTCTCCAATATTTCTCTCACAATTTTTAAAGTGCTATGTATCCGGGGTCCCCAAGCTGACCACCCCCCTCAAGTCCTGTGATTTGACAGGTGTCAGAAGTCAGCATCTCTTTTTACTCATGACTAAGATTTATTACATGAAAAGATACAAAGCAAAATCAGAAGAAGAAAAAGGTGCATGGGGCAAAGTTGGGAGGAAAGTGGCTGACAGCTTCTAAGAGTCTCTTCATGGTGGCATAATTCCTTCAGCAATAAGTTGTGGCTGAATTCCACACAATACAGTGTATTCCTTCACAATACAGTGTTGTCTACTGAGGCAGTTCAGGAGTGACTTGGTGCCCAAGGTCTTTATAGAGGGCTGGTCAAACAGGTACCCTCTGCCTACCATGTACCCAAATTCCAGAGTCCCAGAAGGAAAACAGATGTTCAGCGTAAGCCATACTTTTTGGACAAACAATCTAGCCATAATCAGCTGCACTTAGGGATAGGTTTGTGTTGGTGTAGGGAACTATTTTGCACCCAAGTTCCCAGATGCCAGCCAAGAGCCAGTCTTTTTTTTTTAAGGATAGATTATTGATTTTGAGAGAGAGAGAGAGAGAGAGAGAGAGAGAGAGAGAGAGAGAGAGAAAGGGGGGAGGAGATGTGAGAGTGCAACATGGATTGGCTGTCTCCTGCATGCCCCCTACCAGGGATCAAGCCTGCAACTTAGGCATGTGCCCTTGACCGGGAATAGAACCGTCAACCTCCTGGTGCACCAGACAACGCCCAACCAACTGAGCTACACTGGCAAGGGCAAGGGCTAATCTTGCAAGTAAGTAGACCTTTCTAGGGACAGCAGTGTGAGGCCTACTAAGCCAGCTCTTTCCTGCACACACTTTTTTTTTTTTTAAATTTTAGTGTGCTTAGAGACATAAGAAAGCCAAGTATCATCACCCACTTGAAATAAGTATTCTCTAGCAAGGACAGTTTAAATGACTTATCTCAAGTGATATAAAGTAGAGTTAGTTGGCTGGGATAACTTAACTGAGGCCACAGGTTCTGGTTGTTAGTTGGGTTCTCAGTTCTTCCCCACATGGCATTTCCTGGGGCTGTCATGCTACTGCCAGGACAGCTTCTTTACTCATGTCTCTTTACTCATGTCTGATTCCTGGGAGCAGATTCATTAACCAGATTGATATCTTGGGCTTCCTCCCAGCACAGTGGTCCCATTTATAGAGGGCTGGTCAAACAGGCATCCTCTGCCTACCACATACCCAAATTCCAGAGTCCCAGAAGGAAAACAGATGTTCAGCGTAAGCCATACTTGTTATACAAAACAGTCTAGCCATAGTGAGCCACCCTTGGATTCTTACACGCTGGATGGCTTCCCTCCAAGCAGACATTCTAAGAGACCCAGGCAGAAGTCCTAGGACATCACCGCTGTCACATTGTCAATTAAGCAAGTTACTAAAGCCAACCAGATTCAAGGTGGAGGGTGTTAGACCCAATAGTAGAAATAACAAAGAAATTGTTGTTCTTGAACATATTGTAATAAATAATGTATCTGAACTTCTTAACATATATCCATTCCCATTATAGCTATCTACTTTGCATGTTTTATCTCTCCCACTGGACTGCAAATTTCTTTTAAGGGTAGGGACCAGTCTGTTTCTGTTTTCAATTTTCTACAGTGTTAAACAGTACTTTGCTTAGTTTAGCAAGCATTGAATAATTATTTGTTGAGTAAATGGATGCTATTAATGATTGTGCTACATGCCAAGCACTATACTTGGCTCTTTAAATTTATTATCACTCTGACTGGTGTGGCTCAACTGGTTGGGCATAGTCCTGGGCACAAAAGTTGCCAGTTTGATTCCTGGCCAGAGCCTCAGGGTGACAGGGCACATGCCCAGGTTGCAGGCTCGATACCCAGTAGGGGGCGTGCAGGAGGCAGACAATAGATGTTATTCTCTCTCTCTCTCTCTCTCTCTCTCTCTCTCTCTCAAATAAAATAAAAATATTTAAATTTATTATCTTGCTTAATCCTTACAACAACCTTGTGAGGTAGGCGTTATAACTCCCATTTTTCTATGAGGAAACAGACACAGATTGGTGAAGTTATTTGCCCAAGGGGACATAGTTAGTGCCAGGATTTGAACTCAGACTGACTTTAGAACCTACACCAAATTATCCTACTCTACTGATTTCATCATGGGTTGGACTTTGCATGATGAGGAAATAGCCAGAGAATCCAAATTATGGTAGTGTGCTGTGCAAAAATTTAGAGAGGTCTTAAGACATGTAAAGTCCTTTCTTTAGTTATTTTTCCTATTTTGTTGAAGTGGGAAGGGAAGCATGAAGAAAAAACAAAGGATGCTAATAGACCTAAAAGGCATGCTATTGGCAAAGCCATGTTATATAATCTTGATTATTATGTAGTCTTGAGGCATTTGTAATCTTGAAAAACTGCTTTTTAAAAAAAATCTGTGAAATGAATGCAAAGGGTAAGAGAAAGAAAATAACTGAAAATGGAGAGAGGTCTCATACCATATTATATGAGCTTTGGGTTATATTTGAATCTGCACAATTGATCATTTTTATTTTTAAAATCATGTGTTAGGATGTGGAGTTTAAGGGCAAAATGCCTGACTTGTGGTATATCTGTCATTGGAAAATAGTAAAGAATAAAAACACTTTTCTTTGAAAAAGTAAAGTGCTAATCAAGGCAGCAAGGTCATAGAGGATTCTTCTCCGAGAAGGTAAATATTTCTGATTTCTCTCAGAAGGGCTTGGAGGGGAGTACCAAGTATCTGAAAGTAGAGGGGGGCGGGGAACAATTTTAAATACAGAAGAGAGCAAGCATGAGGAGGGGGGTTAAATCAGGAAAGCTGTTCATGGGACCGGTGTCCCTGGGATGGTGACTGGGCCACACAGCAGGCCCGTCAGGATAAGTTCTGCTGTGACTAGCAGAAGAAGTAAGAGGAAAGCGCCTGACACAACCTGGAAATGTAGTTCTCTCCGGCATAAAATCACGTCTGGAGGAGAGAGGGCAAGTGCTCTCTGGCAGCTCCACGGACTGCAGGGAATCCAGCTCTTCCTATCCCTCTTGTTCTGAGCTGTGAACTGGCACACACCAATTCCTCGGGTCTTTTTGGTAAAGAACAGTAGATTAGAGGTGCTTCCCCAACTTTGCTACCAGGTGACATGAAAAGCAAGTCTCAGAACAAATTCTACCACAAAAGCAGACATTTATTTAGTATTTCTTTTTCTTTTTTCCCCATCACATTCATCCCCCATATACCCTCTTCCACCTCCACCAGCCCCCATAATTGCCACACTGTGGTCCCTATCCATGAGTTATGTCTCTCTTTTTCTGCTCAATCCATTCACCTCCAGCCCCCTCCCCAGAGCTGTCAGCCTGCTCTCTACTTCTGAGTCTATCTCTATTTTAAAAGTAAACATTTATTAACAAAACATTTATTTACAAGCAAGCATAAGAATAGTTCTGTTTTCTATCCTTTCAATTCATTGAAATCTCAATTCCAATCTTGGCAGGTCTGACAACATTCCAGGAGCAGGAATCTGTTATCTATGGTATCGGTCTGCCTAAACCCAAGGGCTTGACCCAGGACTATTTAGAGATCAAGTCTCAGGCATCATTCCTAAAGGTTTAAGCTGCAGGTCTCACTGGATTCTTTTACTCTATTTGTGCAAGAGGGGGGAGACTCTCTAAAAGATTTTAGCCAACCTTATCTCTTAAATATCTTTAAGTTAACCAATGAGAGTTCCATTCTAGCATTTGTTGTACTAGTGAGTAAACTGCTAATTTTACCCTAAAAAAGTAAAATATTTCTGAAGTTCACTGAGAAAATTAGCAAAGAGTCTGGTGTTGATCAGGAATTGGTGACAGAAATATTTAGAGTAGTCACTTTTAGGATATGGGTTGTGTGTGTGTGTGTGTGTGTGTGTGTGTGTGTGTGTGTGTGTGTTTTATTGAAACTTCAGCAACAACCTCTGGAGTATGCCCTTTCAAATAAAATTTTAGCTGACCACACCTGGATCACAGCTTATCCTAACCAGGATAAATAAAATATCTTAATTGAATTGCCATTCTCAAAGCATGGCTTGCATGTACTTCTGCTTAGATCCCCATTGACTGAAAGTTGGTAACATGGCCACATTCTTCTGCGGCGGAGGCTGGGAAATGTAGTTGTTATTCTAGGAAACCTTGTGCCCAGATATCATAGACATTACTACCAAAAGAGGAGAGATGAACAGATACTTCGTGAACTCTGCAAGGCTTCCAGAGCAGAAGAGAGGCGCACTAGAGTTGCCCAATATTTTCACTTGTATTTCGTAATAAGTCCTTACTCCACCCTCAGCTTGTAGGCATCTTTCCAGGTATGAGCATAGTCCCTTGTGTTCCCAGAAATGGGTCAGGGATGTGGCAATGGCTTACTGGTGGATAGATGTGTGAAGGCAAAAAATTTCTTCCATCAATTCTCTTATGTTCCAGGTTACGTTAGGATCTTGCTACTAAGTGGGTTCATAGACTAATAACTTCTACATCATCTGGGGGCTTGTTTAAGATGCCTACACTACATTTTAACAAGATGGACAGGCGATTCTAACGCAGATTCAAGTTTGAGAAGCATTTTCAAATGTTTCCCCTCCTTCCTCCATACACATGTACATGAACACTGTGATTGGGGCCAAAGTGTTTTCTTCAGCAGGGCAACTTTGACCTAGAAGACAGAAGAAGTAAGTGTGGGAGAATTCATGAACATGTGGTACTTTAAAGTTTAGATCATACTCAGCATTTTATGCACATTAGCTTTCTATCCAATGCAAAAAGCAATTAATATATTTTTTTGGTATCTGAGAAGAAAGTAACTAGAAGAATATATTAAGAGTGAGCATGTTTAGATGGAACTCGGGATCATTTATTTTTCCAACTTTGTCATTCTTTCAGAATTTTCTTTTATTAACATAAACCATGTTAAAGTGGGAAAATCATTGTTTGAAGATTATTTGAAACATTTGTTGTAGCTTTTGCAGTTAGTTAGTTGAATCGGAAAGAAATCTCTCACTGGTCTGGAAGAGAACAGCAATGCTCTGGGATCATGAGGAATCCACCCAGGACAAGCGTCTGCAGTTGCCAAAATAAACTGCTTGTTCACAGGAGATGGGCAGTGCTTGTTTTAGAAAATTGCTTTAATTGCTGACTTTTGCAACTCAAAAATTTTAATGTCATTTTCTAACTTTGCTTTCAACACTTTTGTATTTTGAAACTTGGCTCAAAAGATTAACAAAATTTTCTTCTAGTAATTAAAATAATTCAATTCAACTGCATTTATTGGACAGTTGAAGGTTACATGGCTCTGAATCTGTTTTTCTTTTCTTTTCTTTTTGAAGGGAATGTAGAAAGGAATTAAAAGATGTAGTCTCTGCATTTGGGAACTCATTTTGGAGGACTATTATAAAAATATTTTATGACTTTCAAAATTAGGATTTAAGTGTGTTTAAATAATTTTATTTTGTTTGGATAATCTTGTAAGTCTACACATTCTTTCCAAAACCCATGATATATTTGATATAAAAACAAGAAGGAACTCTAGCTTCACAGGTCAAGATGTATATAGAAATTAGACCTACACTAAGACAGTTTCACACAAGCAAAGAGGAAAACACATTGGAAGCTTTGGGTCTTTAGGACAAATGAAGGAAGCAGAGGAACATTGGGTTTTTTTAACCAGTTGTTGGCAGGAACTCCAATAGGAGAACTTACAATGAAAAACTCATGCCTAATTCTTGACTCTTGAAACAACAAAAGTTAATTTCCTCAGAATACATTTTTATTCTAGTGGTTGGATTAGATTAAAATGACTAAAAACAGGATTATGAGAGGACTCTACATTCTTGTCAGAGGATTTTTAAAAAGTGCAACCCCTAATTCTCTAACATTTTAATTTGTGTACTCATTGATATAGATGTTAATTTTTATACACAGGCTTGCTAATAAAGAGTTCTTTCGATTTAAAAAAACACACCAGGAATTAAAATACTAAAATACTAAAGCTAAGGATTTTTATTTTGTTGGTTGCAAGATATAGATACCCACTCAAACTAGCTTGGTCATTACAAAGGAAGATTCCTTTAATTGTTACATATATTTCACAGAATTCTGTGCATTTGGGCCTTACACAAAACCCCACCTGCTTCAAGAGGTATCAGCTGACTGCCATTCTTCCTCTTCATGAGGGTTGGGTCATGGCACTTTTCTCCTCTACAAATATTTGTGCCTTTCATTTGCCACTGCTTGGCATGTATGTCACCTTGGCCCACATTTGCATTTACAGAGGACTGCACCCAGTGCTTAATGGGGTGTTTGCGTAGGTGTACACAATGTGAATTAGTACTTGAGTTTTCCTGTTTCCTTTTAAGCCTTGGAAAACATCCAGGTGACTCTCTTTTGCCCTTATACATTTTCATCAAGCATTTTGCAGTTTGAGCCTATAAAAGTCAATTCAATAATGCAATACCCAATTTTAATTTCTTGCCAGTAACCATGGATGATCTTACTGGTTGGTTGGGTGGCAAGGGGGAGGCACAGTATGTTATGCACCAAAACAAAATTGGGCTGTGGTTATCTTCTGGGGTGACCCCTGGTGGCTTTTCATTGTAGGTACTACTACAAGTTTCTGTGGTAATCAAGACCCCCCAGTTAAACCACTGAAAATGGCTCAGGAGTGCTGAGGAACTACTGAATGAAATGTGTGTAAATTAATGTTAAAAATTAATATATTTTCCCCTTCAGTTTGCAGGTAATTCGACTATAGAAATTGTTTATTTTGTGTTCTTTATTTGGTTTATATACACTCTTTGGTCATGAAGACAAGTTTTGCATATGAAGGCTTTGATTTATTTTATGCAAAGCTCCTAAGAGTGTTTCTAAGAGGGGGGATGCCTCTTTCCCAGCGTATGCCTAGTAAGGGGAGCAGAGAAACGGTCTTTCAGGGGGATGGAGCGCCAGTGCAAAGCTGGAAGCCTTGATTTGGTCGGAAGAAGTGCAAGTGGTTGGGTAGCATGCTTATAGCTGGATGGGATTTGGTGAAGGATGAGGTTGGAGTGGTGGGTGGGCAGGGGACAGGTCATAGAGGGCCTTGTATACTTGTATGCTACCCCCTTGTAATCATAGTGGATGATTCATTGTTATGGCTGTATAGTATTCCTCTGTGTAAACATACCCCAATCTACTTATGAATTCTACTAGAGGCCTGGTGTACAGATTCGTGCACGGGTGGAGTCTGGCTGGCCCACCCAGATTGGGGTGGAGGGGGCCCCATCTGGGGCAGGGCCAGCTGGGGGGAGAGGCTGTGGGTGGTTGGCAGGCCAGCCCCACCCCCGAGTCAAGGGGAAGGATGGGGGTGAGGGGGCTGGCCAGGGAGAGGGGCCGTGGCCCGCCCACCAACCACCTGCAGCCCCTCCCCTGGCCAACTGGCCCCGCCCCTGATCTGGGGAGGGTGATCAGGGGTGGGGCCACAGGTTGTTGGCCAGCCTGCCCCACCCCCTCGTCGAACTCCCCATCGAACTCCCAGTCAAGCGGACAATTTGCATATTAGCCTTTTATTATATAGGATTGTTGACAGGCCATTTCCTTCTTTGAATATTTTAGTATACCTTTTTTTTGGTGAAAGCATATATGTATTTTTGTTGCATATGTATGTAAGGATTAGAGTTGTTGGGTCATAGGGTACACATATCAGATACTGCCAGTTTCCCCAAGTGATTGTATCTATTGGTACATCCATCACCATTACATAGAAGTTCCAGTTGCTCCACACTCTAACTGTGACTTGTATTTTCTGTCCCATCCTTGGGTTGAGTATACACTCCAAAAAGCATCTACCATAGAGTTCCCATTCAAAACTATGTAAAGACACAGATCTATGTATAAAGTATGGCAAGCCCTCTTCCCAACTCTTCTGCCTCATGAGTTTTTTGTTTGTTTTTATTTTATACACTAGAGGCCTGGGGCACGAATTCATGCACCAGTGGAGTCTCTTGGCCTGGCCTGCCGGATCGGGCAGAAACTGGCTCTCTGACATCCCCTGAGGGGTCCTGGATTTTGAGAGGGTGCAGGCCAGGCTGAGGGACCCCATCAGTGCATGATCGGGGCCAGGGAGGGACATGGGAGATTGGCTAGCTGGGGAGGGACCACAGGAGGGCTCCAGGGTGTGTCCAGCCCTTCTCACTCAGTCCCTATCAGCTGGACCCCAGCAGCAAGCTAACCTATGGGTCGGAGCATCTGCCCCCTGGTGGTCAGTGCATGTCAGAGCGAGCGGTTAAGTGGCCTTAGTATATCATTAGCATATTATGCTTTGATTGGTTGAATGAATGACCAGACGTCTGGACACTTAGCATATTAGGCTTTTATTATATAGGATACTATTTGAAAATAAAATATTTTCCTGATTTTAAAAATTAAGGGAGCATAGGGAACCTTCAGAGGTGCTAAAATGTTATATATATATATATATATATATATATATATATATATATATATATATATAAAAATCAGTGTGATGGTTACATGGGTACATATGCATGCATAAACTTAAAAACATTATTTCATAATGTATGCAAATATTGAATCATGCTGTGGTGCATCTAAAATTAATATAACACTATATGTCAATAAATAATACCTCCCTCCCCACTCCCCAAATAAGAGAGCATCAACAAATTGGTATTCCTGACTCCAGTCCTATCGAAGTAATCAATGTAAAAAAATACTTATGTGAATACATATTCTGACTAGATTCTTGCCAGACTGGGGAATGAAAAGGGTTCTAGTACCCAATTCCAAACTAGGAGAGGGGGCACTCCAACAAACAATTCTCAGGCACCAGCCGGATGTCCAAGAAGTCAACTCAATTCTGACACTGTCTACCTGGGGATAGCATCGTATTCCACAGGTTAAGTGTTCAGTCCAAAAGACTGCCTCCTATGCCCGCCCCCCACCAATCCATCCACCAAACTTCAGACTCCAGTAGCAAGTCCAGGCACTTACCTGTGCTTCTGATCAACCAGCTATAGATTGAAAGTTTCAACAACCTCCTCCAACTCAGAATGCCAATCACAAGTTCAGGTTGTTATCTGTACTTCTGACCAACTGGCTATAATTCAGAGCCTCCCATAAATACCTTCTTGGGTTTGATTAATTTGCTAAAATGGCTCACAGAAGTATTGCTTACTAGTTTACTGATTTATTACAAAGAATATTAAACAGCCAAATGAAGAGATACATAGGATGAGGTCCCGAACAAAAGAGCTCTGTCTTCATGGAGCTTGAGGCCCAGCATGGTGGCACTTGGAAGTGTTCTGGTTTTCCCTCATGGAAGTTAGGGCCAGTGAACTGTCCTCTGGGTTTTTATGAAGGCTTTATTACATAATCACTATTCCATAAAACATAGTGACTATGTAATAAGTGGCCATTGGCAATGGAACTCAATCTTCAGTAGGGGTGTGGGCTGGGCCTGAAAATTTCAAACCTGTAGTCACTTGTGTGGTTCTCTTGACAACCCTTGGGTGGGGTAAAAAAAAAAAATATCGCTTAACAAAACAAAGACACCTTTAGCACTCTCCACACTTAGGAAATTCCAAGAGCTTTGGGAGCTGTAAGCCAGAAACTGTAGATGAAGACCAAATATCTTCTAAATCATAATCATTGCAATTAGTGAACTGGATGTAACCCAATCTGGAGCTTCTCAGTGAAGCAAATATACCCCTTGCAACATAGGGTGTATTTTTATGCTTTTATCATCACTCTAGGTTTACATGGTGGGAAGGAATCCTTGCTGGAGGGAGAGAAAGCAATGTGCATTTCTTCCTAAGGCAAGGCTCTGAATGAAGGGGTGATATTGGTGAGCACTCTTCAATTTTCTTCAGTGCCATCTTCGTGCCTTGTTTATTCCATTGCTATTTGTATTGGGCACTCTGAGGCCTACAGTTTAAGAATGAAATAAAGATAAAAACAGATCTAGACATTTAAAAAATGACACACTCTAGTCTAAGGTGTCATTGTTATTGTTCATCCCAAAGCAATACTGACACCTATTGGTTAAAAAAGAGAACTTTGTCTCAATGATTTATTTGCAAGTCTTAATTATGGAGAGCCCCAGGCACTTAACCATGGGTGAAAATAAAATGGATGTTAATTCAAAATTGTCATCCTGCCTCACCTCCCAGAACTTCTCCCCAAGGATATGGCTCATAGAATTCCTAAAAGTATGCCACAAAACCAATCACAGGATAGGGCATCACAGGACCATCTAGAAAGCTGAAGTCGTTGCACTCTACATTTGCTTGAGTCACATAACAAGATTTTAAGATCCAGAGACTAATTTTTCTGTTCTGCATGGTAGCAAATTCTCTCAGTAAATCTTACACTTACTAGAAGAGATGTGTTCTCCCTATGTTTCACTTAATGATGTATTTATTCCGCAAACCTTTTGTTCATTGACTTCTATTTATAACATTTTACTAGTTTTTATTCCTGGATCTAATAAAGTCTTACTTTGGCATGAAAACAAATGCTTTCTAAAAATCACAATTAGCCCGGCCAGCATGGCTCAGTGGTTGAACGTCGATCTATGAACCCAGAGGTCACAGTTCGATTCCCGGTCAGAGCACATGCCCAGGTTATGGGCTCAGTACCTGGTAGGGGGCATTCAGGAGGCAGCCAATCAACGATTCTCTATCATCATTGATGTTTCTATTTATTTCCCTCTCCCTTCCTCTCTGAAATCAATAAAAATGTTTTTTAAAAAAAATAAAATCACAATGAAGGGAAACGAACTTTTTCCGATAAAATACTAAAATGTTATGTTAATAATACTAGTTATATACCCCAAATACTGTTGAAATAACCTGGTTATTAATTAATAACTGGAAAGGAGCAAAGGGAAGTTACAATTTAGACACATGCCCAATAAGGTCTGGGTGACATGGGAAGGCACTTACTTGTCAGTCACACCTGCAGGTCATTGGCCAGAATAGGTATGGCCACCTCAAGGGTGTGAAATCTGAGACACTCAGCTCCTAAACAAAGGAAGTTCTCTCTCTCTTGCTGCTCCCACCTGACTCCTGCCTTGCAGGGCTCTGGTGCTCTGCACTTGCCCACGTGCCCCACAGCCATGTGGACTCCACACAATGGCCAATGGACCTCAGCCTAACGTTATATCGGACCCAGCTACACCATGGAACGGAAACTCTGGCCATTGGTTTTGCTTCTAGCTCTACTAAAAACCTAGCTACACATTTTCTAGGACCGGATTAGGGGAAATGGAGCTTTGGTTACGGAGGGATATAATTTCATGCAAATAAACCTTTCTACCACATCTCACACAGTGGATATGAAGGTAGAGAGAGCAGAAAGGATAGAAGGTGATCTGAGAATAGACCATTGGAATTTAGAATTTCTGAGTTGGGACGTTTCCAGGACATTAAGATCCAGGATAAGGGACTGAAATGCATGCAGCAAAGGAGATTCGGAAATCCTGAAGTAAAATCGCTCACAGGCTATCTCCATAAAGGTTGAAATCCCTCAGGATTTGGATTGGAGGAGATTTTGCTCAGTGATGGAGAGTGGCCTGAAGGGTATGACTAGTAGATGACAGGAATGAAGAGGAGTGGAGGATGGATATCTGCTTGGCGTGAGCATTAAACGGGAGAGGCAGGAGCAATAGCCCTCTTTCCAGACTCTGCAGATGCCTGCCTGGTGGCCCTGCTGAGCAAGCACACTTTGGTTGCCAAGGAGACCAGTCCATCACTATCTCCACAGACAAGGCTGGCAGGGCCCTGTTGTTCAAGATAAGAGGAGTCTGCTGCTATGCTAACCCTCTCCTTAATGCCTGCAAGCCTTGCTGTGAGTTTTCTCTTGTTCTTCTATGACATAGTCCTGTCAATAAAGACTAGGTCAGGCTTCTCTGCCTGCCTGCTTCTTTTTGCTTGTCTCTGGTTCTATTCAAGTTGGAGAGAACAGTTCAAGTTCAATAATGGATGTTCTATCCCCTCTCTCTTCTACCAGCCAGTAGACAGGCAATCCCATCTGTCCAAATCTTTCCATGGAGAAGAGCCAGGAGCCTTCTTAAATGATGTTGGCACACCCTCGAGGGGCAGTAAGAACTGGGCTGTGGCAGAATCCATTTGGAATCTCATGTCAGGGACAGTGTGAATTGTGAACGGCCAGTGACCACCCTTCTCCCAGCTCTGTCCTGAGATAGGCCTAGGACCAGGATTTTCCAGGTGGAGGATTCCGAGGAGTGTCCGATGAGAAGTATAATAATGGGCTTAATGAAAGAAGACAAATATACTATGTGCAGCTTGTTTAAACTACACAAAGTATAGTTTTTACGGCATTGTTTTAACCATTCTGGTTCAACTTAATAAGCCCCCTTTTTTCTTTTCTTTTTCCTTTTAAATATATTTTATTGATTTTTTACAGAGAGGAAGGGAGAGGGATAGAGAGTTAGAAATATCGATGAGAGAGAAACATCGATCAGCTGCCTCCTGCACACCTCCTACTGGGGATGTGCCCGCAACCAAGGTACATGCCCCCTACCGGAATCGAACCCGGGACCCTTCAGTCCGCAGGCCGACGCTCTATCCACTGAGCCAAACCGGTTTTGGCATAAGCCCCCTTTTTTCTCCCAGAAATTGAAGCTTTGCTTTTAACATCAAGTGGGAGCTGGCCCTTATGGTTTAGGGAGAGGGACAAAAGGAGGTAAGACTGAAAATGCCGGGACCCAGGGCTGGGCCATGCCCTTATCTCTGGAGCCCTGGAAACAGAAACTGAGTCAGCACTACTCCTCAGCTGTTGCGTCTGAAGGCGGGCTTCTCATCATTATTTAAATGACAGCTGAGAAGGAGGCCTGCATGCCTCGGTCCCCCTCTGCATATCTTAGGCATGAGTCATACCCAAAGGCTGGCATTTGTCCCCTCGATTAAAAGCTGTTAGAAGCTAAAACCCATATCTCTCCACATAAGCATCTCATGGGCAAATGACCTACCAGATGGACCCTTAGAGATTAGGAGAAAGAGAGCAGAGACACATGCCCAAGGATAAAAGCCAAGGGCGTGCTCTAGCAAGCATGTCAAAGTCAAAGGCTAACATGGGCCAAATAAACAAGGTTTACGTTTATGTGGGCCGCAAAAAAAAACCACAAAAGCTTCAATTTTCATAGAAACGTAGGTTTATTTCAATAGAGACATGATGAATACAAAGGGCTGAAATAAATGAGTAATCATTAACATAAAATAATAAAACATTTTAATGAAAATTAAGATTTTTTTCTTGAAGATTAATTTACTAGATACTGAATAACTGCACAAATTAATAAGCATAATACAAATAAACCTATTTTTCTTGTTCTCCGAAAATGAAATATTTCCTGTTGCACACACCAAACAAGTCAGTCCAAGACTAATGATGTGTCAATCAGCTGCTAAAATATTCGATGCTGGTATTAGTGGAGAGAAATGGTGTGCCTGGGCATAATGCGAGTAAGGGAAATGAATGCAACACGATTATAGTAATCAGTCATTAGTGAACGTTGTAGTTCATTATTAATAACTAGAAGCCCAGTGCACGAAATTCGTGCACGGCGGGGGGTTGTCCCTCAGCCCAGCCTGTACCCTCTCCAATCTGGGACTCCTGGAGGGATGTCCGACTGCCCGTTTAGGCCCGATCCCATCAGGATCAGGCCTAAACGGGCAGTCGGACATCCCTCTCACAATCCAGGACTGCTGGCTCCCAACTGCTTGCCTGCCTGCCTTCCTGATTGCCCCTAACCGCTTCTGCCTGCCAGCCTGATCACCCCCTAACCACTCCGCTGCCAGCCTGGTTGATGCTTAACTGCTCCCCTGCCAGCCTGATCACCCCCTAACCACTCCGCTGCCAGCCTGGTTGATGCTTAACTGCTCCCCTGCCAGCCTGATCACCCCCTAACCACTCCGCTGCCAGCCTGGTTGATGCTTAACTGCTCCCCTGTCAGCCTGTTTGCCCCCAACTTCCCTCCTCTGCCAGCCTGGTCACCCCTAACTGCCCTCTCCTGCAGGCTTGATCACCTCCAACTGCCCTCCCTTGCAAGCCTGGTCCCTCTCAACTGCCCTCCCTTGCAGGCCTGGTCCCTCACAACTGCCCTCCCTTGCAGGCCGGGTGCCTCCCAACTGCCCTCCCCTGCTGGCCATCTTGTAGTGGCCATCTTGTGTCCACATGGGGGCAGGATCTTTGACCACATGGGGCAGCTATATTGTGTGTTGCAGTGATGATCAATCTGTATATTACTCTTTTATTAGATAGGATAGAGGCCTGGTGCACGGGTGGGGGCCAGCTGGTTTGCCCTGAAGGGTGTCCCGGATCAGGGTGGGGTTCCCTTGGGGCGTGGGGCGGCCTGAGTGAGGGGTCTGTGGTGGTTTGCAGGCCGGCCACGCCCCCTGGCAACCCAAGCAGAGGCCTGGTATCTGGAATTTATTTTCCTTCTACAATTGAAACTTTGTAGCCTGGAGCGGAGCCAAGCCTGGGGCTCCCTCGGAGGTGGCAGCCATTTGTGTTGGGGTTATAATTGAAACTTTGTTGCCTTAAGCGGGTGGGCCCAGCCAGGGTGTGCGGAAAGCTTTGCTTCCCCTGTTGCCGCCAGCAACCCTGGCCTGCTCTCTCAAGCTCCATTCTGCCGCCATTTGTTTGAATTTGTTTACCTTCTATAATTGAAACTTTGTAGCTTGAGTGGAGGCTTAGGCCTGCAACAGCTATGGAAAGCTTGGCTTCCTCTGTTACCTGGGAAACCTTTCTCTCTGTGGCTGTAGCCATCTTGGTTTGGGTTAATTTGCATACTCGCCCTGATTGGCTGGTGGGCATGGCTTGGCTGGTGGGCGTGGTTTATGTAGCGGAGTGATGGTTAATTTGCATATTACCATTTTATTAGAGAGGATTGTGTATAACAGGATAGTGTAAAAATTAAGTTATGAAAGTTTATTAAAACATACCTTGCATACCATTATATTGGCTGGGCCGCAAAAATATTCTCTGTGGGCCACAAGTTTGACATGCTTGCTCTAGAAAGAGCATGCTGTGGGTCCTTTGTCTTGAGACCCTTTATCTTTCTTTAGCGGGTGGGATTCCTAGGGGAGGTCTTAGGGGAGAGTCTTAACAGAGTATTCATTAGCTTTCCAGGTGTGACTTTCAATATGTGATTCATCAAAATCTGGGTATAGAGGAGTCAGAGTTATTTTCTGATTAGTTTCATTTTCAAAGAACGTCATGAAGGAGGAGTTGAGACCTGACTGCTCAGTTCATTTCCCTTATGCACCTTACGCGCAGGCGCACCATTTCTCTCCACTAATACCAGCAGCAAATATTTCAGCAGCCGATTGCCACGTCACTAGTCTTGGATTGACTTGTTTGGTGTGTGCAACAGGAAATGTTTTGCTTTCCGAGAAGAGAAACAGAGGTTTATTTGTATTATGCTTATTAATTTGTGCAGTTATTCAGTGTCTGATAAGTTAATGTTCAAGAAAAAATATTGATTTTGATTAAAATGTTCTATTATTTGATGTTAATGATTACTCATTTATTTCAGCCGTTTGTATTCAGCATGTCTCTATCAAAATAAACCTACGTTTCTATGAAAATTGAAGCTTTTGTTTTTTTGCAACCCACATAAACTTAAAGCTTGTTTATTTGGCCCGTCTTAGCCTTTGAGTTTGACATGCTTTCTCTAGAATGTGTAAACCGTTTGCTCTTAAGTGTTCATGGTTAGGGAAGATAGAACCTTGTGATTTTCATTAGTTGGCTGTAAATTGCTCAAATTGTTTGGCCTTCTTTAATTATTTTGTCTCAGTTTTCCTTATGCCACTTACCAAGGAATTTCCCTAGCTTCTTACTATCCTGCCTTAAAGTTAGCTGTAGGAAAGCTAGGAAGTGGCCTGAAACTCACTCCATTGTGATCAGTTGGTGCATTTTCCAAAAGTCCTGTCCACGACTTTCTGGTTGACTTGTTCTTTTATCTCTTATGTGACTGTTTAGTCACTTAACTTCCTTCTGGAAACTCGTGTTTTCCTGTGAACCTCTAGTAGCAAAATTTGTGACTACATTCCTGAAAAACTCAGATCCTATCTGATATTTGAAAGACTTATAAGTCAAGGCCACCTGCTCTAAATTCTGTAGACTTAGTATTCTAACAAGGTTCTTATACACTTTTTGCTAAATAAAGCATCAGACTCCATGACTGTTCAAATCCCTCTCCAATGGTGGGCATATAACTTGTCAAATATTAATCACGGAAATGGTCCCATCTTGATGAAGCAGTGAACAGTCCATCTCCCTAAGTTGTGATAATTAAATCACAAGGAAAGTTCTGTCACATCCTTGGTGCTTTGCTCAACACACATGGTAAACTCTCAAAAATGAGTTAGATTGATATAATATTCTGAAAAGCGTATCTAAGATCAATTATAAATAAGTTTGAGCCCCACCAGAGTAACTCAGTTGGTTGAGCATCGTCCTGTGCTTGGAAAGGTTGTTCAATTCCTGATCAGGGCACATACCTGGGTTTCGGTTTCAGTCCCCAGTTGGGGCACATATGGAATGCTAGCAATACATGTTTCCCTCTACATCTCCCTTCTTCCTTCCCTCCTTCCCTCTCTTTCTTTTTTTCTCTAAGCATGTCCTCCATGAGAATTAAAAATGAAATAAATAAATAAGTAAGTAAGTAAGTAAGTTTGAGGGTATGAATGGAAGGTGGGTAGTGTTTGGACATCATAAGGCATGCAAGGAAGAAACAAGGAAGTAGATGTCAGGAAGTTTGGGATCCTAAACATAAGAGCAAGGAGCAACTTACCTAGTTTGGTGTGTGTCACTGAACTGGATGAAATTCCTTACAGAAGTTAACATAGACTGAATTGCTACTGTAAGAAGTTAGTTCTTTTCAATCTTGTCAAGTTTTCAGAGATGTTGCCTCTTTCTGTTGTACTAGACTTGGGTGAAAATATCTGCCTTACCCACCTCTCTGCTCCTGGTGATTATTTTTTAATCATTTGTTTTGTCACCTCTTCTTTCCTGAATAGTGATCCCTCACCTTTTAAATATCTTTCGTCTCTCCCCTCAATAAATGTATTTGCTGTCTCCATGTGAATTCATGGGGCTCTTCCCTTTTTCTCATTTCCCGACGCTCTCTTGTCCATGGCCTCAGCATCTCTTTGCTGGTTTATTGCACAGTTTCTCAGCGGGACTTCCTCAGCTGCCGCTGTGGAGAATTCTGAGCTGAACTATAACATGCTTATTAGAACAGTACTTTATACAAGGACTTAAAACTGTTGCTTTTATAATCATCCACCAACACTGAAGCTGAAAGAAAAAGAGAGTCTAACAATGTGGATGAGAAGGGAAAGGTCTGGTAGGAGGGAGAAGGTACTAAAACATAAAGAGATACAGATGCTCAAGAACGGAATGACAAACAATGCACTCTGGTAGGTCAATGATATTTACAAGCTGATTTAAGGCTTAACGTGCTGGCAGATTTGCTGAACAATTACACTCAGACCAGACAGACCCAGGGAGTGAGAAGGCTAAATCAGATTATCAAACATAAGATACCACGGAAGCTGAGCTGCTCGTGCCCAACATTCCTATCTGGAACAAACAAACTGCGATAGTTATTCCTCCCAGGCTTCCACCCTAGGGGAGGGCCCGGATGAAATGAACACAACAGTTTAAACATAGCCATTCTGGTTTACGTGACTCAAAAAAGGAAGAGGTTGATTTATTTCTAGGGTGGCTCAGCTGCCTGGTTTCTCCTGATCTTGTCTACGCACAATTTATAAATTAAGTAGGAGACTTGATGTTCCAAGAGCCACCTTCTACCGAGTCTTTAACAATGGAAACATCAGAATCACCCTGGATCTCTCTCATCTATTAGGCAGAAAGTGCATGCGGCTGCCTTCCCGCTTCCATTTCTACTTAGCGGGCACACCATCCCTCCAGCCCTGCAGTCCAGTCTGTGTGGCTGTCGGAGTTATGTGTCCAACCCCACATGTGATCATGCCACCTCCTGCTTAAAAGCCTGGGCTAACCCCTGCGAGCTCCAGAGTGAGGTGTGGTGCTCACAGCCTTGCTTCCCTGGACTTCTGGTGTCTGACCCACTGCATCTGCTTCCACCACTGATCTCCACGCACCTGAGCCCATCAGGACTTCCCATGCCGCATCATTATTATTCTTGCCTGAAATGTCCCTCCCTTCTGTGTCTGACTAGGAAACTGGTACTCCTTGAGTGGCAGTGCAATTTTTCTCAAGCATGAAAATGATCTGGGGGCTGCTTTCAAAACACACACATACATGCGCGCGCACACACACACACACACACACACACACACACACACTTCAGATCTCTGGGCCGTGCTGCAGAGCTGTGGATTGCTAACATGTGGAAGTGTATTTGAGAGTCACTTCCAAGGATGAGAACCATTAAAGTATATAACATTTTTTATTTATTCGTCTTTTGATTTGACGATTCATTTTTTTTTGCCTCACCTAAACTTGATAAGTATTCATATTTTTTGAATGGCAAATGCTAGTAATAGTAAAACTTTAAAAAATATTTATAAGAAGTTGTGTATGAATTAAATCTTCCCCATTCCACCCAAGCCCTGTGAGGTTAGAGTGGTGTGAGACCTCTGTGGGGAGGAGGGAAGCATCTGTCCCTGGTCCTCACATCTGGAGAGTTGGGCTGGGCAGCCCCAGGCATACCTGACCTCAGGTGCAGAGTACCCATTATATTTCTCAGTCATGGCAATCACCCCTAGATGACCATGCAAGGCCCTCTCATATTTTGTCTATTCCCTGTTTATCCCCACACCCTCCATATGTAACCAAGGTATTAACTGTCTATCTTTTTGTATGCATTCTTGCATACTACGTATTATTTGTGTGCAAAGGTTTTGATTTATGTAACCTTGTGCAAATGTTATTAAGTTACGTATCCATCTTGTTTCTTATGCATGGTTTGCCATTTTGGAAGGAACGGGAAGTTCTGGAGCCCTGCAAGGGACATGTATCACATTTTTAATGACACGCCTACTATGTGTGACGCTGATAAGGAGGGAGGGATGTATGGAGATGTGGCTCAGAGCTCTGGCTCTGGGTTCCGAATGCCAGGGTTCAGATTCTAGCTCCTCCATTTATTAGCTCCTGGTCTTAGGTGGGTCATTTCACATCTCTTCCTTTTAGTTTAATTACCTGTATAGTGGGGACACTTTAGCATACATATCAGAGGCTGTTATAAGAATTAAGTGTGATAAGCAGATCTGGGCTGCTTCTTCTACTGGAGAAAAATCACACTACAGATTGTGCCACAAGCCATTTATGACCTCCACTCCCTTCCGGATCCTCAGTGGCCCCCTTAGTTGTAGCCAGTCACAGCCTTTTCAGCAGTTCTCCACTAGGTTCCCCTTATTCTCAAATCACATTTGGCAGACAACCTCTTTCTTTCTTTCTCTTTCTCTCTCTCTTTCTTTCTTTCTTTCTTTCTTTCTTTCTTTCTTTCTTTCTTTTTTTCTTTCTTTCTCTCTCTCTCTCTCTCTCTCTCTCTCTCTCTCTCTCTCTCTCTCTCTCTCTCCCTCCCTCCCTCCCTCCCTCCCTCCCTCCCTTCCTTTCTTTTTTAAGAAAAATACAGATCATGAGGTAGAAGCTTTGCTGCATTTTTTCTCCTTCCAAGAAAAGCACCTGTGCTCACTCCCTGCTCTCTTATTCAGAGAAGTGGAAATTCCGCCTCTCCAAGAACAAGTCCTCCACCCACGCTAGAGTCAATATCATGCCAAAATGGGGGTACAGACAATAAACAAATAAACAATTCCACCTAGAAAGTACTGTTACCTACCGGAAGTGCTGTGAAGATAACACAATAGGGAGACTTTCATTTGGGTGGAAAGGGAAGGACTTTCTGAGGCAGTAACATTGAAGTTGAGACAAGGCTATCATGTGAAGATCAACAGGCAACAAAGTTCAGGAAGAGAGAACATTCTGTGCAGAAACCGTTAGGGAGAAGGCGCTTGATGTGGGTGAGGAACAGAAGGTCAGCCAGCGGCGCTGCCGTCCAGTAAGCAGGGGAACAGTAGGAGGTCATCCAGAGCCATGCATCCAGTAGAACTTTCTGTGATGATGAAAATAGTCTACACCTGTGCTGTACCCTGTGCTAACCACTAGCCACGTGTGGCTGCTTAAACTTAACGTAACATAAAGAAAATAAAGTCTAAAATCCAGCTTTTCAATCACACTTGTCACGTGTGGCTCCATGAACAGAAATATTTAAAAATGTATTTTTACTATTACTAGCATCTCAAATGCTCTGTAGCCACATGTGGCTAGTGGGTACCATGCTGGACAGTATGGAAAAGCAAGGACCGTACAGTGGGGCTTTGCTCACCAAGATGGTGGTTTGGATTATTTGCTAGTTGTGGTGAGAAGTCACTGGAGGGTTTGGAGCAGGAGACTACTGTGATTGATTTACATGCTAAGAGATCTCTGGGGCTGCTGGGAAGAGGGTAGGGTTGGGGAGGAGATCTGGAGAAGCGAGAGAGGAAACAGGGAGACCAGTTATAGTCATTGCAGTTGCCAGGGACACTGATGAGGGAAGCTTGGACTAGGTTGGTTCATTAGTGGTTCAGGATATTTCAGCAAATTAAAAGGGTCATCAGAATGATTAATATAAAAGGACAGAGGATACAAAGCAATAAGAATATGGAACAATGGGGATTCTCATATACCAGAGATGTGAGTGTTAATTTGTACAGTCACTTGGAGAAACTCTTTGGGAGTATCTACAATAGCTGAGCACATGCATAGCCTATGACTTAGCAATTCTAGTGTCAGATATACACTCCACAGAGATGGATATATATGTACACCCAAAGACAAGTATAAGATGTTCTTAGAAGCACATTTGTTATGGCATCAAATAGGCATATTTAAGATGCTCTACAGGTAATTCTGTGGACCAATCAGGACTTGGACCCATGACAATATCAAATGTACTTTTGATAGAATTTTAATTTAACATTTCATTTTATATGCTGGTTTAGTAGGAAAATCATAAGCCATTACCCTTCTCCTTAGCATGAAATAAAGTTTAATTGATGAAAATGGCTAAAAATTACTTATTTATAGAATACTACATTTTTTATTTGTTGAAATACTAAATATTTAAAAGATGTACTCTTATGCAGTAGAATCTGAAGTGGCCTTTGGCCCTGATGGTAGGATCCATTATAGGAAGGGGTTGAAGTCAGGAAAAAATAATAATAATTCCATAGTAATAAGTCTGTACTGTGATATGATACAATTTGGTTGTCAGTTACATCCTGAAATTGAAAAATAAAGGAGGCTGGAAACTATTTTCCCTCCCAGGAAAACCACCAGCATCACCAGGGCAACTATCTTTTTAGTTAAGTCTCTCATTAGAGAGGCCCCAAGTGGGAGCCAGGCTCTCTGCTGGGTGTCTAAACTTCTAATTGTCCCAACTCTCATGACAGCCCTGAAAGCAAGGAAAGGGAGGCCTTCCTATCCAGGAGAGCAAAACTGGATCAATGTTTTCTTTCCTCATATCTCTGGGCTTTCCTTCAAGGTAGGAAAAAATCCCAACTTCATATTATACACCCTGGCCCAAAATGTCACGAGTGCTAAAGTTGCCCTGTTGCTCAGTTGGAGGGTCATCTCATATATCAAAAGGTTGGGGGTTTGATTCCTCGTCAGGGCACATACCTATGTGGCAGATTTGATATCCGGTCTGGGTGTGCACAGGGGCAACCAATTGATGTTTCTCTCCCACTCTCTCCCTTCCTTTCTCTCTAAAAATCAATTTAAAAAGACATATCCTCTGGTGAGAATTTCTTTTTAATTCGTACTAGTTTAGCAAACCTTGCTTTTTTCCAAGAGGCCTGTGACCACTGAGTTTCAACAAGCAGAAAGCGAGTCAACATCCTCATAATTTTTGGTGATTCAGGAGGATCGGGACTAAATATTAAGGTTGGATTTCACATATCTAATAAATGAGAGTCACAGCACAGACTGAAGAGTGATGTGAGCACAGTATTCAGGCACTCCTAGAGCTCTGAAAGTTCAATTATCCAAAACATTATATAACTGCAAGAGAGAAAGTTATCTGGATTAAAAATAAAAAAAGAATATAGTTAGTCATATTAAGAAACGAAAAGAAAATTTTGTTTAAATGTCAATTGATCCTCTTTCTTTCACTTACCAAATCCAACCCATTGGCAACTACATTCCAGAAATCAACCCCAACTCCAACTCTTATCTCTCTCTTCTGCTGCTCCCACCTCCTGCTTTGAAGCCACCACTATGTCTCTCTTAGAAAGCCCCTTTAATAGCTTTACCTTTTCCCTTGTTCCTGCCATGAGGTCCTCTTAAAATGTAGATTACTCACACACTCCTGAGCATCAGAGTCTGGTTATAGGTCTAGAAGTAATGAGAGGCATGAGGGTAGCTCCTGAAGATCAGTTGTTTCCTGGGAGGCAACTGCCTCGAGGGATGACATATTATGTCTTCAGGCTGGGGAAGACTGACTTCTTCAATCAGGCATGGAAGGGCTGTCTACTGGCAAAGGAGACTCAGTAGAATTTAGGGGTTCAAGGTCCCCAGTTCCATTGGAATCTGCTCACATATTCCCATTCCAAATTTTAAGTCCAATTTCTTCTTCATCTATGTCCTAACCTTAACATAAGAAACCCTACAAAGCTGATGATTCAACTTGTAATTCAGCCACCCACAGGATTAAATTTCACATTTGGTTTTCAGAAATTTTGGCCCTATGGTACAGGATATCCTTATCTTTCAGGACAATCATAAATCCTGGAGCTTATCAGTTTCTTTCCTCACATTCTTCAGTGCACTTGGAAGCAACCATTCATTCCCAAACTACTTGTTTTCACTAAAATCATCCTTGGTCTTCTGCATTTGAGTTGGTTCACTCAAATTCTTGCCTTTTATTGGCACTTGATTACAGATGTCTACAGGTGATATTTCAAGTACCTCTTTGGCATGTCATGAACTACCAGCATCTCCTTTGCTATTGACTCTCTTAATTCTATCAGAAAATCAATTCCAGATAGCCCAAAACTAACTTAGAGAACCATTCTTAAGATTCTGTTCCCCCTTAATCACTAGTATAGTATCAATTTCTGTATCAGTTAGGGTTCACTCAGGGAAACAACCACTAAAAATGATATGAAATATTGGATTTATTGTAGGATGTAGACCTTACACAATTGTGGGTGGTGGTGAAAAAGTCTACAGAAAGCTGTTGCCTCTGTGTCTGATGGTAGGTCTGTGGTTGCTGTAGTCAGTAGGTCCAGGAGTTGGGAAGAAAAGCTAAATTTCAAACAGGAGAGTGGGAACAAATTGGAACCAGGTCTGTTTCTCAATGCCTTCAATTTTATGATGCAGATGACCTATCTTCCCCCTCACCCCTCCCCCAGTACTGGACCCAGGATATGGAGGGAGCTGGAGGAGCTTCATGCCCAGCGGCTACCTCACTCCAACAAGGTGAGCCAACAATGTAAGTGATATAAGCGAACTGCAGCAGGGCACCCCAACTGACCTTTTATTTTTCTCTCTTTTGCTTTCCAAGAATGATAAATTCCAGTATCTCAGGGGATGGTACTACTACCAGGGGGTGGTGGCTTGCAATCTACATAATAGCACCTGCTATTTTTTGAGCAACTACCATATGCCATGTACTTTACTAATATGTATAACCTTTAAATAACCCCCGCCACACACACACACACACACACACACACACACACACACACACACACACTATAATCTTTAGTAAGAAACCCTTGATGGAGGTATGATTTATCTCAGTTTTCAAATGAGGAAACTAATGCTTGGTAAAGTTCAGGATTGTCCTTGAGCCAGTTAGTAAGTGGATTTGAACCAAGATCTACTGGACTTGTAAGCGTTGTCATAACAACTATGGTTTAGTGCTGACTACAGATCCAGCTCAGATTTCATTCTCGCTCACATATCCAATGACAGGCTAAAAAGAGACATCATTTCAAACTTCATACATATAGATCCATATCAGCATTATTAGTCTGACCAATTATTCTACCACTGCAAAACCCCCAACTTCATCCAACATATACACTCCTCCTCTGCTATTCCTCATTCTTTCCAAGGTAACGGTCTCCAAAAGTTTCCAAATTTAGATGGGTACTCCATCTCCTGCAATGTACTTGGTTGCTTGCCAAGGCCTCCAGTGTTGGGGTCAGAGGTACATCTGCATCACTGTGGCTTCTGATATCGTGTCCTACTTCCTTGCTGAACTCCTGCCAATGTTCTCTTCATTGTACAATTGGCTCTCTACACTGCTGCCAAAATTATCTTCTGGGGAAAAAAATCAATCTGGTCCTGTCAGTTTGCTTTAAAACCTCTCAACTTCATTTTACCTATAGAATAAAATTTAATCTTCCTTGGTATGCCAACCCAAGGCCCTTGACAATTGGCCTAGCCTATCTTGCAGTCTGCTGTTTCTTAGACATGCAAATATACAGGTGCCTCAGAGATGCAGAAATTACAAACATTTCAAATTGACTTTTTATCACATATTTTCTCAATCATTATGGATACTAAAAATAGCACAACTGTCATCATGTGGAGGTGAATTTTTGTGTTTGTTAGGAAAGGGATTCTTGTAATGTAAATATTGGGAACCAACTAGATTTTCATTAAATATTTCTTCCAGATTTTAGATTTTAATTATTTCAAGTAACTTTCTTAGCCAAAGCTGTTAGAAGGCTATGGACTCAAAGTTCAAAGATATACCTAGATTGATAAGTTTGGTTTTATAGTATATTTGGGGGAGGAATGGGAGCATTGTATGGTAGGTTGGTGAAGGGATACTAACCTTAAGGTCCATAAAAAGCAGGGAAATTTTTGTTCTTTCTCAATAATTCAAATAAAATAATTTTTAAATTCTTTTGGCTCTTCTAATAGACTCCAATTAAAGAATACAGACAGTTAGGAAAAAGAAGTCATTTAGTAATACTGCAAGGTCATGCTATGAAACTCTGTCTTCTATTATGACCTGTGATCAAAAGGAGGATGAGCCCAGCCAGTGTGGCTCAGTGGATGAGCTTCGGACTATGAACCAGGAGGTTATGGTTTGATTCCCAGTCAGGGCACATGTCTGGGTTGCAGGCTCGATCCCCAGTAGGGGGCATGCAGGAGACAGTCGATTGATGATTCTCTCTCATCATTGGTGTTTCAATCTCTCGCTCCCTCTCCCTTCTTCTCTGAAATCAATAATAATAATAATAATAATAATAATAATAATAATAATAAATAGAGTGTGTTTTTAAAGGGAGATGAAAACTATTTTCACTCTAAAGAAGCCACTGGTTCCTCAGCAGAATCCCCCAGGACACCATCTTGTGTGGTCAGTCTCCCCGTGGAGAAACGCATGTGAGTTTAGAGACAGTGGGCAGTGAGTTCAAACAAACAGATTTGGGTTGAAGTCCTAGGCATACTATCTGTCTTGCAGCAAATCAAAGCTCTGAGACTCTATTTTTTGTTCTTCAAGTGGGAATACAATGCACATTTCCAAGTTATGGTGAGGTTCACATGAAGTAAGGCTGATCTGAAGGAGACTTACACAGGTGCATTTGCTTTTCCACAGTGTCACCCTTCCAGATACCTTCTGTGTCTTTAGTGCTTCCATCTCTGGCAGGAAGTGTCCTCACAGCTGATGTGGTCCATTTGCTTTACAGCTTTACAGATACCGAAACTCAAAGGGGTCTTAGAGGTTGTCTGCAATTACATCAGAAAGGAGCTGGCTCACCAGGACCCTGTGTTGTTCCCTTCCTACCATTGATTTTATTCCTAGGGATGAAGAAATCAGACACCTGTCCATTAATACTGAGAAAGAACATTGGCTTGCATGTTGCAGACATTCAAGAGCCTTTCCAGTGCCAGTGCTGTGCCGTGAGCTGGTGGATAAACTGTGCTTTTAACCCAGGTGCTCACAGCCTGGTGGAGACGCAGACCTAACCCAAGATCTGTAGGTCAGGTTAGTCTGGATTAACCGCAGCAGACCCAGAGGAAGGAAGGCTGCGTTTCACCTGAGGACAATAGATTGGCACCTAAAGTCCTCAGCACTGTGTGTGGGGAGGCCAGCCTCCTGGATCACCATGCATTAATTCAGCACAAATTGGTGGGGCAACAAATCTGTGTCAGGTAACCACTATACTGTGCGACCAGACCTGAGAGTAGGAGGAGAAATAACCGAATAACGTACCGTCATAGAGTGGGGACAGGAATAAGACACAGAGGAAAATAACAACAATGCTAGGCAATAATTTTCCTCTAAAAGAGATATGAACAGAAGCAGAAGCAACCTTTTTTACTGTGAAGCAAGCCAGGCAAGAAGAGCTGGGACGAGGCTCTTTATCCTCTGTGGTAACCCCTCTGTTATTTGGTCACATTTCTTTTCTGACAGCCAGAGGCGTAGACGCAGGCTTACTTCCTGCCTTCTCCCTGCTTCTCTGCTCTTTCTTCCATTCTATACACAACTCGCTCCTACCCATTTCCTCTCCCTCCCAGGTTCTGGCCTGAGGTAGCATCTGCCTCGGGGCAGCAGAGGCTCCACTCCTTACGAGGCCTCCTGTGACCCCACAGGAATGAGACAGTGTCCAGTCTGCACTAGCACATCTAGATGAGCAGACGGGGGTGGGGGGGTGGGGGGGGTGCGGCAGGCAGAGAGCAAGCTGTTCCAGGGCTGCATCTATTTCTGCATCACAGAAGTTGGAACTCTTTGGTTAGAGATCAAGCCTGAGAATGTTTCATAAAGCTGCACAGGTATTGGTTTATGATGTGCAGTTAGAGCCGAGAATCACAGGAGTCTATTCAATTTTGTATAGCGTTTTCATCAAAAAGTTATTCTTGGGAGCTACCTTTAGGGAAAGCCAGCTCCTTTCACATACTGAAGAGTTAAGCTTAAATATTATAAATGCCTAAGAAAATTGCAATTTCAAAATACAAGTTAGCCTGAGAGTTTCATGCATGCTGGCAGAAGAGGTGAGAACCCTGAGTCAGAGGCAAAGGCTTTAATTACAGTACGAGCAGTAGCCAGAGGATCAGCAATTTTTTTTGCAATGTTTTCCTGAACCCAGATTCCCACAGGACATTGTAAACAGGGCTATGTGACAGCTGCGCACGCAGTGAGTGGGTTGCATTACAGAGAGGAGCCCTGAGCTTAGAGAACCTCAATCTTTTATAATGGACAGTAAACTAAATTTCCCTTTGCTCCAGAGGGACACACTTTTTGTTTTTTAAAACTGTTCATTATACAGACATTCTTGAAAAGCTAGTTTGGTACATGTCAGTGCCTCTGCTTGCCAGACATACAGAAACATGTGGGACCTCTGGGTAATTGTCTCCCAATAGCAGGGGGACCTTTGGTATCTGCTTTCTTCATTTCTGGTTCTGTCAAGTATTTTTAAAGAAAAATCCCCTCCCCAATGCACATTTGTAAGTTTTGTTTTGTCTTTTAACCTCTGCTAACCTTGAAGATTCCCCCTGCCCCATTTGCCTTTGTGGTTATTCCAAATATGACCACTTCATGACATAATGATAGGTAGCCTGCACAACCTCTTTTGGTTTCCAAATCTGGAAACTAAGTAAGGTGTTCTAAACAAGCTCTAGGGATCCTTCTATATACAAAGCTTGAAGCCTTAAACACATATGAGGTATTTGGGAGCATGGTAATTTTAGTAATAGTAATAGGAAAAGAGAAAAAGATGCATTAATACCCACAAGAACAACTTAATCTCATTTAAAGTCATCACACAATAGTATAACGTGTTTGTTACTTATGTTATAAATGAAGAAATTGATATTCAGAGAAGTGACAGTTACCAAGAAATAGTGTTCCCAGGAAATAGTGTTCCCAAATCCATTTGAATCCAGAGTTCACTTCTTTCAGCTACCACATCCAGATTCTGTATTGAGAGACTGTCCAATACAAGCCAGTGTATTGGTGATGCCTGAAGTTAGTGGCTTCAGTAGGGTGGGAAACTGTTTGTATCTTCCCTTACAGGACATTTGGAAAGCCTAAATTTTACTGTATTATATTGAGGTGCTTTTATTCCAATTCCCTTATTGAAGCCTACCAGGGGAGCCAGAGTTATTTTAATTGAATTATTGAAAATAAAACATAACATCCTGCCTATTTATATAAGCCCTGGGCTAATATCCTTTGTACCACCCACTGTTACCCACACTACTTACGCACATGTATACACTAATACAAAATCAAACTTATTTTTCAGCCCAGATACACTATTGTTCTCAAAGTCTATGTCCTTAGAATGACCCTGCCTCAAGAAAAGTTACTTAACATGAATAAGCGCTGAAAGTTGAAAGAGGACTTAAAAATTATGTCAATCTAGTTGATTCTGAGGCAAGATCTTTTGCCCACATGCATATGTTATTTTTTAGATACACATAGATGCTATTATGATGAAGGAAATTCAAGTTTACCTAAAGAGCTACTTAAATCCTGGTAGCTTTTTATTATCTATTTCCACAATCAATGGCTACTGAAAGTATAATTTATGGTGCTTGAAATCATTTGGTGTTTAAAAAGGATTTTATATTTGAAATCTATTTATCAACCAAATTAAAACTTTTTATAAAAACCCTCTTTTTGTTTCAGAGCTTAGAGAACCTACTCAGCCAGCAGTATCTCATGACTGTGGATCCTGAGGCCAAAGGCATATCTTTTGTATAATAATTTGGGTTTGTGTGGGAGTCTGTGGAGGCATTAGATGGGGAAGGAGGTAATGATAGCTCAAGTGCTTTTGCTTAGTAGGAACTGAGTTTATTCTTAATAGCGCATTTCAAAGAATTTTTAATGTCTCTAGCACTTATAAATTCCAGTAAGTGAATGGAGCAGGAGTCAGCAAAATTATCATACCTAATAAAATGGTAATATGCAAATTACCATCACTCCGCTACACCCATGATTGGGCCGGCTGGAGGCGCGGGGGGTGGGACTCAGGGTGGCCGATTGGCTGGCGGTAGGAGCGGGGGGCGGGGACTCGCGAGTCCCCGAACCCCGCTCCTCCCACCGGCTTAAACGGCCGGCGCTGCTTAGGCCGGCGCTGCGGAAGACGCTGGTGGCGGAACTCGGGGTGGCCGATTGCGTGGCTGCTGGCACCAGTTTTCCGCCAGCAGCAGTTTTCCTCTGGCCACCCGCCCGATCAGAGCGCCTCCCGATCGGAGTTCCTCTCGGGGTGGCCGATCGTGCTGGCGGGAGGCGCTCTGATCGGTGGGTGGCCAGAGGAAAACTGCTGCTGGCGGATAACTGGTGCCGGCAGCCAGGTGAAGGAAAAGTCTATTGCACGAAACTTTGTGCAACGGGCTCCTAGTTTAGTGATAATATTATAGTGATAATTTTATACTGTTAATCCATGACAATTTGTTTTCTATTGTATCCTGTAATAACAAAGTACAACCCCCAATAGCAAAGGGACTGGTTTCTATCCTAGTGAAGCCACCCATCTGAGTCAGCTTCATACTACATGGACAATGCATTGGACTTCAAATTAAATAGATTGGGGTTCAAATGCTGGACAAACACTGAGCAACCATTTGATCTTGACTCGGTCGTGGCTTTGAACCTCAAGTCCTTCACTATAAATAATTTTACAAAGGAATAAAATACTTTAAAATATTATGAGTTTTAAATGAGACAAGTTTGATCTTTTGAAGATCAACCAATAGCATTTTCACTACTTAAGAGTGCCATATTTTACTAATTAACATCTGTTTAATGCTTAGAATTCTAGAACTACGAGGACTCTGAGAGTATATTCATTAGCACTCATCGTTTAACAGGTGTGGAAACCTCAGGAGGGAATGCAAGTTGCTTATGGTCACATCCTAACTCAATTATGTGACTGGGGCTTAAGCCCAAAGTCATATCTTAGCTGTAGTTTTAACTCTATGGATGGAGAGATTATCTAGTAATTAAATATAATGAAAAATCAACATTGATGTGAACTGAATAAATATTTGAGTCTTCTTAGTGCTGGTGAATGTAGTTGTACTTCGGTTAGTTTCAATATGAAGGTACTTCCAATATGGTGGAGACAACAGAGACGTCAACTCAACCAAACCTGCTGCAGTTGGGCTGAAATAGAAGCTTAAGACTACAGAGGGAGGCAGGTATTAATTTTGCCTGTCAACAAAAGGAAAAGCTCCATTAAATCTGATACAGGCATAATGAAGGCAGTCTATTATTCTAGCCATTTCTTTGTAGTCACCATTCATCAGTTCTACAAATGTTTAAGGAACAAGTCTTTATCACATTGTGTTTCATTTGGGCAGAAGAACTAAAGGCAAATAAATGTGCTAAACAATTTATAACACAGTGTGTGTGTGTGTGGGGGGGGGGGATAAGGAGAATAATTTCTACAGTGGTGATAATTTCATTAGCATGTCAGCTCCAGTGGGTAGAGTTTTTCATCAGTTTTGTTCATTGTGTTACCAGGGTTTAGAATCTTGACACATGATAAGGTCTGAATAAATAAATATTTTTTGAATGAATGAACTTCTTCAAAAAATATATAAACACATATAAAAGATACTGGCATGTACAGAACGTTAAAACCAGGCAATCACCAAATACTAGAAAAAGGCAGCCCCTCCGTATTCTCTGTGGAAATGTGAAACCAGCAACCAAAGCCTCCTCCGCAATTCAGAGTTGCACGTCTTTCCTGACAGCCTGGCTCACAGACCTAGCATCACATGCCCACTTCCATCTTTTCTTTCTCCCAGGAGAGTCAGAGTCAGATTCAGAGAATGAGAGGAGACGAGGCTGGAAGCAGAGGCCAGGGTGATGTGAGGAAGAGGCCATGAGCCAAGCTGTAAAGTGTAAGGAAATAGCTTATCCCCGCGAGCCTTCAGAAGCAATGCAACCCTGTCAACACTTTGATTTTGGGACTTCTGACCTCCAGGGCCATACTATAATAAACTTCATGTTGTTTACATTTTGTGGTGATTTGCTATAGTAGCAATAGGAAACTAATGCAGACCCACCAACTCCTCAATGGAAAGCATCAACAGAGAGTTTGCACCAAAGTTCTTTTAAGCCCTTGCCTCAAAATCAATGTCTTGCTATTTTCACTAATCCTGGACTTGCACTGTGGTCCCTACCCAAGCCTAATTTACCCCTCCCTGCTTCTTTGAAAGAACCACTTTAAGTCAAACCTCTAGTTTTCAATAGATTCTAATCTTGCTATCCATTCCCTTCCCCCCTTCCTGAGACACTGCCAGAGCTCTAAGGAAGCTGGTGGTCTCTCTTACCATAGTAAACAATAAACTCAGCTCAGTATTATCAACAGGTTGATTTGCTGATAGTTGAGCAGTCAGCATTTGACAGTTGACTGAGTAAAGCCGTCACCTCTGGGTAGTTTTCTGAAGGCATTGCTTCTAGGGCTTAACAGCAGCTTTGGCTAATAATAATTCTTGTTTCCAGCTTCCTGGACAGTAGGCAAAGGGGTGGAGATCCCAAATACTACATCCTGCTGAAATATGCCAGCCTCTATTGGGTTTAAAGTGTATGCCTCTGTCCCTTTTTTGGAGGGCCAGAATTTGGGCAGACGGGAATAGAGGCCTGGGCTGCCCGGGAGCTGCACTTAAGGCTGGGATCCAACTCACATGCAGATCCTTGTCAGGGTAATTGGGACGGAGAAGTCAGGCTTGGATGGTATCGTTTAACAAGCCTGAGGCATCACTGGATGTCTGCATCACAAGGGTCTTTCAACACAGGGTTCATGACCACACATCAGGAATTTGTGAACACCCTGGCCCAGAATTTCCTGGGGAGCTTGGTATTTGATACCACTCAGCAGTCTCATCTGGGAAGTTTTTAATAGACTCTCTGACAGAGAACCAAACCTGGGTTCTGTCAATTCCCCTAATGTTATAATCCTCACTTCCGGCATCATCTTCCATTTTTATACCCCTTCATTGTCTTATCACTCCCAATAAGACAAATTATTAATATGCCTACTTCTTTTGTGCCTCTGTATTCTCCTTCTCCACAGAACTGTTTATGACATCCTTCCATTCGCAGCCCCAAACCCAGATTTCATCACATTAATGACTCTTTCATCAAAAGTTTTATTTTCCTTGGCCTTTCATCCTTTTATGTTTGCTCCAGTTTGGAGCAAATTAATCTGTATTCACCAGCCATCTGCTTTCTTCACTCCTGATACTGGCTGCCAAGTGGTTGTACCACGAGAAATGAGTGATTTCCAGCCTCTGGGTGACCTCAGTGATATCCATTTTTCCCTCTCATTTTCTCCCAGTCATCTCCTCTCCCATTTGCTTTCTCAGGTATTCTAAACTTGCACCAATATCTGCAAGCCCTTTCCCTAACCCTGTCACTCTTAGCAGATTTCTTGGAGAAAACAGAATCCTTGAAGTACAAGCTCTTCCAACTTCTACTTTTCTCTAGGCTTACATATAACTTATTAATTCATTTCTACCCCTTCTCTCCTTCTGGGAGAGAACAGAGGACCCTTCTCTCAGAGATCAGTTCCTTCTTCTGGATACTGAATTATATAGTTGCCACCTTCCTTTTTTGGGGACTATTCTTCCTAAAGGTACTTCTTGCATTGTTCCCTCTGCCTCATAACAAGAAACTTACTTTTTACATGGCCTTTCCTTTAAGCCTGCCTTTGACCATAACCTCACAGTAAGCTACCATCCTGTGTCTTTCCTGTCCTTGCCCAATGGACTTTCAGAAAGAAAAGTCTTTGAATGCTGTGTTCTTCCTTGGCTGGTATCACTGCTATAATATACAGTATGGGTGCAGGGGTGACTAGACAGGCAGACAGGCTGGCCATCAAATGATCTCATGGGAATGTGTCATTTACCAAATCATCACAGTCTGAGCTTTGAACCTCAGATTTTGCCTCCACAGTGAAAATGTCCAAGAAGTGTCCCAGAAGTGGTCAGATCTGAGACGGATAGAATTACGGTGATCAAACTCACCGTGGCTTGACATTAAACCAGAATCCAACATACTACTTTTAAAAGTGAGAAATATTTCTACCCTGGGGACAAGAATTCATTCCCAGTAGTTAAAATTACACAAGAAGTCAAATTATATAAAGTTGTTTGTGAGTCAGCATTTTATTTAAGCAATGAGCTTGATTGACTTAAGAGGTTGGTATTTTAGTGGTTCATGATTTCAACTGATCACACGTGGAGGTAACTATTTTTAGAATACTGATATTTGGAGAGCTTGGGTACCTGTGTTTGTAGTTCAGAGTCCTCAGAGTCCCAGACTTGTGCTGTACAAATAAAGTTTGTGTCTTTGGCAGATTCGTGGTTTCCATGTGAACCATTTAATCTTCCTATAAATACATTAGGACCATCAGTGAGCTAGAGTGAAATCTTCTCTTCTTACTTAGTTTCCACTTTGCTGTCTTTATTAGAATTATGTACTGATTTTACCAGTCAGAATTTCAGAGTCCCAGAGATATACGATCTCTGCCCTCACTACAGCAGGTCACCAGTGACTTCCTCATTGCCAAATCCAGGGGACAGATTCACTCCCAATCCTCCTTAAAGATGTTAACTAGCCTCTGGTTGTTCTATCACATTATTCCATTGGCTTCTTGCTCTAACTTCTGATTCTCTTCTTGCTTCTCTGACTTGTCCTCCTTAATGTTGAAGGGGATCAGAATATGCCTCTTGGACATAAGGATTATTTTAGCTGCAGGCAATTGAGAAACAGCAGAAGCAGGAAAAGCTCTCTACCTTTCTTGCACTCAAACTGGGCATACATTTCACTTTGTGAAGGTGTCTCCCTTTCTCATACCAGGAAGGGAAGAACAATCTTCATCACTGGAGGTGGAGATAGCACCAAGATGAGTCTAAATAAATAAAACTTTAGTAAGTAACCCATATCTTCCATTAGTTTCCCCACATATTTATCTCCCCACAATTTACTGCCCAAACTCCTTTCATTTATCTAATTTGGTCTCCACCATTTATCACCCTTTATTAAAATGATATATAAGCCCCTGGGTCTAAATTCCTTTTTGGATCTTCACTCATTTTCTATGAAGACCTCTGTGTACATGCCAAAATAAATATCAAATAAAATTTGTGTGCCTTTTCTCTTGTTAATCTGTCCTTTGTCAGTTTAATCAGAGATCCCATCTAAAGAACCTAAAAAGATAGAGGAAATGTTTTTTTTCCACCCCTACAATGTCTTTACTCTACTTGTAAAATATTGCCTCTGTTTTATTTTATTTTTTCAATAGTTTGATTTACATTTATTATGTGCAAATTATAACATTTTTCTTTATTATTTTTATTTTTTAATTAAACCATCTCTTGCTCTTTCAGGGCAACTGATTATGCCCCCTAAATATTATGCTGCCGCTCAGATCTATATAATTTATTCACTCAACTAATACTTGTTGAGTACCTACCGTGGTCCCAGGCCCTATGGAGCAAACTTTCTTGGAGTTTACTTTCTAGAGCAGTGAATTTCAAAACAAAGGCATAAATGTATAATATATCCTGTGGGGGAATGTAGAAAAATAAAGCAGATTCAGAACATATGAGAAAAATAATCACTCCTATCATTTACTAAAATATGTGCCAAGATCTATTTACATGTCTTCATCTGATAATCCTTGCAATGTAAACCGCTAAATATTACTAGCCACATTTTTCAGAAGAGGCTCATCATTGTCCAAAGTCACCACTAACACTAATAAAAGGTAAAATGAGATTTAAGTCTAGATAATCCAACTATAAAGCTTTTCTTAATCAGCACACTGTACTGCCAAATATTGAAAATGCACATGAGAACCATCTGTGGAGATGTTTTATTTAAAGCACAGGTGTCTGTGCTTTAATCTAATACTACATCTCAATAAACATCTCAGTCGGTAGAGTTAGGACTGTGTATTTTGGTTAAGTACCAGGTAATGTAAAATCCAGTTCTTAGCTGTCTCCTGAATGTCTGTCAAATACCTTAGTTTAACATGTACAAAACAGAACAATTTTTTTTTCTTTCTGAACCTCCTCCTCTCCCTCTTTTTCATATTTATTAATAAAACTACTATTCTTATGAATTTAATTTAGGAACCATATATTAGTCTGGCCCTGCCAGGAGACAGAAACAACACAGTAATGGGAAATTTTAATATAAAAAAAACGATTAACTATTCAAGGGAATAGTAGTAACAAGAGATGGGCTGGGAAGAGGTCAAAAGAACCTAAGTGAATCTAGGAGTAAGAGATAAAAGGAGCAGCCACTTCCCCCAGGGCTGAGATTGGGTACACCCACCCCTTCCAGGCTAAAGCCAGACCTTACTGGAGGGGGCAGAGCAGCTCACTGGGTTGCAGAGAAGTCGCTGTGGTGCAATGCTGGTGGAACTTGCCAGAAATGAGCCCTCTAGGGCAGTGATGGCGAACCTATGACACGCGTGTCAGCACCGACACGCGTAGCCATTTCTGATGACACACGGCCGCTGAGGCGGCCGCATGCCGAGGATGAAACATTTGCTGCTCCTGAGGATGAAACATTTGCGAAATAATGTTTTTTCCTCAAAGTGACACACTACCCGAGTTAGGCTCAGTTTTTTGGCGAAGTTTGACACACCAAGCTCAAAAGGTTGCCCATCACTGCTTTAGGGTGACAAGGAAATCTATTCACAAGGAGGTGTTTCACTGGAGGCATTCTACTGCAAAACCTTCGGGGGCGGGAGGCGGGGGGGGGGGGGGGGGGGGGGAGTGATGGGGAAGCTGCTGGCCCCTGGGGAAACCTGCAGTGACCCTGGAGAAAGACACACACCCTTCTCCAGAACCCTTCCTCCTGTGTGTCTACTGACAAACTTTAACGTTGTAGCAGCTGGCAACGGGAAAGCATTGAAAGGCACTGTTTGCTTTGGGTGAATTAGCAGCTGAGAGGCCATCAGTGACTAATGGGTACACGGGAAACCACCCCAGACTTCTCCCCCTCCTCATCTTTCGGGTCCAGTTGGTACCATGCCCAACAGAGCTTGCCGTGGAAATGTCTGGGCTTCTCCACAGCTGCATCAGCATCTTCTGTGTCCTTGCTGGTCTCCGGCTTCTCAGTAGTTCACATTCCAGCTCTCCTTCCCATTGCTTCCAGAGACATTGTTCTTACTAGGAAAGTAAAAAATGCTTGTATTGATGGACGATGCTAATAATTCCTCTATGAACTTAATACGGGATGCACGGGAAACCAAGAGGAGTAGTACCAGCTGGTCTAAAATGACAGCAAATGAGTGTGGTAATACAAAACTCTATCTGTAAATGAGAAACTCTCTTCTTGAATTTTCTATCCTGTTTTTTAACCTGATGAATTATGGTTTAGAAGCAGTCATACACTAAAGGAATTGTGAGAGATAACCGATGGAGTGGAGAATTAAAGATCAGAAGTTTACTTTCTCCATGCCTGCATTTTAAATACCAAAAAGGAAGTCCTTTAGTTTGTTTTATTTTTTTAAAAAAATATCTATTTTTATTGATTTCGGAGAGGAAAGGAGAGGGAGAGAGAGATAGAAACATCAATGATGAGAGAGAATCATTGATCGGCTGCCTCCTGTATGCCCCACACTGGGGAACGAGCCAGCAACACGGGCATGTTCCCTGACCGGGCATTGAACTGTGACCTCCTGGTTCATAGGTCAACGCTCAACTACTGAGCCACACCAGCTGGGCTGTTTGTTTTATATTTTTTAAAATCTTTATTGTTGAAAATATTACATCCGTTCCCCTTTTTCTCCCATTGACCTCTTCTAGTCCATCTTGTCCCCGCCCCAGGCCTTCACCATTCTATTGTCTGTGTCCATGGGTTATGCATATATGCATACAAGTTGTTTGGTTGATCTCTTCCTACCCAACCACCCTCCCCTGCCTTCCCTCTGAGATTCAACAGTCTGTTCCATGCAAGAAGTCCTTTTAGGCCCTGGATTGAAGCAATGAGGAAAATATGACTATGGTTATTGACTAATAACCCAAATAATAGTGAGTTCTTGGTATACACACTGCCCTGAAGGTGCTTACTAGTACACCTGGGCAGGGCTGGCTTCTCCATTAGGCACAGTGTTGAGGACCCATAGTGAAAATATTTTCATTTCTTTTACTATCAGAAGGAAAAAATGAATTTTTAAGTTAAAGAAAACATTTTAACATATCAATAATATTAGTCTGTGTACCCTAACAATTATAAAATATAAATTTTAGGGTTGTTTTTTTTTTTAATAAAGGGAAGGATCCACAAGGCAAAGTGCTTATGGATCGTTGAAGTCATGACATTGCCCCATGGCTGGGGACTCTAAGCTGGGCATCTAGTTCAGTGTTTTCTCATCTGTGGCTCATGGACTCACAGTTACTGCTCTTGTATATTTTTGTAGACTGAATAATCATCTCTGATAAACAATTAGGTGATGGATAAGATAGAAATTTATTTTAAAGTGTTTCTAAAGTCATTTAAAATTTATTTTAAAGGGTTTCTAAAGTCATTCTTTCATATATTTTCTCACCAGTGACTACCAAGAGAATAGCTTCTATGATGCATGTGTGGAAAAGGTCCAGATGTTAGAAAAGTCATCCATAAACTGGAATGGCTGAGAAGCATTGATTTAGTAGATTTACATAGCAACTATATCAATATTTTAAAAATCTTAGTTACTATAACTGACACTCTCTGGGCTGAGCCAGGATGTGTTCTTTTAGGCCAAGGGCATACATGTATCATATGGTAATTCGGAGAGATGACTCACTTTGTCTTGAGTTAGAAGGGGAGGATTTTGTTCTGAATCTCCAATGACTCAGTTAAAAGAATGATAAATTCTTCCAGCCTTTACAGTGGTTCTCTAAATTGTGAATGGAGTTGAGTTTAGAGATGTGCATATATAATTTCCTTTTGTTTTGTGTTTAATTTTTAAGAGAGGGTACTTATTGTGTTTTGTTTATTCTAGTTAAAGCCATTCTGTAGATGAGCAATGCTATAATAGAACTCCAACCTTCTACATCCTAGGAAGTTCTTGTGGTAGAAAGACAATGGGCTCCAGATTTGGACAAACCTAAATTGAAATCTTTCATGAACTTTTTCTGGTTATGTGTCCTTGGAAAATCACTTGATTTCTCTTGAACACAAATTACTTTTTATTCTTATGAAATGGGGAGAAAAATATTTTCCCCAGATGTTTCCCATTTTTATCAAGCCATCTTCTGGGTTTAATATCCTCTTATTTTGTCAAACAGAGGATTAAGGTGAGAGATGAGTACAGTTTTGTCCAGAAACCAGCATAACAAATGAAATTCCATTTTAACTCTATAGAAAATTTACTGATTTTATTTATAAAATAAATATTGATTCCTTAAAAATTATATTAAATTCATAAAATTCTTGGCATTTTGTCTGTATGGAATTATCCACTCAGGGTATCCTCTCTAATAAAAAGGTAATATGCAAATTAACCATCACTCTGCTACACAAGCCATGCCCACCAGCCAATCAGGGCAAGTATGCAAATTAACCCCAGCCAAGATGGCTACCATTGGGTTTCCCTGGCAACAGAAGAAGCCAAGCTTTCCACACACTCTGGCGGGCCCAGGCCTCCACTCAAGGATACAAAGTTTCAATTATAGAAATGGCGGCAGCCACGGATTAGCAGGAGGCTTGGCTCCGCTCCAGGCTACAAAGTTTCAATTATAGAAGGTAAATAAATTCCAGATACCAGGGCCTCTGCTTGGGTCACCAGGGGTATGGCTGGCCTGCAAACCACCATAGGCCCCTCGCCCAGGCCTCTCCACACCCCAAGGGAACCCCACCCTGACCCAGGACACCCTTCAGGGCAAACCAGCTGGTCCCCACCCGTGCACCAGGCCTCTATACTATCTAATAAAAGAGTAATATGCAGATTGACCATCACTCCAACACACAAGATCAAGATAGCTGCCCCTATGTGGTCAAAGATCCTGCCCCCATGTGGACTCAAGATGGCCACCACAGATGGCCAGCAGGGGAGGGCAGTTGGGAGGCACCAGGCCTGCATTAGTTGGAGGCAATCAACCCTGCAGGGGATGGCAGTTAGGGGTGACCAGGCTGGCAGAGGAGGGAAGTTGGGGGCAAACAGGCTAGCAGGGGAGCAGTTAGACATCAATCAGGCTGACATGGGAGTGGTTAGGGGGTGATCAGGCTGGCAAACAGAAGCAATTTAGGGGCAATCAGGAAGGCAGGCAGGCGAGCAGTTGGGAGCCAGCAGTCCTGGATTGTGAGAGGGATGTCCGACCGCCCGTTTAGGCCCGATCCTGGTGGCCCGATCCTGGTGGGATCGGGCCTAAACGGGAGGTCGGACATCCCTCGAGGGGTCCCAGATTGGAGAGGGTGCAGGCTGGGCTGAGGGACACCGCCCCCCCTCCATGCTTGAATTTCGTGCACCGGGCCTCTAGTTTCATATAAATGGAAAAAGAGTATTATAATAAAACATTTGGAACCACGCCCTCCCCCCAGATACAATATGTGACCCTTGTGTCTGGCTTCTTTCATTTAGGGTAATGCTTCTGAGGCTCATTCATGTTGTAACAGGTATCTGTACTTCATCCCTTGTTGTGCCTACATTTGTACATACATAAATACACCGAGTGGCCAGATTATTATGATCTCTGAACACATAATAATCTGGCCACTCAGTGTATATTCTATTGAATGTATTTACCACAGTTTGTTCATTCATCAAAGGACATTTGATCAATTTGCAATTGTGACTAGTGTTGCTACAAACATTCTTGTATATGAACTTCTTTGAGTAATTTTTTTCAATTCTTTTAAGTATATTGCTGGGTCATATGATAGCTCTATATTTAACTTTTTGATGAATTGCCAAAATGTTTTCCGCAGTGGCTGAACCATTTTATATTCCCACCAATGTATGAGGGTTCCAATTTTTCCACATCCTTGTCTTAATTGACTTTGCAAGGTTGTTGAGAGGCTTAACTGAGATGGGAGTTTTGAAAGGGAAAGCACTTAGCAGCCATCCCTATAGCTCCCTCTCATCTAGATTTCTCAACACTTGTGTCAACCAAGGACACCCTTGACCTTACAGCGTTCACACCTCCATGGCTCTGCCTCACACAGGTACCAAGGTGAATGCTTGGCTATGGGCGGGGCTTGGGAAGAGTTGGAGGAGGTGGTGGCAGGACAGAAGGATTCCTTGGAATTATATTTCTTTGTCCATATCCAGCACAGTCCAGGCACCCTCTCTCTTGCTACCTGCCCTCTATTCAGACAGCATTTTTTTTTTCTGCAAACAATTATAATTAATATTTTCTAAATTTAGTATTAAAAGAGTATTATAATAAAACATTTGGAACCATGCCCTCCCCACCTCCCCAAATGTGCAGAACTCCATCATCCTGAGCAACTGCTGTCATTTTTCTGGTGCTTTCCAAGCCCATATTCCTAAATGTGAGCTTAGGTCAGTGAGTTTCACTTCCAATACCCATACGTGTCAGCAGGGATAATTTGAAATATAACCATGTCTGGGCTCCTCTCCAGAATTATGGATTCATTGTCTCTGGAGTAAAGTCTCAGAATCTGCTGTTTTGGGGTTTCATTGTGATACTGGTTCACAGCCAGGACTGTGAACCACAAGAGAATATATAACTTTTTTCTTTGACTTTCAATGTGTAAGTCCATTACCTAAAATTGACAAGTAATGATCATCTATACTGGTGAGATTTGTTAGAAACATTTTTAAAATTTGTTTTATAATCTTTTCAATATCCGTTCACTTATTTTTATTTTTTAAATATATTTTTTATCAATTTCAGAGAGGAAGGGAGAGGGAGAGATAGAAACATCAATGATGAGAGAGAATCATTGATCAGCTGCCTCCTGCACGCCCCCTACTGGGGATTGAGCTCATAACCTGGGCGTTTGCCTTTGACCAGAACTGAACCCAGGACGCTCTATCCATTGAGCCACCCAGTTAGGGCCATTCCTTTAATTTGACATCCCCCTTCCACATGCTGTCCTATGAGGCAGAACAGTGGGTGACCTATGTGGAGAGCAGGGGAGTGTCTGGTCCGAAGTGGTCTCTAGTCTGAAGTGGAGACGGGCAGCATGTCTCTAAATCTTTGAGATCTACTGGTAGATGCAAGGACTCTGGTTTGCAGCTGAGGTGTGTATACATTCAGAGGGCAGATACCAAATCATATTCTATAATAACTCCCATTTATCACCCCCCCTACCAGATTCTGGGGATTGTGTTTGGTACGTTACAAACATTATTTTTAATTCTCTTCAATTATAGGTATTTTATGGATGAGAGATGAAGTCACTTATTTAAACCTGCATCCCTCATCCATTCAATATGGCTTCTCTGCCAAGAGAGCTTGCTGAGAACCACGCCAGGGAAACATGGGCTAGTTAACATCATAGTTCTGAGCTTGGAGGGAGTGGGTGGCTAGCCAATAGCAGCGCCAGAGGCAGGAGGTTATAGTTGCTGGGCCTTTACCTGTTCAGTTTGAATACCCAGCCCTGGTCAGGGCACAACTGTGGCTTCCTCAACTTTGCTGGGATAAAGGCTGATTATGCTCCAAGGTATACACTGGGAGGGAAGACAGCCAGCGTCTCCTATTCTGATCGCTGGGCCCCCTACTGGACATGGCCTTTATTTTCATTCGTTGGAGCACCAGGAGGTTATCTGAGAGGGCTTAAATGGGGTGGCTGCTAGAAGGTGACTGTGTCCGGGAGGAATGGGGAACTGAGGGATTGGTACTGAGTGGTCTGGACAGAGAGAGGAACAGTGACTTGCCCTGGGCAGACTCCATGGAGGCTGGAGGGGTAGTGAGACTATCAGTGGAAGCACCCTGACCAGCTGGCTGATGATGAGCTGTGAACGAGATGCAGCTTACATGGCTGCCTTTGAACTGTGTCACCCAAGACTGGAATACACATAGGTTAATCGTTGGAATCCAGGTAGCTGACTACGCCAGGACGATGGGAAACTTTGGTTAACGGTATAGCAGTCCCAGCCACAGCGAAGAGAGAATATCCTCCTCTTCTAATTATTCCACTCCAACTAGCCATGTGATAATTCAACCAGTATTTATGCAGTAACAAGTATTCCAGGTAGTATTTGAGTTGATCTGAAAAGGCAAAGAATTGCCATGAAAGGATGAGGGGGAAAGAAAATACAGAAGAGCATAGTTATAGCAAGTAGTTGACAAGAGAAAAATTATGAGATGTCATAAATTGAATTACAGTGGCCAGAGTAAGAGAAAGGGACAGAAGTAGTTCACCAGTTAATAGCTGTGGGCCCGAAGGTGATGTTGGAGATTTCAATCAACCTCCAGGCATCCATTGGCGAATGTCACCGCATCCTGCTTATGCATGAACTTTCAGGATTGTTGCCTGTAACCAATCAAAAGTAGTAAATATTTCTTCCTTACAGACTGCAGCTACCATAAAACCGTCCCCACTCCACCTTTTCCGGCTCCCCCTTCTCTGTAACCATGTAAATTCTTTCAGAACAACTTAAAACCTTTCTTCCCCAAAACATAATGTATAAAAGAGCTCTCCACTCAGGATGACAGGTGTGCTGTCTTCTCCATCTAGAGTTGGTGCTGGTGGTTCAGACTTCATCCCTAGGACCTGGTCCTTTTCCGGCTGGCATTTGGCTAAATAAAATCCCTTTCTTTCAGAAAAGCTTTAAGAGTGAATTTTTTAAAAAACATAGTGATTATGTCCCTAACAAATACTGAAGCACCTTCTCATACATAACAGCAAACTGGGAAACCTCCAAATTGCTAGGTATGAAGTTGAGAAATAAAGAGCCCAGTCAATCAAACATTTTCCCCAGAGTAATTTTCTTACTGTATGGCTCAAAGATGTAGTTTTAATACTTTCCTCCCATTTTTGTCCCTTCCTGTCATCCACTCGCCTTTTTCCAGGGTTTTCTTATTCCTTTAAAAAATTTATCTTTATCATTGTAAGTATTACAGATGTCCCCCCCCCCTTTTTTCCCATTGACCCCCTCCCTCCCAGTCTCCCCCAGGCCTTCACCACCCTATTGTCTGTGTCCATGGGTTATGCATATATGCATATAAATTCTTTGGTTAATCTCTCCCCACCCCACCCCCCATTCTTATTTCTTTTTTATCCACTCGTCTCATATTTGGAACTATGTAAACATTTTGCTGAAAAAGTAGATGGTTCCCAGTTTTATGAACTCTGTGCTACTACAAGATGCATATGTACACAACCTGTGTTAATATTCCCCTTTTTGTTTTACTGAGGCTAAGTAACAGATCCTGGAGTGACTAATTAAAGAGTGTTATGATAGACTAATTCTTCTTGGAACTTTGGAATTTTTCATATTATTAGTTGACCTGCTGATTTTGAGGAGGCTAAAAGGGGTAATTCCAATGTAACCCTCATATTTGGAGGCTAGTGATCTGAATCCAAGCCAGCAAGCTCAGTGTACATTCCTGATAACCTATAATTAAGTCACTACCCCTTTCCCAGATACTGGTCTTGCAGAACCAGTTACAGAGGCCATTGGACTGTGGACAGTGCACTGCCCAGAGGGAGGGCTATTAACTCTGACGCCAGGCCAGACCATCAGATATGGCCTGGAGACCCCCAACACCTGGGGGCCTTCTTGCAAGGCCCGCGAAAAGGACCAGAAGTATAATCCATGTTTGTGGGACAAAAGATCACAGGGAGGGAGATATAAGGAAGGGCTCCATGCATGTTCCTTCACTCAGATTTGGAAGGCTGTTCCCTGAGTCCGCTGGCGTTATTAAACAGTGTCCCTCCTACTTCCTCAGAAGCGTCCTTGGTCTTCTTGGTCTTCTGCAACAATTTAAATGTAGGTGTAGAGGTGTTTCTCTCTTTTCCACGTCCAGCACGGAAAAGGAATGGGTTCCTGAGTGGAGGAGCTGGGGATTAATAAATAAAGTAAGAAAGAAAGCAAGACGCAGAGATAGAAGCAAAAAGCTGGGAGCTGGGTGGGACGCTGCCACTCTGATGGAGGGACAGGACCCTGAGCCCACGCAGCGCATTTATTTTATACCCCCAAATACCAGGAAGTATCACCAAAACTTAGGATCAAAGGAGCTTATTTGCATTCTTGAGTAGGCCCTAGCATTCCTGTTGCTTGACTAGATTTACATATCAAAGCCCGCTCCCGACACCTGGACAGAGGTAAGAAGTCAGTACTGATTAACACTCTCCACCCTCTTGGGGAGAGTGTATCGGAGACATGGCTCTGCCAGTCGCCTCAGACTCAGCTGACAACAATTTAAAGAAATGCCCATGTGCCTTCCCAGGCGCTGTCTACAGTAGGCATCACAGGGAATTTCTATGAAATCAGAAGAGAAGTAGGGGACACAGAACTGAAGGTCAGAAGTCCTAATTCAAATTGCATTTTAACACCTGGTAAAAAAGCATCGTTAACAATTAGATCAAACAGCAGAGAAGCAGCAGCACAGGCTGCTGAGAAGGCCCGAGGCTAACATTTGCTGGGCAGGGCAAGAGTTCGGAGGCTCCAATTCCATTTTATCGCACTCTGACTCCATCCTGTATCACGAGCGCTCACCCACACAGGTGGCACCCTGAATTCTGCTCTGAATGGGCAAATTCATGGCCAGCGAAAAGCTCAAGTGTGGGTCCTAGGTCAAGCGCTCTGATTATTGTGATTCCAACGGTGGCTCTATTGCTGGAAACCCATCTAGTGTTTAGGAAATTGCTACTAGTAACAATGTGGCCTGTTCTAGAAGCATGTTCTATTTGGGGGGCTGAGGTGGGCTTATAAACTAATTGAAACTCTGATTTGGTATTATTTAATATGTGGGACATAGGCTCCTGGTAGCTCTGGACTTATTGACAGAGGCTGGCAAATCTGAATGGTTTCATAGCATTTTCTAAAGACTTAATACACATGTCTTACTCATTAACAAATATTAATGTTACAAAGCTATATTGGGTTGAGTAAAAAGCAACTTTAGTTTAAGTGTTATTAACATGAATGAAGCTTTTTATTGTGTACATATTTTTAGTCAATGAATATCAAAGGATAGCTACTACCATCATGTGGTATAGTCTAATTACTACATCAAAAAAAAAATCTATAAGATGGATCCACCTACAAAAAAATAATTAAGAAAAACCAATTTAGTTGTTATTTAAAAGAACTTTGAAGTTATTTTATTTTACTTCAATATAATTAATGCTCTCAGGGCTGAACAAGTGCAGTCTATTACAAGGTAGCCTAAAGGTTTTATTTGGTAGAGGAGGATTTTATTCTGATTCCTCAGTGACTCAGGTCAAAGAATTTTAAATGTTCCAAGGCTGCTTTTAGAGGGGGGTTTTAATGTGGGGGTAGGATAAGATGTGGGAAAATAGGCCAAGATCATTTAGTTTTCATTTGTGCCTAATAATTAAGAGAGTATATGAATCATCCCCCACTGTAGTTAAGTCCACCACATCCTCAGTTATATCTTAGATCAGTGTATCAGGTAGGGCTCTGATAGGAAGTCCAATGGGGACTAATGCCAGAAGTATGGGCAGGTTTAGGAAAAGCAAGAGAGTTCAGCACCAGAGGACTAGGACTGAAGGGGAGAGGAGAGAGCAGTTCCTGGAATCTGAAGAGAAGGTGATACGGAGAGGGCCAGGTGACAGGCGCTGTGCACTGCAGGAGAGGAATTTTGTGGTCAGGGAATTAGGAGAAGAAATGCCCTGATATTTCTCCTTCCCATCCTCTGCGTCTCCTTGAAGGGTCTCCTTTGGGACATTTCTCCTGAAAGAGGAGGGCAAGGGAGCCAGGGCCCAAAGTGAGGTGGAGAAGGACGGGGAGTGGCTCTGGAGGGACCAGGGGAAGATATTGGCACAGCCGACCACACTGGAGAACATATCCAGTATTTGTCTTCCACTGCATAGCCAGGAAGGTAAGGAAAACGGGCTCTGGATTTATACAGATTACGATTCAGTTCTTTAGGATTTAATAGAAACTGTGTGTCTGGCTAACTCCCTCAACCTCTCTGAGCCTCATTTTTATGTTTGTAAAATGTGGGTAGAAGGCCTACTTTCCCAGGTTTAAGAGAGATTATGTAGATGGGGATATAGCGAAGTCTGCTTGATGCTGAAAACTTTAGGGCAATAAGGAGCCTTAGAACTTAGTCATCTATCATCTTGGTTCTTGCCAACTACTTGTCAACTACTACGTGTCCACTGCATGCTCTGTGCTTAGGGGCTTCATATTCTTGGCAATTTTTGAACCCGTCAGGAATAATATTGTGTGGGGATATCAAACTTGCATAGTCTAGAAGCGCTGACAATGGTCTAATCGAGTATGTCTTGCAGTTGTAATTACTATTTCTCAATTTATTTTGGTGCTGATATAACTAATAAAATACAAATTTATTGAAGAGTTATGAAGTCGTTACCTTGCTTATTTTTTATCATGGTGGTATAGTTTCTCTATCAAAGGGATACTAAAAGCACACTATTGGCTTGTGGGGTCAGGTCAAGAAAACCTTTGTGTGCGATTCTAAAAGGAATCTTTGTACTTAAATGCTTAGGGACCACTGATCTATTTTGGCTACCAACTTGACTTAGATTTTGTATGAAGAAATGCTAGGCCTTAAACACCTGTTTTTGAGGACACATCTCTCCGTGTACTGCATAATAAACCCGAGGGTAGTACTGGTACCAGTTCAACAGTGCCTTTAAAATGGAGAGTCTCCCCTTTCAAACTTTCAGCGGAGATAATAGGAAAAAAAAAAAAAAAAGCCCAATTTTAGGATCATGTTCCAATCTAGGAACAGGGATGAAATCTGGAAGAGAACATGTATTTAATCCTGAATGGAAATCATTCATGTTCAGTAAAAATAAGAGAGGTTTGTCAGCCCCTCACTCTCCGTCAGCGTCGCCAGTACCCCAGCTCTTCTTGCCATTTTATTGTACAGGCAGAAGGTGATGAAGAGAGAATGGCCTGTAGATCCGGACAGCCCTGATTTCACATACTGGATCTACGAGTATCAGGGCCTAATGTGAAAATATCAAGACTGCAAAGTTATTTTGAATTGCAACGAGCTAGATAGCATTGTGGGGATGAAAAAAATTAATTTCCCTTCTCGAGTGCTGTGGCTTTACAGAGTTCTCATCACTTTAGTACTTAGAATTTTAGGACGGCAGGAACCCCAGTCATCTCTCATTTCTTTATTTTAAAGATAGAAACATAAGGAGGTTATAAGACATGGCTATGGTCATATAAGCAGTAAGTGGTAAAATTCAGACTGGAGTTCAGTCTTTTCCTGAAAATGAAATTTGTCAGCGACCAAATGTAATGAGGAATCCAGTTGAATACATGTTTGAGGATCTACCTAGTACAGTGGTCGGCAAACTGCAGCTCGTGAGCCACATGCGGCTCTTTGGCCCCTTGAGTGTGGCTCTTCCACAAAATACCACGGCCTGGGCGAGTCTATTTTGAAGAAGTGGTGTTATAAGAAGTTTAAGTTTAAAAAATTTGGCTCTCAAAAGAAATGTCAATCATTGTACTGTTGATATTTGGCTCTGTTGACTAATGCGTTTGCCGACCACTGACCTAGTAGTATCCATGGAGCTGACCCTGGGACTCAAAAGGTGAAGACCTCAACACAACCAAGAAGGTGACAATCTGACGGAACACAAATACAGTACAACCACCTCACAAGTTTAAAGGTGATCCATCACAAAACACAAATACACTGGGCTGCATATCCATAGAAGGAGAAATTTAACTCTGCCTGGGGGAGAGCATAATGAAATCTAGTTTGTATTTAATAAAAAGAGGATGCCCTTCCAGCTATTCCTATCTGCCCCACTGTTCATTAGTTTAGCAAATATTTGTGTACCTGCATCTGTGTATCAGACACTCTCTTAGGAGTAAGGAGGAACTAGTCCTCCCAATTACCTTGCAATTAAGGGTATGAGGGAGATCTGATGCTGAGGGGCTACTGCAATCAATTTGGTAAATTTTACCACTAACTGCTTATATGACCATAGCCATGTCTTATAACCTCCTTATGTTTCTATCATTAAAATAAGAAAATGAGAGATGACTGGGGTTCCTGCCGTCCTGAAAGTCTAAGTACTAAAGTGATGAGAACTCTGTAGAGCCATAGCACTCAAGAAGGGAAATTAATTTTTTTCATCTCCACAATGCTATCTATCTCATTACAACTCAAAATAACCTTTCCTTAAGAACCGAGTGCAAAAGATCCCCTAATTGTCAGAACAGCAGGCAGGGTGACCCCAGGTGTCAATGGGCCCCCTGGACTGACCTCTGAAGCTATTCTTCAGCAAGTGCAATAACACTTCAAGGAGCTGGAAACAGGGGAGTTTCTCCCAGCTCCTCGCACCCCTGGCTCCCCGCCCTGTCCCGCCCTCCCTCCCGCCCGGCCACGCCCACGCCCACGGTCACGCCCACGGTCACGCCCACGGTCACGCCCCGGCTCGCGCTGGTTGGCTCTCGCGGGCATGATGAAACTTCCCGCACGCATTACAGGAGGCAGGCGGTATAAAGTGGAAGGAGGCCGGCCGCGCCGCCCCGCCCGCCTGCTGCCCGCCGCCCAGCTCTGTGCTCCCGTGCCACCTGCCCGCCCGCCCTGCTCGCGCCCAGGTAAGCCCGGCTCCCGCGCCCAGCGCAGCGCCTCTCCCCGCTTGCCTCGGGGCTGCCCCGGGGGCGGGAGGAGGATGCGCCGCTGCCTGGCCCCGCCGACGGGAGGGCTGATGCGGATCCGGGCTCAGCGGATGCTGCGGCTCCTGCGGGGTGAAGAGGGCGGGGCCTATTGCTGCGCACCCGGGAGCGGGCGGGAGAGGGAAGACCTCCGTCGTGGTCCGCAGAGGGAGGGGTCCGTGAGCGTAGACCGGGGGGCGGTCAGCGGCAGCCTGAGTTGCCCCCCGTGAATTTTATTATTTGTTATTATATTGCGTGGAGGCCTGTGGACATTGTCGCAGTCCCGAGACCTTCCCGTGCACCGGCTGGAGGGTGCACGTGGCCGGGTGCTGTTGAGAGCCCCAGGGGGATTTGGTAGCCTGGTGCTGGTCCAGAAGGGGGCGGTGTCGGGGTTGTGGGTCTCGGCCTCGGGATCTGTACTTTCCCTCTCACCTCTGGCTGCGCCTCTTTTACCTAAACACCCCCTAACACCCCCCACTCAGGTGACCCGCTGAACAAAACCTACGGAAAGAGATATGTGGAGGGCGACAGGCGGCGTGGTACAGAAAAAGGCACAAGAACTGGCTTACTCGTTTTCAGTGGATTATTTGTTCAATTGAACTAACTTCATATTCATGTTACTATTTTGAATAAAAGACCAGTTTTCTTCTCATCCCGTGGCCCACAGACCCAGCATCTGTTGCTCTGGGTGCTTGACTAATAGTAATTTAAAAGCACCGAGAACTCTTTTTTTTTTTTCATTAATTGATCGCATTGCAGTAAGATTAATTAGAAGCAATTTAGTCTTGCCCTGGCCGGTTGTTCAGAGCATCGCCTGTGGACCGAAGGGTAGAGGGTTCGATTCCTGGTCAAGGGCACATACCTCGGTTTTTTGGTTCGATTCCCCGGCCCAGATCAGGGGAAGTGCGGGAGGCAACCAGCCCATGTGTATGTCTCTCTCTTTCCCTCTGCTCTCCCTCCCTCCCACTCTCATGCTCTAAAGGTCAATGGGAAGATATCCTTGGGTGAGAATTAAAAAATAAAAATAAAAAAATAGAAGCAACTCCTGGTCGGGAACCTGACCAGGAGTTGGTTGCTCAGATCTTAATGTAAAAATAAAGTGACATGAAGTTTAAGTAGTTGGTAATCAGAATGTAATGCACCAAAACCACTATCCAAGTCGGTAGGGACTAGCCACATGTGACTGTATTGAGAACTTGCAATGCTGGCTAGTCCCAGGTGAGATGTGCTAGTCCCAATTGAGAAATGCCTCCTTGATATAATTGTTAATACAGTACTGATTAAATGTTCAAATGACACTATTTTTGGTAAAATGTGCTAAATAAAATATTTTTATTGTTAATTTCACATTCTCTCTCTCTTTTATTTTAATGGAGCTACTAGTATATTTAAAGTTACATATGTGGCTCCCATTTGTGTTGGACAGCACTGCTCTAGAAGTTTATGAGGAAACTAGAGGCCCTACTGGCACGAAATTCCTGCAAGAGTAGGCCTTCCTTCCCCCAGCTGCCGGCACCAGCTTCCCTCTGGCACTGGGACCTGGGCTTTGCTCTGGCCATTGGCAGGCACCTGGGACCCGGCTTCCCTCACAGCCCTGGTTTTGTCCGGAAGGATGTCCGGTCTAATTAGCATATTACCCTTTTATTATTATAGATATGGATAATTACTGGGAACAAGTAATAGCAGTAGGACCTTTGCCCTCTAATGAGACTGATTCCAATAAATACAATAGATGATGGTTTTAGTCTGCTTTTTTTTTTCTGCTGGAGAAGTAAGTGCTTCACAAACTTGTTCCCCCTTTTCCCTTCCAAGCTAGTGGTTAGTATTTATCTTTAGCAGGCTTAATAATGAGATTCTCTAAGCAACATTAGTAGGACCTAGGTAAATAGGTGATTGGCTAATGACCTCACGTGGTTTTCAAAGCACTTTTCCAGCCCACTTTTTGTAAAATTGAAGTTTCAGTTGTACAGCACTGTAATTTGATAGCTGTGTACACTGCAAAATGATCGCTACCAAAAGTCTAGTTATTATCCATTGCCACACAATCGACCCCCTTCACACCTTTTGCCAATCCTCCGACCCCTTTTTCCTCTGGTAGCCACTGATCTGTTGTTCTCTGTATCTATGAGTTTTTGTTTTATTTTTTAGATTCCATGTATAAATTAAATCATTATAGTATTTATCTTCTTTGGAATTATTTCACTTACCATTATAACCTCAAGGTCCATATAATTTGTTGCAGATGACAAACTTCCTTTTTTATGGCTTAGTAATATTCCATTGTATATATGTCTGGAGTCAAAAGTAGGTGAATTATAAATAGTCATACTTAAATCTCAGTGAATTTCCCACTAAATCACATTATTGGGTATTTGGCCCAGTGTGTGGAAGGGACTGGCATAAGACATATGCTGTATTTCCCAGTTGCTTGTGTTAACACCGTATTCAATTAATTTGTTCTAGTCTCATTAAGAGGCCAAATGGAGCTTTGAGGTTCATTTAGATACAAATAAAATACCCTCAGAAGATTGCTCAAAATGATTGATATAACATGAGTGTGTATGTGTGTGTGTGTGTGTGTGTGTGTGTGTGTGTGTGTATATCTTTATGATCGATCTTTGTCCCAAATTATCTAGGCATTTGCTGCAAATTTACATTTTTAAAAAATACCAAAATCAATCATTTCCAAATTACTATTTTGATAAAATAACTGTTTTGAGCTGGCAGCATCCAAATAAAACAGCCCTTTATTTCACAGTTGAAAATTTTAAGTTGCCAGATAATTAACATTTGTAGGAATTATCTATTTTCTTATTGGCCTACGGGATGAACCCAGCTGTTTTTCAGAGATGTCATCACTGTCTATGGCCCATCTACTCTGCTTGTTTACTGACCAAGGCGGCTTTGAGACAAAAAAATATTTGAGACCCTCCTTGAGGACAATTGGATGGTGAACATTGTGTATTTCTGTCAATGTAATTGTTGTTGTTGTTATAAAGCCAGAATATCTGTATCAGATAATATTGCTTGCCTTTTCTCTTTATAATTTCTTTGATCACATTTGAGTAAATCACTTAGTGGTAAGCTAGAAGTTGTGAAACGCTTATAACAGCTGTCTATCTTCATATTACACTTTATTTTTAAAAAAATATATTTTATTGATTTTTTTTTACAGAGAGGAAGGGAGAGGGATAGAGAGTTAGAAACATCGATGAGAGAGAAATATCGATCAGTTGCCTCCTGCACACCCTCTACTGGGGATGTGCCCGCAACCAAGGTACATGCCCTTGACCGGAATCGAACCTGGGACCATTCAGTCCGCAGGCTGACGCTCTATCCACTAAGCCAAACCGCTTAGGGCCTTCCTATTACACTTTAGCAGTATGTATCATCTTCCATTCCACCCGCTATCTTCTATCTTTAATTGTCAAGGAGACCCCTGAGGATACTGTCGGAATCTAGAGAGTCTCATGCACTTTTGAGGGCTTTTGAGATTCTGGGCTGGAGGGAGTAGGGCTGGATATTAGCCAGCCTACGTGGCATCTGTATTTTGGGAGTGACCCTAGCATGCAGAATAGGATGTGGCCTGAACACTGCCGGCTCTAGCCGACCAAATCCCAGGATGAGAGAGATTCAGGCTTTGGGTGCTAAGTTGCTATATAGCTGGCCAGACAAAAAGGCCATCCATCTTTCCTGAATACTTGTAAGTAAATTAAGTTATTTTCTACTCCTGTTGGCCTGCCATCCGATGCTGTAGATACGATAGTTTATATTTCAGTCTTTGAAATGGTTTATGCAAGTTTTTTGAATCTAGATGTAATACAAACTAAATAAGGTTCGGACCCTGAGTATTTAACGGGTCTGCTTTTCCCTCCACAGAGAACACGTCGCTTCACTGCACCATGTGCGGCATTTGGGCCCTCTTTGGCAGCGATGACTGCCTTTCTGTTCAGTGTCTGAGTGCTATGAAGATCGCGCACAGGGGTCCGGATGCATTTCGCTTTGAGAATGTCAATGGATATACCAACTGCTGCTTTGGATTTCACCGGTTGGCGGTGGTTGACCAGCTGTTTGGAATGCAGCCAATTCGAGTAAAGAAATACCCTTATTTGTGGCTATGTTACAACGGAGAAATCTACAACCACCGGAAGGTAAACAGAATGAAACCAGAAGATATCTTGATGTGATTAAGCCTCAGAGCTCATTGGGTGTAATCATTTTTACATATCTTATATAATGGTTTTTACTTTCAAAGCACTTTCCAGGTACATGATCTCATTTGTTCCAATTATATAGACCGGGCACTGATGAGCAGAAGGGTGAAGTGACTTGGTCACACACAGAAAAGATAAAATGTGAATTACAATTCAGGTTTTTTAACTCTTAGTATCCCCCTCTCCCCCATCATGAATTTAAAGGTTCATTAGAGCCTGTGCTAGGCTGGGTGTTAGGTGCTGGGGATTCAGTAGTAAATAAGAGAGGTAGGTTTGCATTGTAAAGGAGCTTATTCTATTTAGGGAGCAGACAAAAAAAGTCATTGTACATATAACAGCATCCTGAAATGAATATGGAGCTGGTGGATATGGGGGATCCAGTTTTGGGAAGGGTAGTCAGAGTGGGGGGGGGGGGTCTCTTGAGAAATTGACACTCGAACTGAGAGGCAGTGGACAAGCATCAGCCAGCATTGGGAATAGCATTTTCTGTAGAGAGACTAGCAGGTGTAGAAGACCCGAGGCAGGAAGTGGTCCTCAGATTGTCTTAAGAAAACAAGTTAGGGTTGGGAAGGCAGGCAGGAACAGATCAAGTAGGACTTGGTATAGTATGGAGTTGGCATATCATTCTAAGAGCACAGAGATTTGAGATTTAATAGTTTGGAGGTGATCATACTTGTAGCTTTTTTTAAATGCTGTCCTTAAGATATTTATTGTGATTGCATTCTTCCACTTAATCAGAACAAAGGACAGAAAGGTAGCCAGATGCAATTAAATGCAAGAAGTAGGACTTTTAGCAGCATTAAAATTGGAACAGCTTTCTAATCTGGTAAAAGTTTACTCTTAGGATGAGAATGGGTGAGGGGATGGAAATTCTGACCTGAGGAAGCTAAATTTACTAAGAACCTTCCAATCTGGAATTATTTGGCTAATGTTTCATAAGAAAAATTAAATCGAAAATTTGCAGGGTTTTTTGTCATCCTTTCCAACTTTTAATTTTAAAAGGAACAGAATGATGAAAACCAATTGAATAACTGTTAGTTTTGCCATATTTGCTTTATCTCTGTTTCTCTATATTTATACACATACACATTTATTTTTTGTTGTATTTTGAGTACATTACAAATACTATGACTCTTCTAAACATGCAAGCATATATGTCTTAAGAATAAGGACATTCTCTAACCTAATACCAATACTATCATTAAAACTAAGAATCCATAATACCTTCTAATATCTAGTTTATATTTCCCCAAGTTTCCCAGGAATATATTTATAGCTGGTTTTTTTTATTGTTAGTTAGTTTGTTTATTGGTTTTGAGCCAGATTTCATTCAAGGTTCATATCTCTGGGTATTTTTTGAGCCTTCTTGTTACACACCTATCATTCGTGGGTAGGGTTTTATATTCTAACCACCCTTTGGACTTTTAGTTTTTATCTCTAAACGGTAGCTTTTGCCATTGTTTGTTGTCTGCTTATAGGAGCACTCAATTACAGACTTCTCATTTGAAAATTTTTTATAGTTACTCCTCAAATGCCTTTCACATTTATTAATGGCCTAGTATATATACATCAGGCATCATTTGTCTAGGTCAGTGGTTGGCAAACCGCGGCTCGCGAGCCACATGCGGCTCTTTGGCCCCTTGAGTGTTCTAACGCCACTTCTTCAAAATAGACTCGCCCAGGCCGAAAACCGACTTCTGCGCATGGGCCACGGAGTTTCAATCGCACTGTACGTGCGCGCCCGCACGTGGTATTTTGTGGAAGAGCCACACTCAAGGGGCCAAAGAGCCGCATGTGGCTCGCGAGCCGCGGTTTGCCGACCACTGCTCTAGGTGTTTGAAGACAACATGGTGGACAGGGAAGGTAAGAATGGAGTTTCATGCTAGTGGAGTCCAGGAGGGGAGCCGTTAAAACTCCTTTCTTAAGCCAAATTAGTACCAAATGCACAAGCATGCTAGGTTGTATTATGGTACTATTAGCCTGACTTTTGCCTTAAACGAGACAGGAAATTCCTTGTTTACTTGAACTGCATTGCTGCTTTTGTGTGCTTTGTTAATAGTCATAAAAAGTTAAGTATTTTTAAGATATTGTAAATTAGCGAAGTGTGTTGTATTGTCAAAAGCAGAGAGGTTCCATTGCTTCTATCTGTCGTCTGTGGTAATGCAGTGTGAGCAGCTAGAAACCTGGCTAAAGAATGGACATTTTAGGCTCTTGTAAAGTATTCTGCAACAGGAGCTCCAAAGCCCTCCTCTTGTTGATGAAAATAAAATTTACTACTACCACTAAAATGCAGCCTGAGGTGTATTGGGAGTGGAGGGAGAATGAGGCAAGGAGAGGAGGAATCTGAGTAAAGGCTGGGCCATAGAGGAGGCCCTCTCCCTGCAGGGAGCGGCAGGGCCTTGCAGCCAAGTCCAAGGGCACTGTGATTTCCAGATGGTAGCAAGATATGGGAGCTTCTCTCTCAGGAGAGTGGGAGGTGGCACATGTGAATCATTAACCCATAAATTACCTGCAAAGTTTACACCCAAGAGCGGTGATGACATGGTAGTGGAGGGAAGATTTGGGAAGCTGCTGCTTGCTGAAATCATTGGATACTTTAGGGTCACTCATCCCTCAGGTACTTAAGTCCAGAAGGGTCAGCAGAAGACCGTTTCCACACCTCACCTGCCCGTGACAGGGATCATCTCTGACGGTCTCTTAGAGCAGGGAGAGGCAACCAAGCGGTGGCTTTGTAGTCACTGGAGGCGGCCAACCCCCATTTTTGGACTGTGTTCTGTGGGGGGCTTAGAGACAGAAGGGCCACAGGTTTATAAAGTGAGGGAGATTGTGAAGCATGTTTCATAGGCCGTATGTATACAAACGTAAATTTTTAAAATATATTTTTTTATTGATTCAGAGAGGAAGGGAGAGAGAGATAGAAACATCAATGATGAGAGAGAATCATTGATCGGCTGCCTCCTGTACACCCCACACTGGGGATCGAGCCTGCAACCTGAGCATGTGCCCTAACTGTGCTGGTTCATAGGTCGACGCTCAACCACTGAGCCACGCCAGCCAGGCTAGACTTACTTTTTGAAAATTAAAAATGTGTTTTAAATGTTAAAACTTATCTAGAATTTCCACCTGATTTTGTGGGAACCTTTTTCTCTCCATCGTCAGCCGAAAATCATGAATTGAGCACAGTTTGCCAGTGATGATGGAGACCCAGGGGGCCTGGGGGCATAACTTCAACTTCCTTACTCGGCGGTGATAGTGACAGTCTCTGCTGCTCCATCGAGCACGTGCTCTAATCAGCTCCACTGCCGTTTTGTGTGTCTGTGAGAAGTCCCTGTAATTCCACTGCTGAGTGGGGGGACTGGATGTCCTCCTCCAGGGACCTGCAGCTTTGTTTTAGACCACGTGTCTCTATTATTACTTATTTGCTGGGGAATCGTGCCAAATAAGTTTGTGCTTTTGCTTTCTATTTCCGTAGGTGGGTCTTTTAGGCAGAACTAGAAGAAACTCAGTCAGTACTACATTTGGAAACCAAAATTTCACAATAGTAGAAGATACATTTTTAGGGTCATGGCAACTGGACAACCCATTTGCTTAACTTACATGTATACAGGGGTGGGCAAAAGTGGGTTTGCAATTGTGAGTATGTGAAACAGAGTTTGTTCTTGTATTATTATTTATTAATCATTGTATTATTTTCCATACAAACCACTATAAACCTACTTTTGCCCACCCCTCCATACCTCCAAGCATTTGCTGTTCTGGTGCATTATCTCCCCATTCTGTTTATGAGAATGCAACTAAGATTTTCACGGAATGCCATGATTCTTCTAAACCACTCAAGTGCATGAAATGATTATTGAGCATAGAAATATTGAAAGAACTTGGCATTAAAAAATTATTAGTGAGATCAACCAAAGGACTTGTATGCATGCATATAAGCCTAACCAATGGACACAGACACCAGGGGCGTGAGGGCATGAATGGGGGGGTTGGGGGGCAAAGGGGGATAAGGACATATATGTAAAACCTTAATCAATAAATAAAAAATCCTATATAATAAAAGGGTAATATGCAAATTGACCCTAATGGTGGAACTACCAGAAAGACCGCTCAACCAGTCACTATGAGGCGCATTGACCACCTCTCGATCCTTTTCCTCGGCCGGCAGGCTCCGATCGCCCAATGGTGAACGGGGAACCGGGGGTGAGTGGTGGGGGGGGCTTGGACCAGCTGCGGGAAGCCAGGAAAGATGGTTCTGATCACAGGCCAGGCCTAGGGACTGTACCCGTGCACAAATTTCGTGCACTGGGCCTCTAGTAAATAAATTAAAAAAATAATTATTAGTGAATGCAAGGATTCTAACACTTTAATTTTGCTATTGCTTCCTTAAGCTGCAACACCATTTTGCATTTGAATATCAAACCAAAGTGGATGGTGAGATAATCCTTCATCTTTATAACAAAGGAGGAATTGAGCAAACTGCTAGTCTGTTGGATGGGGTATTTGCATTTATTTTACTGGATACAGCGAATAAGAAAGTGTTCCTGGGCAGAGATACCTATGGAGTCAGACCGTTGTTTAGAGCCATGACAGAAGATGGATTTTTGGCTGTGTGTTCAGAAGCTAAAGGTAATGATATATTTTTTCTACAGATTTTCATTATTATCCTGGATTTTATGTATTTTTTTCCCCCTAGGTCATATTTGCAAATTCCATAGGGGCAATACAGAATTTTACAATTGACTGACACCCTCTGGCTTGAGTTTTTTAAACCAAGTAGTTGGATTCTCCTTTTAGCACTTAAATTCTGTAATCCTTGAAGTATAAATCTATGTAGTAAATTCACTTAATTTTTGTTGTGCTAATATGCTTTGCATATAGTTTGATCCCATATGTCTTGGCAAGTTTACCTCTATCATCTATCTATCTATATATAAAAGCTTAAACAACTGGTCAACCGGTCACTATGATGCACACTGACCATCAGGGGGCAGACGCTCAATGCAGAAGCTGCTCCCTGGTGGTCAGTGGGCTCCCACAGTGGGAGCGCCGCTCAGCTGACCGATGGACGCCAGACACAGGGCTCATGGCTGGCGAGCGCAGCTGCGGAGGCACGAGCCTCTCCGATCGGGACTGACTGGGCACAAGCCCGTGGCAGGCGCAGCGGGGCCGGGATGAGCGGGAGTGACAGGCAGGAGCAGCAGGCGTTATTGGACTGCCGGTTTCGGCACAATCCCCGCAGGCTACGCCAAGGGGCCCGACCGGTGCACGAATGTGTGCACTGGGCCTCTGGTATTATAATATTAGGATTGGCCCTGCAATTGTTGCACTGTGGAACCAGGCCATAGCTATAGCAAATACTTATTTAGCATTCTGAAAACAGCTTATTGATAATATAATTCACATACCTTACAATTCACCCATTTAAAGTATATAATTCGGCGGTTTTCAGTATATTCACAGATATCTACAACCAAAACTCCTATGAGTTTTAGAAAATTTTTCATCACCCAAAGAAGAAACTCTGTACTCTTTAATTGTCACTCCCCAGCCCTCTATATCCATCAATTGTTGAACCTCTCTGGATTTTCCTATTCAGGACATTTCATATGAATGGGATCATGTCATGTGGTCTTTTGTGATGGGCTTCTTTCACTTGCATAATGTTTTCAAGATTTGTCTATCTAGTAGCATGTATTGTACTTACTTTTTTTTTTTTTTTTTTTACTTTTTATGGCCAAAAGGTATTTTGTTACATGGATATACCACATGTTGTTTATCCATTTGTCAGTGGGTGGACATGGGGGTTGTTTCTCCCTTTTGGCTATTTTGAATAATGCTACTATAAACATTTGTGTGCAAGTTTTTGTTTGGACATATGTTTTCATTTCTCTTGGGTATATCCCTAAGGGGTGGACTCGCTGGGTCATGTGGTAACTCTGTGTTTGATTGTTGGAGGAATTGGCAGACTGTTCTCCGAAGTGGCTGTGCCATTTTATATCTCTGTCAGCAGTATATGAGGGTTTCAGTTTTCCATATCCTCACAGACACTTTTTTCCTAACTTTGATTCTAGCCATCCTACTACATATGAAGTACTATTTCATTGTCCTTTTGATTTGCATTCTCCTGTTGACAGTGATATCAAGCATCTTTTCTTGTCTGTGTGCCATTTGTATATCTTCATTAGAGAAATGTCTATTTAGTTCTTTGATCCTTTTTTCCTGCTGAGGGTCCTTTGATTTCTTAATATTTTAAAAAATTAACAGACTGCTTTTTAGAGCAGTTTTACATTTCAGGAAAATTGAACAGAAAGTAGGGTTCCCATAAAGGGTGGGGGCTAAAGTAGGTTTACGATTATGAGTACATGAAATAGTTTATTCTTGTATTATTCTTTATTAATTACTAGAGGCCTGGCGCATGAAATCTTGCATGGGTATGGTCCCTAGGCCTAGCCTGCAATCGGGGCCATCTTCCCCAGCTGCTGGCAGCCGGCTCTGCCCCCTACTGCCACCCACCCTGGTTCCCTGTTCCCCATTCCCCATCGGCAATGGGAGCCTGACAGCCTGGGGAGGGACCGAGAGGTCGGCCTTTTCAGCCTGCTTGCCGGCCCCACCCGCACCGCAGGTTGCCCTCTGTGTGTGGGGTGACGGGTGGGGCGGGGGCCTTGGCCTGGTGCCGCCCGCATCCCCCGCCACCCACCCTGGTTCCCCATTCACCATCGGCGATTAGAGCCTGCTGGCTGGGGAAAGGAACCAAGAGGTAGATGGTCAGTGCACCTCATAGTGACTGGTCAAGCGGTCGTTCTGCCGTGATGGTTGCTGGGCTTTTATTATCTAGGATAATATTGTTTTTCATATGAACAACTGTAAACCTACTTTTGCCCCACCCTGTATATTCCTTCCATTATGTTCATTAAGGTTACAGAATACATGATCAATATGCAAAAATGAGGATTTTTTTTCCCCCATTGATTTCCAGAGAGAATGGAAGGGAGGGAGGAGGCGGGGAAAGAGGTAGAAACATCAACATGAGAGAGATACATCGATTGGTTACCTCCTGCATGCACCCCCACCAGGACTGGGGAACCTGCAACCGAAGTACATGCCTTTGACCAGGAATCGAACCCGAGACCCTTTGGTCTTAGGGCCGGTGCTCTAACCTTTGAGCCACACCAGCCAGGGCAACAGTCACCTTTTATCTCTTACCTAAAATCTGGTCTACCTGCATGCCTCTTTTTGCTTTATTTCAAGTCCTTTCTCACTTAGTTTCTAGATTTAATACTGGCTGAAGCAAGGATAATGAGATCAATAAAAGGGTCCTTAGAATACCAGTCACAGTGTGGGTACTAAGAGCTGTCTGAGTTGGTCTATTTTCAGGCATTTCAAATGGCACAGAAGAAGTATATATGTTAAGCACTATTAGGAAACCGCTGTAAGGAGAACACAGGGAAAAGCAGACCTCCGCTGTGTCTCCTTTGGGCCTGATAACTTGATATGATATAGAATTATAATCTTAAGTTCAATTTACCCCTTGAAATTTCTTGACTCACATTTTTACATCCTTCATAACATTGCCCTTTTCCAGACCGAATGATCTCAGCCAGGGTACTGCAACTGTTTTTATTTCTCATCGCTTTTAGAATGACTTACCAAAAACTCATTTCATTTTGCTCCTGCAATGGACATGCATTTGTATCAAAAAGGGGAAAACAAATAGGAATTTAAAGGATATTAACTAATGAAAGTTACTGTGAAGTGTGCTAATTCAAATAAAGTTATCCTTTTGAATTTGTAGGTCTTGTTAACTTGAAGCACTCCTCCGCTCCTTTTTTAAAAGTGGAGCCTTTTCTCCCAGGACACTATGAGGTTTTGGATTTAAAGCCAAATGGCAAAGTTGCATCGGTGGAAATGGTTAAATATCATCACTGCAGAGATGAGCCTGTACACGCCCTGTATGACAGCGTGGAGAAACTGACCCCAGGTAGTAAAGCCAACGCCCACCTACCCATTCCCCACGGAGGATTACACTCATGCATCACTGGAATGATTTCCTATTGATGATCTGTTTCCTGTTTAATTTGGAGGTGGCACAGTGGGATCTGACAGACTCCACTGTTGAGCAAATGCCATCAGGAGAGATGTCGATGACTGTATACCTCTTCGCAGCAAGTAACTCAGCCCGAGCGTGCCTGGCGCTGCTTCACTTACTTTATGTGTTCACAGGTTTTGAGATAGAAACCGTGAAGAGCAACCTCCGAATCCTTTTTGACAATGCCATCAGGAAACGTTTGATGACAGACAGAAGGATCGGCTGTCTTTTATCAGGTGAAGACTGTTAAAAAACCACAAAAACAAGTTATATTTATCATGTATTTAAGTTAAAGGATTTGTAGCTATCCCTGAGGTTTTGCCTATAAAATATTTACTTTATGACAATCTTTTCTCCATTATAGGATGAAACAGCTTTCTCTAAGCTGCATTTCATATTTCTGGTAATTTGGCAACTTAAAGTTACACTATAATTATTGTTGGGATGAGTGAGTAAACATTTTTTAGAGTTGTGTGTAGTGATTGTTGAACCAATTCAAATACTGTTACCATGATCACTGACTATGTTAGATTTTTCTCTTATTCAAGTTGGCTTTCAGTTTATAAAAGTTGGGGATTTTAAATGATAAAACTCCAATCTTGGTGCTTAATCCGAATGCAAGTCATCTGTCCCAGTCTGTGCACGGCACATGACTGACCAGTCCACCTGTCGTCTTGCTCGTAGGGGGCTTGGATTCCAGTTTGGTTGCTGCCACCCTGTTGAAGCAGCTAAAGGAGGCCCAAGTCCAGTACCCTTTCCAGACATTCGCAATTGGCATGGAAGACAGTCCTGATTTACTAGCTGCCAGAAAGGTAAGACACTATCTCTGCCTGTTACTAGAATGAAAATAAAGTCAGTAATGATGATTCTGTACTTCTGCTATATTGACTCTGGTAATTGTTTTAGCATTAACTATGTTAAAATGTAATGAAATGCCAGTGTCAACTATGTTATACACTGTATTCTGGGTACTTTTATTTACCATGGTCAATGCAGTTCTCACAAAAACGCTATGATAATCATTCTCCTTTTGAAAGTGGTTAGGCCTTCAGGCTTAGGAGCCTGCTTGCTCATTTCAAATCCTAGCTCCACCTGGCAGTTCCTCACTTATGTATGTAATGGCAGTAATAGTATCTACTACAGGATAGGTTTGAGGTGAAAATTACATAATTCACAAAAAGTGCACAGGGTAGAGCCTAGCATGTCGTAAGTACTTGGCAAATGTTAGCTGTTATTTTATTTTTAAAAGATTTTTAAAAATTGATTTCTAGAGAGAGGAAAGGAGAGGGAGAGAGAGAGAAACATTGATGTGAGAACAGAACATTGATTGGCTGCCTCTTGCAAGCCCCCTACTGGGGATTGAACCTACAATGTGGGCATGTGCTGTGACTGGGAATCAAACCAGCAATCTTTTGGTGCATGAGATGGCACCCAACCAACTAAGCCACACCAGCCAGGGCTTGAGTCTTGTTTGTTTTTATAAAGCAGTATGTTTAGGACTATGGGTAAAGGTGATGTAGTACACGTTCAGTGTGCAGGAGACCTCATTCCTAATCTGGAAAAACTGATAGAGAATGATGGATAAAGAGCTAGAGAGCAGTCCCAAAGCAAGTTGATTAATGATGAAAGAATCCAAAATAGCCAAAGAAAATAGAATAAGGGGAGGGGCCATTTCATTTAGGCATAACATCCTGGGTATAAAATGAGGCATTGCAGGAGGGCCAAAAGATGTCCAAGGTTAGAGTAGAACCATGCTGGACTAGAGATCGATGAGGTAGTTAGGTAAAGTAGATTTGTGTTTGCGGGGTGGGGTGGTATGCTAATTGGAAGCCTCTCACTGTTAGGTTAAAGTCTTGTAGTGAAAGGCTGATGGGAGTTCTACCTCTTGGTGGTTAAAGGGAACTTGACTAGGTGAAACTTCTATGTGGTGGCCTGGAGAACCATTTGCCCATATTGTGGGGGCCTACTGAACCGTTTCCCCTTATTTTGCCAATAGTTTTCCACTATTGTTAGTTCATAAGACATTGTGAACTAGAGTCAAGTTTCATTTCCAAGGGCAGTTATTTTCTTTCAATAACAAGTGTGTGGGTATTTCCTTATATAACCAGGTGGCAAATCATATTGGGAGTGAACACCATGAAGTCCTCTTTAACCATGAGGAAGGTATTCAGGCCCTGGATGAAGTCATATTTTCCTTGGAAACTTACGACATTACAACAGTTCGCGCTTCAGTGGGTAAGGGGTTTTATAATATCAAGAAGACTTTTAATCTGAAAAACTATAAGTTTTAAGAATATTATTTCAAGCAACAGTTTACAAAGCATACTCCAGAATGAATGGAAATAGTCACCAATTGTCTAAGACAAGATCATTTAAGAATTCCCTGAATTTTTGGAGTGAGAGGGACAACAAATATGTAAACTTCCACGTTTATAGTATCACTGTTTATATTTCTCTAAAGAGTAGATATATATGTTCTGCAACCTCTTCCCCCAATTTCTCTGTATAATGTTTCTTGGCCAAATAGGGAAATAGGTCTATGTTGTAACTAATTTTCTGTAAGGAATACTCATTTTAGATACATTCTGATAAATATTTCATCATACGGCTTATCAATCAGTAACAGGCAATACTAGTTTTATCTGGTGGATACACACCAATATCAGAAGTGTATTTCAAGTCAGACTGATCCAATGTTATTGAGCCTCTAATATGTACCGGCTTAGATATGCCTCTTTTAAGAGACTCAGAATCTGATAGGACTCTCACAAGGGAGCCAAAATCCATGAACAGATATACTGTATAGTTTATCTGGTGTTAATACTTTGTTGGGTGGGGGGGGGGGGGAGCAATTAATAAAAATGTTTAAAAAGTCTGCCTAGGGAAGTGTTACAAACAAATACTGGTTTACAGGGATGTGGAGGAGGAAGCAATGGGCATATTTTAATAACATATAGTATATTTAACTATATGTGAAAATTGGTGGATGGATAGTATTAAAAAAAATTAAAACTAAACTACCAAAACCTTAACTCTCTTACTATTTTTTTGTATACTTAATCTAAAACTCATGCGTTTACAGTGCAATAGCCCAAAACCATTCCACATTTTCACATATAGTTTTAAAATTTTAATGCTTTTAGACAAGAATATCCACCTTAAAATTTTGCTAAACTGAACAATGATGCAAATATCTTAAAAAATTCATACATTTCATACCACTATCACTATACAAAAATGGTAAGAGTCTAACCTAAGAACAAAACTTGTAGTTGTTTCCAAAAGCCAAATAAAAGACATTTTTGGTGAAGAGTTATGTCGACATTAATAGCAATTTCTGTCTCTTCTTTAAGGTATGTACTTAATTTCCAAGTACATTCGGAAGAACACAGATAGTGTAGTGATCTTCTCTGGAGAAGGCTCAGATGAACTTACTCAGGGTTACATATATTTTCACAAGGTAAGCATTTGGAAATGGAAGGCTATTGGTGTTAGATTCAGAAAAGCATGAAAAATGAAAAAAAGGGGGAAAGTATTAATTATTTCACTATTTTCAGTATAGCAATAATACTTTTGAGTACCTTGGGAGGTATATGAGGAAGTCTGACACTGTCTGCTTTGTGTTTTCTTGGAGGGAGAAAGAAGTCTTAATAATGTCATATACTCTATTCTTTAAGCAGGGAATCATGTTTCTTAATCCCCTGTGATATTGTGGTTATTGCACAGTGTGCCCATTGTATTTGTTCTTTGGTGTGAGGAAGACATGTTTTATACAGCATCCCTCCCTTCCCTAAACTCTGGCTTTTTGCCTCACACACCTTTAGAGTTGGAGTATGTGTAAGAGTAAGAAGCAAAAGCTTTTATTTGCTCAAAGCACATCTGTCTGTGCATTTCTGACTGTCAGCTGTTGGTATGCTAGGCTCCTTCTCCGGAAAAGGCCCAGGAGGAGAGCGAGAGGCTGCTGAAGGAGCTCTATCTGTTCGACGTCCTCCGCGCAGATCGAACTACTGCTGCCCACGGGTAACTCAGTGTTTTGAGAGGCGATGCTAAAAATTAACCTCAAGCACAGAAAGTGCAATGGCCGACTTTTTTTCTTTCCCGTTGGTTATATGTTGCCGGGTGTGACTTTCATAGAGAAAATGAAGCTTGTCTCTTAGCCCCAAAGGAATTAGGCTAAAGTCAAAGTGCTGCTGTGGGAATTGATAGGACTTTCACAGGTTGCTCTAGACCGAGTTTCCACCTTCACAGCATAACAACATTCCGCTCATATCTGAGTAACCGCGAGGGAAGGCAATTGCAGCTCTTTTTAAGTCTTGAAGGGAAGTGAAAATTATACACCTCCTTATCACAGGTGCTGAGCACCTGTCTGCTGGATGCTGTGTGATCCTGCGTAGGGATAAAAAGATGCAAGAGGTTTGATAAGAGTATAAAACCGGGTTTCTATGGTATCTTTTCTGTTGGCTAAAGTTTTCACTTTTTCCCTGGTTGGTTGGCTTAGTATGTTTTAGCATATTTCTGTACACCAAAAGGTTTCAGGTTCGATTCCCCGTCAGGGCATATACCTAGTTTGTGGGTTCGATCTCCTGTTGGGGTGCATGCGGGAGGTAACTGATTGATGTTTCTCTCTCACATCAATGTCTCTCTCTCTCCCGATTCCTCTCTCTCTAAAATCAATAAAAACATGTCCCCGAGTGAGGATTAGAAAAGTATATGTTATAAAGTTTCACTTTTTAGCTGGTCATGTTGGAGAGTTGAAGACACTTGCTATACATGTTAAATAACCAACATTAAATGTTTCTGTTGCTTCTACCAATCACACTTAGATTAGAGAGTAATACTAGTAAATTATGGGGGTGGCAATGAACTGAATCCGTGGTTATGGTCCTATCCATTTGTCCTCATCAGTCACCAGGATTCGGGATGCAAATGATACCCCTGTGAGGAAACTGGAACATAGGTTTATACTGAATCTTGTATGTAATTTTCAATCAGTTGAGCAAAAAATTTTGAATTATCATTACAGCTTTTAATAGGACAAGAGATGGTCTCACCCAGAAAAACCTTTGAGTCTGAAAGGTCAAGGCAAAGGACGTTCTTTTCTTTTTTTTTTTTAAAGAAAGCAATCCCATTTTAAAAATATATATTTTATTGATTTTTATAGAAAGAAACATCGATGAGAGAGGAACATCGATCAGCTGCCTCCTGCACACCCCCTGTTGGGGATGTGCCCACAACCAAGATACATGCCCTTGACCGGAATCGAACCTGGGACCCTTCAGTGTGCAGGCCAATGCTCTATCCACTGAGCCAAACCAGTTAGGGCCCAAAGGACATTCTTAATCATCCATGCCACTCATGATTCTTTCTCTGTTTTTTGAGATAGGTGTTCACTTGTTCACAGAAGGGAAAGTAAAAGTAATACTTCTCAAACTGCTTGTTTCACTCCCTAGATGCATGGTTGGCAAACTGCGGCTCGCGAGCCACATGCGGCTCTTTGGCCCCTTGAGTGTGGCTCTTCCACAAATAGACGGCCTGGGCGAGTCTATTTTGAAGAAGTGGCATTAGAAGAAGTTTAAGTTTTAAAAATTTGGCTCTCAAAAGAAATTTCAATCATTGTACTGTTGATATTTGGCTCTGTTGACTAATGAGTTTGCCGACCACTGCCCTAGATGAGGTAATACATATGTATTCGTTAGTTTTTACAGGGCAATCAGTTAGGAGGATTGAAAAATGACATTATAATCTTAACAATACTTAGAGGCTGGTTGAATTGCTAGGAAACTAAACCAGGATCTAAACGGACAGGCACTAAATATCCATCTTGACTTGGATCTCTTCTCTTCTCCTTTAAGCCTTGAATTGAGAGTCCCATTCCTGGACCATCGGTTTTGTTCCTATTACTTGTCTCTGCCGCCTGATATGAGAATTCCCAAGGTAGGTGCATCAGTTCAGGATAAAAACTGGCCATTGGTGTTGGTTGTATCTGGAGCTTTTCCTGATGCTCCTTTTGTTTTCATGTCAGAACGGGATAGAAAAGCATCTCCTGAGAGAGACATTTGAGGACTCCAACCTGCTACCGAAAGAGATTCTCTGGCGACCGAAAGAAGCCTTCAGTGATGGCATAACCTCAGTTAAGAATTCCTGGTTTAGGATTTTACAGGAGCATATTGAACATCAGGTAGGATGCTTTTAAAAGTATTTTCTGGAATAGGACAATTTGGGTATAGAGTTTATTTTGTGCTTAGTTTCAATGTTTTGTTATCTGTAGGAGAGATTTCCTCTTTTTTAAGAATTAACTAGCACACAGGATTATAAAGCAGCATCCCCTATTAAAAGAGAGAAGAGACTTAACCAATCATCACTGACCTTCATTTAACACATCTCTGGGCCCCTGCTGGGCACCAGGCACGATGAGGCATAAATGAATAAAACACTCAACCATCAGAGATTAGAAATATGCATCTGAATGTTCTTTAAAAGTTCCACAGCTATGCATTTTGTGGTATTTAACACTTTCTAAGTGATGGGTGATGCTGAAGATCTCCGGCCGTATTTACAGTCAAGCCTTTACATATCTTTCTTTTCTCTTTTGGTTTTATGAAGCCAAATTAAATACATGTATTTCCGTGCTGTTTTAAAAAAACCCCAAACATTTTGGTTTTATACTCTCATTCTTACAGGTTGATGATGCAATGATGGCAGCTGCAGCCCAGAAGTTTCCCTTCAACACTCCTAAAACGAAAGAAGGCTACTACTACCGTCAAATCTTTGAACGCCACTACCCAGGCCGGGCTGACTGGCTGACCCACTACTGGATGCCCAGGTGGATTAATGCCACCGACCCTTCTGCACGCACTCTGACCCATTACAAGTCAGACACCAAAGCGTAGGCACTTTCTAAGTCACAGAGTGAATGTTCTTATTGTGAAGGGGAGAGGACTTGGGGGCTACAGGGGCAGCGTTGAGCTTCATCTACCCAGGTGGTGAAAAAAATAAAAAGTCTTAAATGTAAAACATGGCCACAGTCATTTATATTCATACTGTTCTTTCATTAGCGGTGACTAGGAACTGGGCAGCTTTTACTCTGTCACAGTGAGGTAGAGAGTGGGTGAGGAACGCGGGGGACAGCCTGGTGTTTGCTGCGAGGATGCACAGGCACCCTCCTGGCAGGGTTGCTTTGTCTCCTGCCCACGGGGCCTCCTTCCAGTCCTCGCCTGGTCAGAGTGCATGTGGTCTCTCTTGACTTCCCTCTCTCAGTTCTTTCTGCATCCTGACAGCTGGCTAGGCCGACTCTGGAGGAGTTAGTCCTTTGCAAGAGTTCAGGACAGCTCTGTTTTCTAAGATAGTAATTCGGATGGTTGTTGTTGTTGTGCCAGTGCAGTGTGTCTTCTGGAACTGTTGATGCTGAACAGCACCAGATGTTGGACGTTGGTCCTTAAGTTTGGCTAAGAAAGACTTCAGAGCCAAGTCTCAAATACAAGCAAAAGTTTATTTAGAAAGTCACAGAGGTAGAAGAAGTGAGCCAGCTGGGCTACGTGGGCTTAGGAAACCAGTTACAGAGGCAGAAGAAGGGCACTGATTGCTTAGTATAAAGAAAGTAAAGGCATTTGCTTTGAGGGAAGAAAGGGAAAAATAGGTGTGGGCTTGAGAGGGGGGGAAGAAGAGCACTTAGGGTCGTTTGTCTTAAGGGGTTTGATCTGTTTTCCAAATGGCGGATTTTAGGGAGATTTCAGGGGAGGCTTTCAATAGAATATTCATCAGAGTTCCAAGTGTATCCTTCTAGTGTTGTGGTCTCTACTGATTGGTCGGTGCTCGTGTAGGGGATCATTAGTCATTGCAGCTGGTCTTGATTCAGCCATGGTGTTGCCCCCCCATGACTTACTGCTTTTCTGGGCCTGGAGCTGAAACAGAACTGAGGCTTGGATGCGATCTCTAGTTTGACCGAAACTGTCTCCGTGTGGTCAGCAGACCTGAAGCTTTGCTCCTGAGATTATTTGATGTGGGTCCGAACCTCATTGCCTTGAGTGCTTAGTGCTGAAGGGAGTGGCTATGCCAGGGCTTGGATGGGAAGTGTCTGAGGCTTTTCTTCGGCCCCCTTGTTTCTCCTCTAAGGGGCTCTGCTGTATGACTAGTGCCATGCAAGGGCAGGGAAGGTTAGGGAAGGGTCTGAACTGCATGAACAATAATATGAAAGATCGGGGTCTAAACCACGTGACCAGCAACATGCTAGGGGAGGAAAAGGCACCCTGGGAGCGAGGTCCCACCCTACAATACTTGTCCTCTCTGTTCTGCCCATTGCTAAGTACCGGGGGTTTTCCACCCTGGTGACCTTCCATCCCTGGCTTATCATTCCTACTCCACTCATGTCTTCCTGACTACTTTATCAGGACTCTTATTCTTGGTCAAGGGTCAGCAATCTTTTTCTGCAAAAGGCCAGACAATCTTTTAGGCTTTGCAGACCTCTGTTGGAACTGTTTAACTCGGCCATTGTAGTGCAGAAGCATCCATAGGCAGTGTGCAAAGAAATGGGCAGGGCCGTGTTCTATTAAAACTATAAAAATAGGTTGGTAGTATTCATGGGCCACAGTTTGCCAAGCTCTGTTCTAGAGGAATAGCCCAAGCCAAGCATTTCCCATAAAGAAAAAGCATTCTGAACCCAGGTGGGGAAAGAAAGTATAAGAAGGAAACATCTTTGGGAGAAAAAATTATCCTCTACCCTTCCAACAATCACATGAACATGACAGGTTAGGAGAAGAAAGAGCAAAGTTTGAAAACATACCTCCTGAATACAAGGGAGAGACCCAGGACAACTGAGTAACTTGGCATTTCCGAAGCCATCACCTTAAATACCAACCTCCGCTGAAGACAAAAGATGTTGGGGATGGAGAGTACAGGAGGTTACCAGGAAAAGCACCTCAAACCAGGGTAAGATTGGTATGTGGATAAGTCTCCTTTGATGGTGAAGGGGCAGGCCTGTGCAGTGAGGGAGACGCCCTCACACATATAAATGTCCTTTGACAAAGAGTAGCTTCTAGTTGGTGTTCAGAGCTTTCTCCCCAGTCTGCTCTCGATGAAAATTAACCTAAAATAATCAATATTCCCAAAGAGGCATGTTTTGGGGTAGCAAATTCTGCTTCCCTTCACGTCCAATGAACAGGTAGAAGACTTTCATTGGAATGCTCATCGGTTGTGTAGGGACAATATTTTGAAATATATTGAAGATAAATTTAGTTATTAGAAATTTGAAGAGGAAACTGGTGGCACACAGGTAAATGTAAGAAGGCTTGATGGGAAGAGCGAAGAGACCAGGAATTTCTCTGGTAAGATGGAAGACGGAGTCTGAGGTTAGCTATAGGCCTTTACTTAAAATTTTAAAATGTCTCTAGGAAGCTGAAGAAATGTCACTAATTAATATGTGCTGGTTCTTAATGACAATCTTGTATTTGCAGGTGCTTGAAATGCTTAAAGCTAGCATGATTTGGTTCCAGGTGTATCCAGGGTACAACCCCACACAGCCAAGCTAAGTGACCCCAAGAATGCTTGGGAGACTTGGCTGGTAGTGATTCTGAGGCAGGAAAGTTAGACTAGGGAACAAAGGCCTAGAGCTCCCTCCCTCCCCTTCTCCCTCGTAGCTGGGACTTCACAGGTGCTCCCTTCACTGACCACCTGTTCCCCCCGCTTTCCCCTCCTCACTCTCCTATAATCAGAAGGACCAAAAAAAATTTTTGCTATTTAGAGAGAAGACAAGGATGAATGGCATCCGCAGTCACCCCACCAGTGGGCATTGGGAAGGGGGTGACTGCCCACATTTAATAAAAACCTTCCACACAGATCCCATCAGGGTGTCCAATTCTCTGAGGTTGCCTGCTCTCACTTCTCCAGTGCATTCCATCGCTTTAATAAATTTACTGTGCTTTGCCAAATCCTTCTGTCACGCCCTTGAATCCTTTTTTATTCGGTGACAAGAACCTGGATTGGATGAGGCCTCCCTTGGCCTCTCCAGATGTCACCCAGCATCAGTTGTCCAGTGTACAGATGACCCTTGAACAATGCTAGGGTTAGGGGTGACAGGCCCCTGTACAGTTGAAAATCTACATTGAACTTTTGACTCCCCGCCCCCCCCCACCAAGTTTAATTACTAATAGGCTACTGTTGACTAGAAGCCTTACTGATAACATAAACAACTGATTAAAATATATTTTATATGCATATTATGTGTATTATATACTGTATTCTTACAATAAAGTAAGCTAGGGAAAAGAAAATATTAAAATTCTAAAGAAGAAAAAATACACTTATAGTATTTGTTGGAAAAAAATAAGAAATCCATATATAAGTAGACCTGTGCAGTTCAAACCCATGTTCAATGGTTAGCTGTGCCCTGCAAGATTAAGGTGTGCCATACACCACAAACTGGCAGTGTTTGAGGATGGGAGTTTGGCTCCAGATTTTAAACTTTAGTGACTATGGAATTTGGCATATTTAGATACCACCCACATGTTTGACAGTGGAGGTACTCATTCCAGCCAATTTCCGAGCAGTGAACTCCGTCCTACAGGCCAACCATAACTGTAGCAACTCACTGCACTTAAGCTGCACGTGAGAGCTACACAAAGTTTTTGGCATGTGGTATAACCTTAGCCTTTTCTTCTGCAACGAACATGGAAGGTTTGAAGAAACTGCCACTGGAGCATGTACTGATGACTCAACAGCTTCGTACTGTCCAAGCCTGTTTTCCGGGGCCGGTCTGACCTTGGTGACTCGGTGCTAAAGAGATATGTGGTTTCCCTGCTAACAACAGATAACCCAGTCCTCTCAGCACAAACTAATTAGCTGATATTAGCTGATATTGCCCCGCCTTTTCAGCCTCACCCAAGCACTCTAGTGGATGATGTGCCCCTTAAGAGGCTTTTTTCCACTTTACCTTAATACTGATTAAAAAGAGTACTTGATAGTTTTTGACAGAATGATATACTTCCAACAGTATGGAGATTCCTCAAAACATAAAAATAGAGCTTCCTTATGATCCACAATTCCAATTCTGGTCATTTATCAAAAGAAAAGCACACCACAAAACCCCCCCACTAATTTGAAAAGACATATGCACGGCTATGTTCATTGCAGCATTACTAGTAATAGCTAAGATATGGAAGCAACGTAGATGGTGATTCATAGATGAATGGATAAAAAAGATGTGTGTATATATATTTTTCTCAGCAATAAAAGAGAATGAAACCTTGCCATCTGTGACAACATGAATGGACATAGAGGGCATGTTAAATAAGTCAGAGAAAGACAATTACCATATGCGTTCACTCACATGTGGAATCTAAAAAACAAAAATAGGAACAGACCCATAGATAATAGGGAACAAGCTGATGGTTGCCAAAGGGGATGGGAATTTTAAAATACTCGGGAGTTTGTTAAAAAATATAAATAAAAAATTAAACTTAAAAAAACAAAATACCTAAATCCTACCACTGCTTTAAACAATGTTAACGTTTTCTTGCAGATCCCTTACTGTCAAGGCCCAATTGTACATATGCAAGTATATGATCTTGGTTAGACAAGTCCTCGAAGCTTCGGAAACCCTTCACCGGGGAAGTACATGAAAGAACTAACCCCGAGCCTGCTGGAGGCAGACTCGTGTGAATACCTAAGGTTGAGGCGGCAGAGGCTGCCCTTCATTCCCTTCTGTCTCGGCGTTTCCTTAGTTTGGTCTGGAGCCTGAGGTAACAGATCCTTGGAGTGGGTGGGTCCCCAGGGAGGCAGCTCCATGATTCTAAACCCGTGCAGTGGACCAATCACACCCAGCATCCACCTACCAACACTTGATTTGCTTGCTCAGTCAGTGAGTTTACCCTCATTGGAGGAAGTGTGGCAGATTTTATTTTCTAAAAGTGGCTACAGCAATACTTCTGGCTCCACAGACTTGTAGAGCCTTGCCACTCCCGAGGAGGCCATCTCTTCTGCCTTGTCCTCGAGCCTGGGCAGCATTTTATGATTGCCTTGACTGGCAGAGCCCAGGAGAAGAACACCAACTTCCAAGGCGAGGCCACAGAAGGTGACCTGGCTTCTGCTTTCTCTCCGTGCCTATTGTCAGGAAGCCTAGCCCACACGAAGAGGCCAGCATCAATTGTCCAGGGTACAGATGACCCTTGAACAATGCTAGGGTTGGGGTGTAAGTCAGGGCTGATGGCCCCAGCCAAGGTCTTGGTCAACAGCTATCAGCCACCAGGTATGTGAGTGAGTGACCCTCCAGGTTATTTGAGCTCCTTCCGAGTCTGAGTCTTCCAGCTCAGTCATGGGAAGGAGAGATAAGCCATCCCTACTGTGCTCTGTCCACATTCCTGACTCAAATCCATGAACGTACCAAATGGTTGTTTGACACGATTATGGTTGGGGGTCAAACTGTAATAGCTACACAGGCATAGGAACTGGAACAGGTAAGCACTTTTACCCCTATGTTACACAAGTCACTTGGGCAAACCCAAGTCATTCAGTTAATTACCAAGTGGTGGGGTGCCAAGTTAGCCAGAGAGATTGGCTCCAGAGCCTTACTGCTTTTTCCTGACCATCTTCCCATTGTCAGCGTAACGTTCCAGCCTGGGTCTATGCTGGGAGTTCGGAGACCAAGGGGAAGGGCCTCTGGGGTTGAGTTTGGGACAGGGACAGGGACAGTAGAGCTACCTCCCAGGGGATCCCAGTGACTGTGGTCATTTTCTATAATAGGGTAGGTTGGATGGTAAGGAGAAAACAATTTCAAATTTTCAGAGCATAACCACAACAAATGTGTTTTCTTGCTCAAACTCTTATGTCCATCTGGATCTCTAAGGGGCTCTGCTCATTGTTGAGGAGTTTATAATCACTCCAGGACAGGCTGAGGCACAATCTTGACGCATACTTTCATGACCAGCAAGGCAGGGGACAGAGAAAATGAATCCTGTACCGATACTGAGAGCTTCCACACAAAAGGTGACACATCACCTTTTCTCACTTTTTATGGGCCAAAGCTAGTCACATGACCACTCCTGATTTTCAGGGTGCATGTGCCAGAAAGGAAAAGAAGATATTTGGAGAACTGTTCTAATAACTGCCCAAATCCACCCTTCACTCACCTAATAGTTCACTCTCCTACACACAAACTATACTTGTCCCCTTTTCAAGAGTGCAACCCAATAATTCCATTATGTCATGGCCATGAGCCCCGAGTTCAGTATTTCTGGATGATGTACTGATGTGGAAGACTGGTGGTGACACCTCTCCCTGAACTAAGAGGGGAAGTTCTCTTCTCCCCACCTGTTCAATATATATAATATTAGGGCAGGAATAGGATCATTACAACAACATCATATATGTACTCCTATTTGAAAAGGATAGAATGAGAGACATATAGCAAACACCAGCTGGTAGCAATTCTGATACCTTGCTCACTAGTCATTTTGAGGGCCCTCACCTTGATCTCCAGCAGAAAATTGTCTTTCTAGGTTCACCGACAGACAAGACATCTGTATGTTGGCAGAAATGAAAGACCTGTGGGAGAAATCAGGAACACTTTGAATGGGGAAGTCTGATTTCTAACAATATAGCTAGTTGGACTCATGCCATCATGATTTTGGTTACCCAGAATAAGAGCTATCATTCATTGATCACCTTTCCAAAGTACCAAAGACTGCTCTGAAAACTATAATTGATTTTTATGAGGTCTGTACTATTGAGCTCATCCACATTTTATGAACGAGGAAAGTGGCACAATGGTATTATGTTGCATGCGCAAGTTCATATAACTAGTAAGTAAGTAATCAGAGTAGGATATTTGATCCCAGGTTCCAGGCATTTAGAGACTTTGTACTTAATTCTTATCCTATTATCCTTCAAAGGATTAGAATATAGAATATAATTATGTACATTAAAAATAATTAGAATAATTTCTAATTCTATATCTTTAATGGGAATATATGTTCCATTTTATAGGTAATTCATAAGCTATTTAGCATGTTTAATTGAGCATGGTAATTTTTAAAATTTGTAACAAACACATAAGCAAACATCACGTGTACAATTTAGACAGATGTGACTTAGAGTTTATGTGATTTAGATCTTTTTTGAATTTTTACCATATTTCAGGCCCTTGCTAGCCAGTAAGTGGATGAAAAGAAATTAATTCATAGTCCTCTTTGCAACTTGAAGAATTTTTAACAATGCTAGGGGGAAAAGCCATACACAAACTGTTGGTGTATTTTAAAACTTGGTTGTTGCAATATAAAATATTTATTTGATATCTGAGGGCTAATATACATAAAACCACAAGGTGGCAGTCATGACACATGATTTTTGTCTTCAGGCAATTTTATGCATTTCTCAAAATAGTGGTGTGGACAAACTATTTTATGCCAAATTGGAGAGATGTTTTGTTCATTTCACAAAATAAATCTGAGTACAGAAGCTCCATGATTTGCTATATGTAATTAGTAAGTACTTTTTACTTGCTAACAACATATGGCTTGCTTTTTTTCCCCTGAACCTTTTATCTCCCTCCTCTTTTTTAAAAAAAATAATATATTTGTATTGATTTCAGAGAGGAAAGGAGAGGGAGAGAGAGATAGAAACATCAATGATGAGAGAGAATCATTGATTGACTGCCTCCTGCATACCCCACACTGGGGATCAAGCCCACAACCCTGGCATGTGCCCTGACGGGGAATTGAACCATGACCTCCTGGTTCATAGGTCCATGCTCAACCACTGAGCCATGCTTGCTGGGCTATGTCCGTCCTCTTTGATCCACCCTCGTAAATATACCTGTACAAAGTGTGTCCTTAAAAGGTAAGATCTCTTATATTCTGAAAGGTAAGAAGGAATAGGGATACCCCCAAATCTGTTTTTATTTGCCTTTCAAATGCAATAAAATATATACATAAACTGTCATTTTTGTAATCACCCACTCTCGCTAGCCTGGACTCCTTTAAACTTATTCTAACCCACCAACAAGCTAGAATCGTGTACTGAGCACTTTGTTTACACATAAAACCAGCTAACATGTACTGTGACGACCCACTGATCCAAGGCCATAGGTTGCTGTAACAATTCTAAAAGGTACCCACTATTGCTGTCATCCCAATTTTATGGAAGAAATGGAATGTACAAGCAGCCTAGATAGTGAAAGAGAAACTCAACTCGTGGCCAATGGAATTATCCAATTCCATTGGAATTGTCTATTGATTATAATGGGTACCACAAAAAAAGTTCTATATTAGCAAGGTGATTTTTATTTGCAGATAGATAACCTATAGAAATTTGCTGAGCTCCAATGACAATGACCATTATCTTGTATAAGAAATGCCTTCTTTAGTTCTTACTAACAAAGTTGTAACTTCTATCCATTAAATTTATACTTTGTCAGGCTGAGCTCACCAGTGAAGGTTTTTGTGGCAATGCTGGAAGTTCTGGAGCAAGAAAGTGAGGGGGCAGGGAAGAACCCTGGATCTGTGTTGTTCTGTTTCAGGGAATGAGAAGAAAACAGAATTGAAAAGAAAATGGTTCATTATTGGGTAAAGTGACAGGATTTCTGGGGCTCTGCAAAATTTTTTAAATCCTTTATTGTTTAAAGTATTACATATGTCTCCTTTCTCCCCCATTAACCTCTCCCTGGCCACTCCTATTCCTCAGCACATGCCATCACCCCCCTACTGTCTGTGTCCATTGGTTATGCTTATATGCATGCATAAAGTCCTTTGGTTGATCTCTTACCCCCATCCCCACACACCCTCCCCTGCCTTCCCTCTAGGTTTGATGGCCTGTTTGATGTTTCCATGTCTCTGTATCTATTTTTGTTCATCAGTTTATGTTCATTATATTCCACAAATGAGTGAGATCATGTGATATTTATCTTCCTCTGACTGGCTTATTTCGCTAAGCATAATGCTCTCCAGGTCCATCCATGCTGTTGTAAATGGTAAGTGTTCTTTCTTTTTAATAGCAGTGTAGTATTCCATTGTGTAGATGTACCACAGTTTTTTAATCCACTCATCTGCTGATGGGCACTTAAGCTGTTTCCAAATCTTAGCTATTATAAATTGTGCTGCTATGAACATAGGAGTGCATATATCCTTTCTGATTGGTGTTTCTGATTTCTTGGTATATATTCCTAGAAGTGGCATTACTGGGTCAAATAGGAGTTTCATTTTTAATTTTTTGAGGAAACTCCATACTGTTTTCCACAGAGGCTGCACCAGTCTGCATTCCCACCAGCAGTGCACAAGGGTTCCTTTTTCTCCACATCCTCACCAGCACTTGTTGTTTGTTGATTTGATGATAGCCATTTTGACAGATGTGAGATAACATCTCATTGTCGTTTTGATTTGCATCTCTTGGATGATTAGTGACTTTGAGCATGTTTTCATGTGTCTCTTAGCCTTCTGTATGTCCACTTTCGAAAAGTGTCTATTTAGGTCCTTTGCCCATTTATTTTTATTGGATTGTTTATCTTCCTTTTGTTAAGTTGTATAAGTTCCCTATAAATTTTGGAGATTAAACATTTATTGGATATAATATTGGCAAATATGTTTTCCCATGCAGTGGGCTTTCTTGTTTTTTTGATGGTTTCTTTTGCTGTACAGAAGCTTTTTATTTTGATGTAGTCCCATTTGTTTATTTTCTCCTTAGTTTCCATTGTCCTAGGAGCTCTATTGGTAACGATATTGCTATGGCATATGTCTGCTATTTTGCTGCCTATGGATTCTTCTAAGATTTTTATGGTTTCTCGTCTTATGTTTAAGTCCTTTATCCATTTTGAGTTTATTTTTGTGTATTGTGTAAGTTGGTGGTCTAGTTTCATTTTTTTTTTTTGCATGTATCTGTCCAATTTTCCCAACACCATTTATTGAAGAGACAGTTTTGACTCCATTGTATGCTCTTTCCTCCTTTTTCAAATATTAATTGAGCATAATGGCTTGGGTCAATTTCTGGGTTCTCTGTTCTGTTACATTGGTCTATATGTCTGTCCTTGTGCCATTACCAGGCAGTTTTGAGAACAGTAGCTTTGTAATATAGCTAGATATCTGGTTGCACAAATTTTTATCAGATAAATTTTATGCTCTACTCTCTTAGGATCTTTCCTAAAATGTACTGAGCACATTATATAAATCCTTTTACATCAAGCATGTTAAACTTGTGGCCCACAACGAATATTTTTGTGGACCAGCCAATATAATGGGATGTAAGAAACATTTTAATAAAAATTTCATAACTTAATTTTTATAATATCCTGTTATATATAATAATTAATAATGAACTACAACGTTCGCTAATGACTGATTACTATAATCATGTTGCATTCATTTACCTTATGCGCCTTACATGCAGGCGCACCATTTCTCTCCACTAATACTAGCAGCGAATATTTTAGCAGCCGATTGCCACATCATTAGTCTTGGACTGACTTGGTGTGTGCAACAGGAAATATTTCATTTTCAGAGAACAAGAAAAATAGGTTTATTTGTGTTACGCTTATAATTTGTGTAGTTATTTAGTGTCTGGTAAGTTAATGTTCAAGAAAAAAATACTAATTTTTATTAAAATGTTCTATTATTTTATGTTAACAATTACTCATTTATTTCAGCCCTTTGTATTCAGCATGTCTCTATTGAAATAAACATACGTTTCTATGAAAGTTGAAACTTTTGTTTTTTTGCGGCCCACATAAACCTTGTTTATTTGGCCCGTGGTAGCCTTTGACTTTGACATGCTTATTTCACATTATCCCCTGATCAAGCCACATTCTGTTGTATTTATTATGGGAATAGTCTGTGTGGTTCTAAAATGACCACAAGATGGAGCAAGATGATATTCAGTCAAATATGTTCTACAAAGTTTTGGGGGAAAATTTTCTGTTAGTCTTAACATCTGAAGTGTGTGTGTGTGTGTGTGTGTGTGTACACATTTGTAGTCTAGCACTTTTTTTGTGAACATAGTTTGAAACCAGCGTCAATAGCTGAGAGGGGCCGGGCCGGTGTTAATGGTGAAGCCAACATGGGCAAGGAGTGGATGCTGTGGTCAATGGCAAAGAAAGACCAGACCTGTGTATAAGGCTCAGCTGCTCCTCAGGAAAGCCCATGTCCCCATCTTTCCTTGAAAGAGACCTACCTACCTGCATACTTTAAACGCTGCTGCTTGAAGTCCAGCTTCCAACCAGCCTGCATGCAGATGTGGACTGAGATACTTCCTTTGGGGACACTGACAGGTCTTGGCATACCCCCAACTATTGGGGACCACAGAGAACAAAAAGGCAGCTTGAATAATCACAAAGCAGGTTTGAGAGACAACCAAGAGTTCAAGCCAGGCTGGTCAATAAGCTTCATCTCTTATATGAGACCACTCTGTCAAGACAGGGAGAGGTGACTGGTATTTAATGCATAGAAACCAATGCATAGAATCAAGAAAATAAGGAAATAGAGAAATATACTCCAAACAGAAGAACCATATAAAACTCTAGAAAAAGACTTAATGGAATGGAGATAAATAATGTTCTTGTCTGAGAGCTAAAGGTAATAGTCATAAAGATACTCACCAAGATCGAGAGCAGTGCATGAACAAAATGAGAATTTCAACAAAGAGATAAAAAATATATGAAGGCAGCAAACAGAAATCACAGAGGTGAAAAATGCAATTAACTGCACTGAAAATTTTAATGTGAATTCAGCAACAGGGTAAATCAAGTGAAGAATAGAAAAGCAAACTTGAAGACAGGGCAGTGAAATTCATCCAATCAGAGGAGTAAAAAGAAAAAAGAATAAAAAAGAAAGAGTGAAGATTGTAAGGGTCTTAAGGGACACATCCAGTGGACTTACAGGAGTTCTAGAAGGAGAAGAGAGACAGAAAGGGCAGAAAGCTTATTCAAAGAAATATGGCTGAAGACTTCCTTAACCTGGAGAAAAAACAGACATCCAGATCCAGGAAGCCCAGAGAATTCCAAAAAAGAAGAGAATCTTAAGACCAATTAGAGAGAGAGAGAGAGAGAGAGAGAGAGAGAGAGAGAGAGAGAACTCTTAAGTACAAGGGAGAGAGAGAGAGAGAGAGAGAGAGAGAGAGAGAGAGAGAGAGAACTCTTAAGTACAAGGGAACTTCCATAGAACTCTCAGCAGATTTTGAACTATCAGAAATTTTGCAGACCAGAAGGTACTGGCATATGTTCAAAGTAAACTGAAAGGAAAAACAACTGCCAAACAAGAATACTATTACCAGCAAAGCTGTCCTTCAGAATTAAAAAGATCAAGTTTTCCAGGCAAACACAATCTGAAGGAATTTATCACCATTAGACCTGCCTTACAAAATATGTTAAAGGGACTTCTTCAAACTGAAATGAGAGGATGCTAATTAGTGACAGGAAAACATATGAAAGCATAAATCTCACTGGTAAAGATAAATATATAGTTAATTCAGAATACTCTTATAATTGTAGTGGCTAAATCACTTATAAATCATTATAAAGGTTAAAAGACAAAAGTAGTAAAAATAATTATAACTATAATAAGTTGTTAATGGGTAAACAAGGTAATATGTATAAATGAGACATCAATAATATAAAATGTGAGAGGGCATTCAAACTTAGTTGTTATGACTTGAAATGGATTGTTACAAATGTAAGTTGTTGTATGTAAGTAAGCCTCATGGCAACCACAAAGCAAAAACCTATAATAGATACATAAAAGATAAAGAGAAAACAATGAACAAAATTACAATAGTAAGTCGATACCCATCAGTAATTATTTAAAATGTACATGGACTAAATGCTTCAATAAAGAAATATAGAGTGGTTGAATGGGTTTTAAAAAAATAAGGCCCACCTACATGCTACCTACAAGAGACTCACTTCAGCTTTAAGGGCACACACAGACTGAAAGTGAAGGAATAGAAAAAAATATTCTATTTAAACAGAACTCTCCTTCCCCCCAAAAAACAGTGATAGATATACTTAGATAAAATAGATTTCGAGCAGACTGTAATAAGAGACAAAGAAGGTCGTATTCTATATATATAAAAGCCTAAGCGACCATCCAACTGTTTGGCTGTTTGCCTGGTAGCTATGATGTACAATGACCACCAGGAGGCATACGCTCGGACCAGTAGAGGAGGGAACCCAATTCCTTGTGGAATTGGCCATGGGTTAGGTTGCTGTTGGGGCACTGTTGGCCCCGAATCTGCTTCACCCGCACCCCGGACCCATTTGGGGATGCCGGAGGCCTGGTGCACATATTTGTGCACTGGTGGGATCCCTTGGCCTGCCTGCACCCTCTTGCAATCTGGGACCCCTCAGGGAATGTCAGAGAGCGGTTTCGGCCCGATCCCTGCAGGCCAGGCCGAGGGATACCACCAGTGCACAAATTCGTGCACTGGGCCTCTAGCATAATGATAAAGGTGTCAATTCAACAAGAGGATATAACATTTGTAAATATTTATACACCCAACATAGAAGCACTTAAATATATAAAACAAATATTAATAGATCTGAAGGGAGAAACAGACAGCAATACAATACTAGTAGGAGACTTGAATATCCCATTTTTAACAATGGGTAAGTCATTCAGACAGAAAAGCAATAAAAAAGTGGACTTAAAGGACATATTCGACCAGATGACCTCAAGAGACATTTATATAACATTCCATCCAAAAGCAGCAAAATACATATTTTTCTCAAGCACATGGACTATTCTCCAGAATATATCATATGCTAGGTCACAGAAAGGAGTCTCAATAAATTTAATAAGACTGAAATAATATCAAGCATTTTTCCAATCACAATTGTATGAAATTAGAAATCAATTTTGGGAAGAAAAATGGAAAATTCACAAATATTTGGAGATTAAACAGCATGGTACTGAACAACCATTGGGTCAAAGAAGAAATCAAGAGGAAATTAAAACTAAAATTATGGGATGCAGTGAAAGTAGTTCTAAGACAGGAGTTCATCGCAATAAATCCATATAAAGAGCTCAAACTTTACACCTCCAGGAACTAACAAAAGAACAAACTAAGCCCAAGGTAGTAGAAGTAAGTAAGTAACAAACATCAGAGCAGAAATACATGAAATAGAGACTAAAAAGACAATAGAAAAGATCAATGGACACTCAGGTTATTGGCTTTTATAAATAACTAGAGGCCTGATGCATGAAATTTGTTCAAGGGGCTGGCCCTCACAGCCATGGCGGCTTGCCTCAGCCCTCGCAGCCCCAGCTTCGTCCAGAATGTCATCTGGAAGGACATCCAGAAGGTCGTTTGGCTGGCTGGTCTAATTAGCATATTATGCTTTGATTGTTATAGATGTTGCAATGAATGCTGTCGATGGCCAATTTCCAGATGAGCCTTATATTTGGTAGTATATGGTAGAGATAAAAGCAATCCAGGATGATATCTTTCCTGGGCTGACCTGAGCCCTCACATTTCAGAAATCTAAACTCCTAGGTAGGAAGGAGTCTTTGCAATTCTGTGCCCTGAAGCTGGTAAGACATGTTGGGTCAGAGGAAATAATACTTCTACTCCTTGAATGAAGTTCCTTCCAGTACCCTAGAACTATGCGTATGGTAAGTCAGCTGCCACAAGATGGCGCTCTTGCTTGTTTGTCATACTAGGTCACTGCCTTTCTAGACAAGGGAAATAAGTGTAATGGAAAAGGAAATGTCACAACTTTTTTAAAGCAGCTAAACTGTCCCTCAAATTATAGTTATAAAATTAACCTTCAAATGTGAACCAAAGCAAACATAAAAACCAAAGAGCCTAACAACTTGTCTACATTGCTTGCGCCATTTCAGAATTAGAGTCCTAGAATTTTGTCCTCATTCCCCCAGGGCTCTTCAGCCCAGTTACCTGTCCCTGTTTCCCATGTAAGGTGGTGTGATTCAGAGGCTACTGCCTTACTTCTGAAATATGGGGGGTTGGGGAAAGGGAGACAACCTCCTACTCCCCTCCCCCAAGCAGGTGAGTAGGCACTTACATTAGTTCAAATTATATCTAAGAGACAGCTTTCTCTATGATTTCTACTTTTTTTAAGTACAAAAGTAATACATATTCATTGAATAAAACCCAGGAAAAAAGCCAAAGAGAAAAACAACAAAAAACATTAATCTTAGTCCCAATAAGCAATATGAATCATTCATTTTTATATGTGATTGACTTGGTACACTCCTGATACACACTCTATGTTCTAGGCACCATGCTGGTTTTGAGTTTGCAAAGAAAAACAAGATAGTCTCTCTCGGCAAGAGATAATCAGTCTCTCTCTCTCTCTCTCTCTCTCTCTCTCTGCATCTCTCTGTCTCTCTCAAACACATACACACACTTATATATGTTTTATAAAAAGGGTATTATGCATATGCATCCTGCTTTGTTCCCTTAATGATAGTCTATTTTACAAAGGCATTGTTTTTAATTCATAATCATTTATTTTCTACATATTAATCTAACTTTCATACTCTTGAAAAATGTAAGTTGTATCTACTTTGTTATTATAAAAATAATGATTTAAATATTATTTTTATGTGATTTTTTTGTTTTGCTAATCCTCTCCCAAGGATATTTTTTTCCATTGATTTTTAGAGAGAATGGAAGGGAGAAAAGGAGAGAAAGAGAGACAGAGAGAAACATTAAAATGAAAGAGATACATCAATTTGTTGCCTCCCGCATGCAACGCGATTGGACCTGCAAACAAGGTACATGCCCTTGACTGGGGAACTGGAGACCCTTCAGTGGGCAGGCCGACACTCTAACCACTGAGGCATTCTGGCCAGGACTAAATTTGTGCACTGGTAGGGTCCTTAGTGGCTGCCGGCTGCCGGCAGGGTACTCCCTCTCTTCCCCTGGCTGGCCCCACCCCCTGGTCAAACTCCCCACGAGGGGACAATTTGCATACTATGCTTTTATTATATAGGATTCTCCAATAGGGATTGTGACCTCAGTGTTGCCAACACAACTGCTTTAGCTCAATATTATTCTTCTGTTTGCTCTGGGTGCTGTTTGTTCCAATGCAAATGTGGAGGGCAGGAAATAACCAAGTCTGTTTTTATCTGTGAGTGCATTGTTTCCTGGAAATATAATTATTTTGTTCATTTGAAATTGCCTTTGATCAAACAAGTTGGTACAAAGCAGAGATTTTTTGTTGTTGTTGCCTGCAGATGGCAGTGATTATTAACTTGTCATTCTAAATATAAGGTGTTCGTTTTACCCCAGAGTTCTAAAGTGTTATATTAATGGCAGGGTTTATTGTGTTCTAATGAAAACTAGCAAGATTCACACGCTGCCTTTGAAGAAGAGGGCTGATCTTATATGCTTAACATTATGTCATTTAAAATATTAGGTAACTAGATATGGAGCACAAAAGGCTTATGGAATGAACATACTTCACCTGATGGTGCAAAACATCGAATACCGACAAAAAAGTTTGAGAGCAGGGTTTGATGATTGTGGTCCAACTCAAGTAATGTGTCTTAGAAAATTAGATTCCAAAATATACTTAAATCATTATAAAAATTTTCCTTTAAGTGTCCAGAACAGGATGTAACAGTAATAGTTGATTGTTCCTCAAAAACCTTGGCAAGATTCAATCTGGAATGCAGACAAAAATGGTGTCCACATGGAAGGAGTCATTAGAAGCAATGGAAACAAAACCCCATCTTCCTCTTCCATAGCCCTTGGATAATGTGTGCAATTCTACAGTCAGGAGGGAGGTGTAATGGAGCTGCAGGAGTCTGAGCAGAGTCCACTAAAATGGTTAAGAGAAATGAGTAGGAATCATGTACAGGTTGACTCAAAAGGTGGGTATTCATCAAGGCAATAAAGGAGGAGTGGGAATGTGATCAGAATTACTTTTTCATGGTCACTGTGAAACAGGAATTTTGGGGGGTGAAAAAGACAGGTTTTAGGAAATTTTAGAAATTAAGGGGACCATGGAGGAAGCACAGGGCTGCAGAGCAGCAGAAGGTATCCTAATATATAAAAACTCAGGGTCCGTAATGACCGACTGAAGGCTCCACCGAACACTGGAAGTCAGTCCTGCAGTCAGTGCTGGATTGCTGTGGCGACCCAGCACTGACTGCCGCTGTTGTGGGCGCAGTGACCCAGCATTGGCTGCCAAGGGGGCTGTGGATCAGGCCTGGAGAGAAGCTCGGAGAGAGAGGTAAGGTCTGATCCACAGCCTTTGTGGCAGCTGTTGATCAGCCATTGCCTCTCTCTTTCTCCCCGGGCTTCGCCAGCAGCCACACCTCTGTTTCTCTCCAGGCCTCCGTGGGGGCTGCTGATCATCCCTGCCTCTCTGGTCAGGCCTGCATATAGGCCTGGAGACGCTGACTGGCATAGAAACTGACCAATCAGAACCAAATCTGGGTGAACTTTGAGGAGTCAATGGTGGCCTAGCTTTTGACACTGACTGGCATAGAAACCGACCAATCAGAACCAAATTGGCTGGCAGGGGAGGGCAGTTGTGGGCGAGATAAGGCCAGCAGGGGAGAGCAGTTGGGGGTGAGGTCAGGCCGGCAGGGGAGGGCAATTAGGGGTGATCAGGCAGACAGGCAGGTGAGCGGTTAAGAGCCAGAGGTCCCAGATTGCTAGAGGGATGTCCGACTGCTGGTTTAGGCCCGATCCCACAGACATTGGGCCTAAACAGGCAGTCGGACATCCCCCAAGGGTTCCCCGATTGGAGAGGGTACAGGCTGGGCTGAGGGAAACCCCCTCTGTGCACGAATTTTGTGCACTAGGCCACTAGTATTTTCATAGAATAGGGAAGCTGAACAGCTGCAACAGGTACATTTCCATAGAATGAGGGAGCTGGGAACAGCAAAGTCTATATTTACAAAATAAAGGGAAGGAAGCCCTTCATTCAGAAGGAGAAGAAGAAAGCCCAAAGAGAATAGGAAAACAATAAGGAAGGAGGGAGGGAGAACCTCACATGTCCCATGTGAGGTTTGACCTTTGAGCCCAGGAGTTACTATAGCAACCAGTCTAAGGGAATAGTGACCAATCAGTGGGGATATCAAGGCACCAGGATCTGTAGCCTTTATAAGCCATAGGAAAAAGAACTCAGTGGGACCTTTTCCCCATGCCTGTGTGGGAATCTGTACTTGTTCTTCAATAAATCTCCACCTTTGCTATACCACTTTCTGTCCTTGGATTCATTCTTCAATACTTGTGGACAAAGAATCCGGGTTCCAGTCCAAAAATTCCGTTTTACCTGGGCATTGCTTTACCTTTGAAAGTGGTTAATGTGGGCATAGCTGAGAAGAACTGCTTGCGGTTGTGCACATTCGTGGAGTCTGCTGACCAAGAGCATATATAAAGTCAAGTACCCAAATATGTTGTTTCCTAATGAGTTACAAAGGGAACAAAATGGAAGTTTTGGGGATGCCCCTTGCTCTTCTGAGACTGAAGTAACTGAGTGAAGACAGCTTTGCCTTTCTATAAACTCTTGGCTATGGAGGCAGACCACTCAGTGCCAATGCTCATATTACCTTCAACTGAATTACGAATCAGTCAAAGGTAAATCGAAAGCATTGCTCTATCGTGAATCTAGAAAATTCACAGACATATTGTATAGTTGCACTGGAAGTACTGAGAGGACGCAGGACAAGACCTTGCTGGAAATGCCAGTGATTTGCATATTAGATGGGACCAGATTAGATTTGTAATTCTATGACTTGCTCTTTTAAAAGAGAGGAAATGAAGATCAAGATATGAGTGGAATGAACCTGAACATGAAATGTTTTGATTTAGCATAGCTATCTGGGCAATAGAGCTGCTAACTCTCTTCATTTCCTTTGTTTCCCTCTCTCTGAGCCAACATTTTCTCATTATGGATTCAGAAGATACTTATCAAGCTTCTACTCTGAGCTGGTGTTGTAGGCCAACAGTAGTCTCTCGGTACATGATTATTTAGTGGGTGAGTTATGATAATTAGTAGTAAGACAAAGAAAATAAAATCATAGTTTCCATCCTCATGTGAGCAGAAATAAAATAATGAAAGAGGAACAGAACTGAAGAGATGGGATATAGATCTACTAAAAATAATTATAATATAATGAGGTATAAATTTTCCTAAGTGCAACTTTATTATCATCCCACAAATTCTAAAATATTGTGTTTTCATTTTTATTCTATTCAAAATAGTTTCTAATTTCCCTTTTGATTTTCTTCTTTGACCCATGGGATTTGTAGATGTGTGTTATTCAGTTTTTAAACATTTGGAGATTTTTCAGATTTTTTTCTGTTGGCCATTTCATAGTTTAATTCCATTGTGGAATTGAGTCCTTTTAAATTTATATTTTAAATTTGAGTTTTTTTTTCTTTCTTTTGGTGAATGACTATATAGAATGAGACTCTTTGGATTTGGATGGTCACTTAGTATATTGACAAGCCAAGTAAAAGTAGCTGCTAGTTGCTGTAACAAACCCCAAATTTCAGTGGTTTAATATCATAAATGTTCCTATCCTTTGGGCAGCTTTTCCTGTGATGATTCAAGTACCTAGATTCCTTCATTTAGTGGCTCCCTCATCCTTTAGAGTATTCTTCAATTACTACACTGGAAACTCTGCCTTCAGATGCCCAATGAGTAAAGAAAAAGAACATGAAAACCACATGAGAAGTTCTAGAAGTCAAGCCTGAAAATACTTTAAATTATATCTGCTCACTTTCTATTATCAGGAGACCAATCATATGGCCCTAAAATAAGGGGGGCAGGAAATGTTGTTTAGAAGTGGTCTCAGGAAGAGGAGAAAAAACGTGGATATTCAGTGATACCAGCATTCTCTACTGAAGTAAATTTAGAATTATCTGGAATTAGGCTGCCTTTGATGAAGGCATATATTCCTCAATTTCTTAAATTTTCTGAAGTTATTGACTCCTTTGATCTCTAAATAAAGCATCTTAGGATTTCTTCCAGTATAACTGCAGAAAATTGCAGTGAAGTTCCTATAGGATTTCTGCTTTTTATTTACCATCTAATCACTTTATTCCCAACTACTGTTTCATTTCTGCTATGGCCAGTTGTTCCATTTCACTATAAACATGAACACAGCTCCCTTCATTTTTTAAGACCACACTGACACAAGATAGAAAATGGGTGGTAGTGATTATTAGGAAAGCATTATAGAAGACCTAGGTGGACAATCAAAGGGTGGGGGTGGGGGGGTTACACATGGAAAAGGAAGATACTTGAAATTGCTATTTCAAAGTTCCAGCAACCAAACCCTACAACAGAAGTCGCTTAATGGTCATTTCTCTTTAGATCTTAGGATCTGGCCTATTGGTATGTACATAGAGGCCATATAAGGCCATCTTCCAATCTTCTCTCTCCTCCCCAAACCAACCAACAAACAAACAACCAAACAAAACAATTTTTTTCAGCTTCCAGAAGAATCAGCAAAATGCTCAGTTAAGAAAACCAAACCTATTGGCCAGCCAAACAACAAAAACAATAGGAAAAAGCTTATTTACCAAAGGAAAACATCTTTTTACTGTATTCTGAATAATTCCAAACTCCTTTAGACTCGACATTTCTCACACAAAGTAGTTATTGGTTCTGCTTTGTCCAAATAACAATTTTCTCTCTAAAGTGCTCTCCAACTACCTAGAGAAAACTACTTTATTTTTATTTTTTTGTCCTTGCATTATTTGTTTGTTTTTAGCCCCTCTGGTATTTTTTTTTCTTACATCAGTGATATATTCTAATAAAGTTTTTATGACTTCAGGAAATTGTTAAAAAAGTGAAAAGAAATCTGAGCTTTCAAAGAAACATTAAGAAAACAGCAGACATTCTCAACTGTGTCTGTACATTAGAATTGCCTGGGGCCCATCTAAAACTCTTGTTCTCAGTCCACACTCCAAAACAATTAAATTAGCATGGAGGAGGGGCGGGAGCAAGATATCAATATGTGGGTGGGTTTTGTTTTTTTTAATTTTTCATGTGAGTCCAATGTGCAGCCAAGATTAAAAGCCATGGGGTTAGAAAACAATCCATTCTTAACTTTAAGGAGTTAAATTTTAGATGATGGTCAAATTGCAACAAGATATAGCTGGAGAACTAGGTGTCCCTTTAGAGCTATTTCTCTTGGGAAATACTGGTAATATACAATTCACTTGGTTAACACTTGTTTTAAGATACTCATCCTGGAATATGATGCATTGGCTTCCAGATGAAATTAGATTGCTGCTTTAACTGAAAGCAATAGCATCAGCTATGGTCATCACCCGATTGTCAAACTTGCTCATGTCAACCTAGGAATGAATGACTCTCCTTGCCAGCTGAATTTTATCCATGGGTAATGAAAACATCTCACAATGAATATAATTTAAAGTAAAAAAAATCGTATTAAATTTCCCATGGCTAAGATTATTAGATGCTAGTGAAGCTTTTAGACTCAGTGGTATGAAGAAAGTGCAAGAATGATTAAATTGCTTCATAGATAACTTCAACTCTCAGCCCATCCAGTATAACTCTCTGAAGTATTAATAAATTAACTTCAATATTAATTTTCTGGACTCAGAATTATCTTCTCAAAGGAGTGAAAATGGTCTCAATATCCTGAATTCCACCTTTCCCACAATTCAATAAATGGTTATAAAGGAATTGGAGCATTTTGTATCCTATCTAATAATAGACAAATATGCAAATTGACCATATCTCCGACACACCCACAAGCCACGCCCACCATCCAATCAGAACGAGTATGCAAATTAACCCAAACCAAGATGGCTACAGCCACAGAGAGCAAGGTTTCCTAGGTAACAGAGGAAGCCAAGCTTTCTGCCAGCCATTGCAGGCCTAAGCCTCCACTCAAGCTACAAAGTTTCAATTATAGAAAGTAAACAAATTCAAACAAATGGCGGCAGAATGGAGCTTGAGAGAGCCGGCCAGGGTTGCCGCTGGCAACAGGGGAAGCAAAGCTTTCCACACACCCTGGCCAGGCCCACCCGCTTAAGGCAACAAAGTTTCAATTATAACCCCAACACAAATGGCTGCAGGCCTCGGAGGGAGCCCCAGGCTTGGCTCCACTCCAGGCTACAAAGTTTCAATTGTAGAAGGAAAATAAATTCCAGATACCAGGGCCTCCGCTTGCGTTGCCAGGGGGCGTGGCCCGCCTGCAAACCACCACAGGCCCCTCACTCAGGCCGCCCCACGCCCCAAGGGTACCCCACCCTGATCAGGGACACCCTTCAGGCAAACCAGCTGTCCTGCCCCCATGTGGACACAGGATGGCCACCACAAGATGGCCAGCAGGAGAGGGCAGTTGGGAGGCACCTGGCCTGCAAGGGAGGGCAGTTGAGAGGGACCAAGCCTGCAAGGGAGGGCAGTTGGAGGTGATCAACCCTGCAGGAGAGGGCAGTTAGGGGTGACCAGGCCGGCAGAGGAGGGAAGTTGGGGGCAAACAGGCTTGCAGCAGAGTGGTTAGGGGGTGATCAGACTGGCAGGCAGAAGCGGTTAGGGGCAATCAGGAAGGCAGGCAGGCAAGCAGTTGGGAGCCAGCAGTCCTGGATTGTGAGAGGGATGTCCGACTGCCCATTTAGGCTCGATCCCTGGGATCGAGCCTAAATGGGCAGTCGGACATCCCTTGAGGGGTCCCATATTGGAGAGGGTACAGGCTGGGCTGAGGGACAACCCCCCTCCGTGCACGAATTTCGTGCACCGGGCCTCTAGTATCTATATAAAATATGTTCAGAGTTCGGCCTGTCAGATGTCTTTCTTACCCTACTTACTTTCAGCTCTTACTGATCTGAGACTGAGTGGCTGCCTTCCTTCCATTGAGGGTCTCATTCCATTTTAGTCATCAAAATACTTTCTTATGTCGGAATACCTTTTAGATATTTTGCATCCTCTGTATTTCCACTGCCACTTTTTGTAGATTGAGAGTTTATAACTGAACTTCCTAGCAGTGTCCCAGCTTTCATCAATCTTTCTCTTATTAATTCACTTTCTTCTTTTTTAACTTTACCTTCTTGGTCACCACTTTTACCAAAACCACAAATTCTAAATTTTTTAGCCTGTTTCTTAAGGCCTTTTATAAGCAGGGCAGTCTTTCACTTTTCAACCTCTTTCTTACTATTCCAACACACTATTCCAACACACTCCACCCCCTTGCTGGCAAAGTAGTTTTCCATAGGAAAGTTTTAAACATATTAAAAAGGGGGGAGGTGCTTAAAGATAATTATTAGTTATCTTGAAAATTGATTTCAATGTGACACAGTTCCCAGAAGATGCAGTCTAGTTGATTAACAAAATCACGATTCACTTGTTCCCTGTAGAACCAACTGCTCTTGCCTTGAGTAAATCACTTTGCCACTTGACCTCAGCTATACAGAGATTATATAGTAACTCCTGATCTCATTCACTCCTTGAAACAAAGAGGATGTACCCAAATAGGTGTGGGGCTTACTACAAGTTTAGGAGTCAAAAAGATGTTATTGATATATATATATATTTTTTTTTTTTCAGAGAGGTAGGGAGAGGGAGAGAGATAGAAACATCAATGATGAGAGAGAATCATTGATTGGCTACCTCCTGCATGCCCTCCACTGAGGATTAAGCCTGCAACCTGGGCATGTGCCCTGACTGGGAACTGAACTGTGACCTCCTGGTTCATAGGTCAACACTCAACCACTGAGCTATGTCAGCCAGGCATTATTGCTATTTTTTAACAGCTGATCCACTTCAAAGGTCCACTGCTCCCACCTTCAGGAAGCCAGCACTAAAGATGGTAATTAGTGTGTCTGCTCCCTCCTCCACTGCCTCTAATCTAGGACTGCTTTAGTCTTCAAATGCTCCTTCCCTCCAGGGGGCAGGCTCCTGTTGTCAGTTATTCTACTTTATAACTCACTCCTTCCAGCTCTTTGGACTCAGGGTGAGTGGAGAGTAAACCCAAAGATAGCTAACTAAACCTTAGACCAAGCAGGTGACCTATGCTTGGCTGAGTCAATGATATTAACTCTTCAGAGAGCCTGAACTAAGTAACACCAAGAGGCATGTCCAGGCCAGTTAAAGGTAACTAAAAACATTAAAAAAAAGGGGGGGGGAATTAAGTGTGATTTCATTAACATTTTGCTCATTTTGTTCCATTCATCTCCCACCTCACTCTCTTATGTTTTTAAAGCAGATCCCAGACATCATATTATTTCACTTTGTTAAATTAATTAAACAAGGAGGCTATTCGACTACTGTGGCTCTCGTGCCCCA